>NW_026562404.1:2057500-2527500 GCF_027474105.1 Poeciliopsis prolifica
ACAATTCCTTTCCACTGTCGCCACAGGCTTGATCAACACACAGGATTGCTGCAAAGTGAGTAACTATGGAACTGGCTTTTAACTACAGGCTGTGATTTTACTCTATCATCATTAACACTGAGCTGGACTGTATGCAGTTGCTGGTGACAATACGATTGTACTTTACTAAAAATAATTTAATAAACCTGAAATTAATTTGAACAACTTGGATGTTAAAGTCGTGTAATGAACTTTAACATTATTATTATATTTTTTTTTGTTGTAATTTGGAGCTATGCAAATTGAACTGAAAGATATTTAACCAAGACCAGAACTGTCACGAATGGGGAATGAAATCTATTTTCTTAATTCACTCACTTGCAGATATAGATAACCCTGAATTGATTAATAAATGTAAATCCTCCAACATCCTAATGCTTTTTGATAATATAATGTTGATGATGAAATGTGTTAAGATAGAAATTTCTCATTTTAGACCAAGGAAGTTTGTACGGATTACAAAGTGGATTTCAGGAATTTATACGTGAACAAAACTCCCAGATAAAAATCCTTCGTTAGATTTTAATTGGGATATTGATAAATTAAGTCCACCTTCAGATTACTTAATTTTGTTCTAGTTTGTTTGCGCCATTTCTCCGGTCTATTCTTATTATTATCACAGTGACTCCATATCTTACAAAATGCCGTGGCTTTATAGTAGACAACATTTTGTACCATATGTCAATATTTTACAGAGTGAAGATGAGCATGAATCCTTTTACTCATAAATATTTTCTGGTTTCTTGCTTTAACATGAAATACTTATCTGTCTTGTCTTTCTGGCTCTTGCTACTATGTCTCGGTCTTATCTATTCCTGCCTGCTCTGGCCTCGCGCCAACCCCTGCCTCCCGCTGCTTCTCCCCATGTCTGCCGTTTCTAACCCCACTTGTCACTGCGGTTGATCCCCAGACTTTAAGCATCTAGTAATCATTCAAAAAAAATGTCTCCAGTTGTTTTTCTAAAGATTTACAGCTGTATTTCCCTGTGCTTAACCTGTGCAGGGCAAATTTTCTGTGCATAACCTTTTGCTGCATGAGTTCAGATGTTGCCTTTTGAAATGCCACTCGAGTCTCTTGAGTTTCCTTGCTTTTGAGCCCCAGTGAGGTCAACGTATGCAATGGTATTAAAGGATACTGTCAGGTCAGCTGAAAATTTCTTTAACATGAGGGTTTAATGTTCTTTGGATGTAAGAAGGAGAAAACTCATGGCTAAAAATGAAAATCACATATTACCAACATGTGGAGTGTTTAGAAAGGAAAAACAACCACCTAAACATACCAGCTGTTGTTAATATTACGAATCTAGAAAACATTTGCCTTCTCTTTAAACGGAGTTACATGATGATTTGTTACAGTTGTTTTCTAGTGATGCTGCTTACCAGCTGAGTTAAAGAGCATAAATGCACTTACAGGCTAATGTAACTACACAATACGCTAATAGTCTTAAAAATTATGTAAATGGAGACTTATAGCCTTATGAAGACTATAAGTCTGTATAACACTATGTACTCTTCATCTTAACTGTGATTCCTCCTAGGCCTCTTTACAGCAAAATGTGAATCTCTCCACTTTTCACCTTGTATCCCGTGACTTCGGACTCGTTCTCCAAGGCGTGCACCTGGTCCCACCTCAGAATGACTTTGGAGTTGGAAGTGTTCCACATGATTTTAACTGGGGCTTGACTGGGAGCTGGAAATGGACGACAGAGTGTGGCATGAGTGCAAGAAGGAAAGCAACAAGTGGTTGACAACAGTTTGTAAAGACTCTGTCAGTGGTTATCTCTTCTCGGAAAATATTCTTGAAGGGATGGAAGATTTTCAAACATCCAACATCAAATAAAGCTAAACATATTTAAATGTCACATGCAATCTGCACCACAAGGTTCTATTGAGCATGCCTAAATATTTGCATATGCTTATGACACAGTAATGTACACTGCAACCCACTACATAAAGTATGCATAAAGTATGTGAAAGGTGCATTCAAGGTACAAGAAAAGACAAGAAAAAACCCCATCTTTCCCCAGATTGACAAAACACATTGATGGTTAATGAAACAGATATTTACATATAAATCTGTGCACACAAAAAAATATTGATAACAGCAAATACGGCTATTTTGAGGGTGAAAAATTTCTCATTGAGTTTTTCAGCTGTAGTTCACTTATCATGGGGAAGATTGTTAATATCAATTTACGTCCTGAATTATTTATTTGAGCTGCTCCTTTCCTGTGCCGGGATAATTATACAACAAAGAAATTCAATAGACTTTTAATCATTATAATTACCTATTATAGATTTTTTTCAAGACAGGGTCAAAATTATACATACAGGCTCCAATGTCTACACACATCCCTATCAATATTTTGGTTTAGGAGAAGCAATGATATATTTTAGAATGCATACATAATTTTGACCCTCTGTGTATTAGAGAAAACTGATCAATTCAAATCTATGCAACCAGTCAAATTCAATGAAACTGTTTAATAATCCCCCCTTAGAAAAACTGCAACACACAAATTTAGTAAAACCTCAGCTGATGCAGAAAAAAGACTGATCCGCAATCTTCCTACAGTTGGTGCTGACCACTTTCCTCAATCTAATATGTGCACAATAATATGTGGCCCTAAAGGTAGGGTGAAATGAAGAAACAACAAAAAAAGACAGAAACAAGGAAAATACAACACACAAAAGGACATTTCCATTTGCCAACAGCATCTTTAAAGTGGAGTCCTTACGTGGTTTCTTGGTCGTGACATTGACTATGCTGCTCTGTGGACCCACTCCGGCACTGTTATAGGCCCGCAGGGACATGTAATAGGTACTGCTGCCCTCCAGATCCCTGATGAGTACTGATGTTTTATTCCCCTCTGTTCTGACCACACTGGCTGCATCCGGCTTTTCCTTCTCTCCCCAGTACAGCAGCTAAACACAAAAGATGCTCGGGTTACACTTCTTCGGTTTGAGTCTATTATTTTAACTCCTGCCCTTGTTGCATAAAGTGTAAAACAATTGATTTTAAATGAACAATAACACAGGAAACGCAAGGAGACCACCTCATTCTTAAATAAAAAACATAATGCCAATTCTGTCTGCGTCCTTTACGTGTCGAATTGTGTGAGCATCTGTTGGCCTGACCTCGTAGCCGAGGATGCGTCTGCGGCTGTTGCTCCATGCCAGCGGCTTCCAGGTGACCTCCACTTCGGATGCTGAAACACTCCTCACCCTGAGCCTCACTGGAGCTCTGCTGGGTTCTGAGGCACACATGATGCTTAGAATTACATGCATTCTCTACACCCACAACCTCAGCATGACTATAAAACAATAGTGCAGCTCAGTTGGTTTTGATCAAAACTGTGTGCAGAAACACCCCTCCCTTATTTTGGTGTTATATTTCACATACAAGTGAAATAGTATTACAAGAGTATGGGGGTTTGATGCTGCAGAAATACAAAACTGAAATACCAATTTCAACATTTGGAAATATAATAATTTGTAAATATACTTTTGGACTGTCTGCAGAGGTGACTTCATACTGTTTTGAAAGACAAGATGATTTATTTTGCGCACCTTCTTCTGCTGAGTAGATGGTTGTAACCGGGCTGAAAGGTCCTTCACCCTTGTTGTTGTAAACGCCGACTTTGACTTGATAAGGGGAGAAGGGAGGGATGGTCTCGTTTTTAAATACGTATCTTGAAGCATCAGGGGACGTAACGGCAGCCTGCATCCAGCCCGGAGCCCCAAGTGGACGGAAAGCCACCACGTAGCCAAAGCCCGGACCACCCTGCATCTCCTCAGGAACCGGCTGAGCAGGCAGAGATGACAGACAGGACTCATTACAAACAAGCTTGAATGATGGAATACACAGAAATGGATATGAGCTGCAAATGTAATGTTGAATGAAATTCTGGGACATTTTGCTAATCCAGCCAAGTGTTAAATATGAAGTAATGCAGTCTTGAACTGATTTACCTAAAAGAGTTCGGTAAACAGTTTGTTTGAGATTGACTCATGTTTAGGATTGAGGCCAAAGTGTGGGTTGGAAAAAAAATCTATTCTCTGGTTTACTGAAAAAGCAAACATTGGTTTTAAAATTCATTTTATGGTCCAAACTTTGCATGGTCAGTCTGGTCAAAATCTGAAAAGATAAATGGGCAAGAGGTTGGGTCCCTACTGAGAACTTTGTAAGTTCAAAAGGACAGTGAAAACAAACAATCACACACTCATTCACACCAAATGACAAATTGTCCTTAACATGCTGAGTTCCAGTTTCTGTCTTCTGGCATCAGGCTCAGTCTTCCAAGTATGAAAAGCAACAGGTGCAAGCTCTCTTTTGTTCCTACAGCAACATCACTTTTTAACGCAGGACAAGGTAGAGGGACTTGCACCTGATTTGGTGTTTGTGGCAGCTGTCAGTCAATGATGAAATTCACTGCTGTGCTTTTTCCATAACGTATTTCATGTTCTTTTGATATGTTTTGTTTTTTATTTTTTAATCTTTTCAATCTTTGATACCTTGTCTTTTAATTCTTTGTACTTTCCCATTTGGGATACAAATAAATGAATCTGAATCTAAAGTGGCATTTAACTTCACATTCATGTTTTTGAAGAAAACCAAAGTATTAACAGAAAGCCTCCACAGAGAAAAGGATTTGATTCAGGGACATTCTTGGTTTGAGGCAACAGTGCTAATGACTGTACTGCTGTTCAGCCCAAATGAATGGTGTTTACTACATTTGAATGTGGATGTCAGAAGCAATATTCTACATAAACCAAATGGGCAAAACACGATGACCACTGACACAAAATGAATCATCCTTACAATCTGTTCATTGCATCACCAGCAATTTGGTATATTTTAGGTGAAAATTTTGTCCTTTAGCAGATGCTTTAAAACCTGAAAATATGGTCAAGATTTGACTTGAGTTTGATAAAGCTCTTGTAATGACAAGACAGCTGTGTCACAGCATCTCTAAAATTGCTCTAGTGGGACAACCAAGATCAACACCAGCTCATGACACATGGTGGGAGTGTAACAGATGAAGTGCAAAAAAAGTTCAGGATAGTTGTGATCGAAAGTTATGAAAGGTACATCACAGTTTGGAACCATCAGGTTGGAAACAATATTCCTCCTTAAGCAGGAATATTTTCCCAGCAACAAATCAAACCAAGGTTTTAGATTTGTTTTAGGGATCACAAGTCTAAGGTATTAATTTGGCCTCCAACTTTTCCAGATCTGAATTTGATCAAACGCATGTTTGATGTGCTTCACAAACAAATCAGTTCCCTGGAAGCTCTGACTTAAAACCTACAACACACAAACGATCTGCTGGTACCACAGAACACCTTCAGGGTTGGTGAAATCTCAACAGGTTGATGTGTAGTTCAAAAAGGTGGTCTAAAAATGAGGCTTCTGGTCTCTAATCTAATTATCTAAACCAACAAACCGGATCACAGGTTTTAGCTCTGTGTTTTTTAAAACGATCCAAATTATCTCCCCGAAGAATAAATCAGCATTTGGTGAATAACACAGCACTTTGAAGAGAGTAGTGACAGGAAAAACTAAATGCGTGAGCTACTAAGAAGAATCAAAACAGAGCAATCCAAGTCAAGCTGAAAATGCATTCCTCACATGCTCTAGTCTTTCAAACTGAAATTCAAATACAAAGGCATACGCTAAAAAATAAATAAATAAATAAACATGAGTGAAGATTACTTTTACATCAGTCACCACACAATTACACTTCATTTGCAAATTCTCTGTCTAGCAACTCAATAATACAAAAATGTTCATAAACACAGCACAAGTACAACCTAATCAAACTACCAGGAAGCAGCTAAAAACATAAGTAATATTTGGTATTTATTTGGATACTTACTTCCCATGTGATGACGAGCTCTGATCGTCCTCCACCGCCTCCATTCACCCTCGCTGGAGTCACTCTGGGAACTATGAGGTCAAAAACATTGGTAAGTTCAGCCAAATTCTGGGGTTTATATAGGAATTATGAAGTTTTTCAATATTTTTGGACACAGACAGGTGTTGAAAAAAACGTCAACACCTGTCTGACACAGCCAAAACCTTATTTTAATTATTTCTGTTATTATTTTTATGTTTATGTCACTTATGTGACATGAAAGCCTTTGTGCTTTTATGTAATCAATAAAGTTTCTAATGATACATCCGTTTGAGGCACATTGGTTGTTAAGATGATATTTCACTGTCAGGTATAGGCTACAATACCCAATAAAATCTGAGGACACAACAAACAAAAAAGGTTTCCTCAGACACAATTCAATTATATTTGTCTTTTCAACATGTAACAATTTGTGCACTTCCTTCTTACCCTGCCTCTTGTTCTCTGATTGCTAGAAAACACTCAAGAACCTGAACAAAATCACGCAGGATTGGGTGGATGTGTTCGTCTTTTTCTTTTGAGTCCTTGACATTTATCGGCATGTCATGCTGTTTGCTGACTGATTTTAATTTGTGAAAGCAGGAAGTGTTTTGGTGTTTGTGAATTTCAATAAAAAGCCTTCAGCTCTTATAAAGGTGCTGAAGTGAGAGTTGATGAAAAGTGAAAGAAGTCAGAGCACTTCTCAAGGTTTATTTTCCTATTTGACTACCTGTGAAATGTGGAATTGAGCTTTACATTAATCTTCCTACTTCCTAATTCCCAAGAGCACTTTGGCTCCCTACTTGCAGATTTATTAGGAGTTCTTGGAGCTTCTAAAGGCAGAGTCATTTATCAGGTTCCTCTCTTATGGAACCAGCTTACAGGTTTTGTCTGTAATGCAAACCAACTTTAAGAAAAGTGATAGTTATAGGCTTATGTTATAGTGGGCTTTCTCTGTATTTATTCTGTTAAAGGTGTCTTTACTTTTATTTATGTATTAATGAGATTGCTACTTTCATTTATTTTTTGAGTTCTTTCTTTGATACTCTGTGTTTTCTTTGTCTTCTTAGCACCCATAGTTTAACTAAATTCACTGAACTGAATTTAATTAATATGTGGTGACCTGGAATTCACATACCGAAACAGGATTTGAATGTTTTGACAGTTTGCACCAACCTGTATGCACAACTTAATGTCATAAAGCCTCTTTGTCATTGAACACTACTTGGTTAAGATGCTCTCTTATAGATCCTGTGATAACTTTATAGTTGATGTCTTTGAAACAGCTGACTACAGATTCAGAACTGCTTTAACTTAATTTTTATGAGCCAATTATTTTTATGAGCTAAAAGTGAATACAAAGCAAAACAAACTTGTGTTTGGTTGATTATTTCTTCTTCCAAAATAAATACAATCTCCTCTGGCTATGTCAAATATTTAGCTATTGATGGCTGTTTGATGTTGTTTACTGGACATCAGTCATGTAAACATTTATCAGCAGGGAGAGAAAAAACAATTCATACGCATTTCTTTGGTGCGGGTCTTCTTTGAGGGTTTGCTGGGCTCTCCTGTTCCAACACTGTTGGTTGCCAAAACTCTGAACTCATAATCCACCCAGGGACTCAAGTCAGTAACGGTGGCCGAGAGCTGTTTTCCCTTTAAAGCTTCCAGGACTGAGAATCATAAAACGAAGGTCTCATCAATACATGGGAAACATCGTTTTCCAAGGTGTTATTCTCATCGCTTCAAGATTAGTGTTGTGAAGAAATAATCACTACATCCTTCACTTTGAAAATGTTTTAAAATTTGCATATTTAAACTGTATTTCTCAGACCTAAAGAAAATGTCTTCAATTGCATCAGCCTACCGGTGGCGACGGTTTGCCATCCAAGAGAGAAGGGTGTTCTAGCCTGGATGGTGTAGCTGAGGAGGGGACTGTGGTTGTCCAGCCCTGGCCTCCAGGAAAGGGAGGCAGTCGTCTCCGTCATCTCAGTGACCTGACAATCCAAAGGCGGGCCTGGAGGACCTGTAAGGATGATTAGTTACACTTCACTCACACAGAAGGTGTGTACTGCAAAGAAGAGTGGGTTCGCCATGCTTATAGCTGCTTGAACAAACAGATTAGAAGAAAGGGAAATTAAGAGTGGCAGCTCCAAAAGATTTCCCACATCTGAAGTGCAAAACCTATCCAAAGCCAGTCAATGAAACTTCAGAATATTTTAAAAAGAACTCTGGTGGCCTTCATGGGGAAAAGTTATATATTATTTATTTATTTACAAGGATCAAGATTTAACATTTTTGGATTAATCAAAAAAGAAGTGGTTCTGAAAAGGGGAACTCGATCTATTTCCTGAACCTTTCTCAATTCACAGATCAAGAGCCTTTTAAAAATATGTTTGTCAAACAAGATTTCTCTTTGCAAACTCCAATCGTATGAATGCAGAACTTCTCTCAATTCAATTATTGTACTAAATGAAATGCATGTGTGCGTGTGTGTGAGTGAGAGATTATGTTAAGATAAGTACTTAAAGATGGGAGCATTTCAAGGGATTTTAAACAGCTCTGCTTGGGGTGCCTTTAATCGTTGTGGGTGTTCACATCTGATATTAAAGCTTTTAGCTCCATTCTTTATGATCCATTCGTCTCAGCCAACTGAGTGTGTCAGCTTGCACTGGTGGTTATAAATCTTTTTTTTTTTTTTGTATAGGAGGATCCTTACCTCTGACGACTACATCTGTAGCAATGGACACACTGTCCACCTTGGTCTGAACTGCACAGGTGTATTTCCCAGCATGACTCAGTTGGATGTTCCGAATCATGATGTCACCTGCTGAACGCTGTGGATGGAGGTGTCAGAAATTAAATACATGGTAAGTAAAAACAGTGGAAAGAAAAAATAAAAAATAAAATAAAGGAAACAAAAAAGAAGAAAAAATTGGCCGATTCATGGAGTTGCAAAAGTGAATAAATGTCAAAGCAATTTCTGGTCCTCTTCTGTTTATTTCATTAGGAAAAGGGAGAGAGACGGCACTCATCCAGGGACATTAAACAACCGATTATTGCTTTTATCTTCATTTATAAAGGCAACTTTTTGTGAGGAATTAAAAAGCTTCTTTCAGCTCTGTTTCTTTTTATACACCTAGCTCCTTTTTAGTCTACAGAAAACCACTCAATGCCAAACACATGGTTAACTCTGAACTTTAAAGTTACAGCCCATATAAAGTTGATGTCTTATCTCCGAGAAGTGAGAAACTGTGAAGGGAGAAGTGACACTGGAAACTACTTTGATGTAAAATCAGGGACATTTTATGGAGATAAAAACACAGTTGCTCCCAATACTTCACTCTGAAAACACCTGCCATCATTAAAGTAACAAAACTCAGGAAAGAACGGGTTGCAGATCTTTCACTTCGACAAACTTAATATATAGCATAAAAAGAAGCCCTGAGCTTATACAATCAAACAAAGAAGCGAGTTGTCCAAGAGAAGTCTAAATTCGTCTGTCGAACTTTAACGAGAGGAAGACGGAGAAATGTCACTCCTTATCCTGATCATATCTCATCTGCTTTTGCAAAATTTAGGTGAAGATAAAATACATGAAATATGTTAAATAGAAAATCTGATTATATCAGACAGTCTTTGAGATGATTTTCTTTGTTTCGAATGGCAGCTATAGTAAGAGTGAAATAGTTTGATATTTACATAAATATATACAGAAAATGGTGCAAAACCTTTTGGTTGGAGGTAATGTTATGAACAGAAGAGGAGGAAGAGAGTGGTTTAGCCACCTTAATCAAGGTTTGATTATAAAGCAAAGATAACATCTACCTATTCTAATGTATCTGTTTTTAAAACATTTTCATGAGTAAAATGTATTTTACGTAAGTGAGAAAAGAGCTTGCAAAAAGATGTATAACCTCTTTCAAAGTTGCTCAGATTAACTCTGTGCCTGGTGTCTCTTTAAGCTCTTGTTGCTGCCAATCTTATTAATAGTCGTTTCACATTTTATTACATCATTTGAATATCTCAAAGTCAAAATTTATCAACCAGATGTTTGCTGCTAGAAAGTAGCACATGGACAAAAACATATTTGGGTCATGATCGCCGCCTGACTTGGAATAAACTCACCATAGATACTCTGTAGCACTGAGTTGCATACAAAAATAGAGTTTGAATAAAAAACACAGAGATAGACTATTTATAAAACTCCTGGTGTCGTTCAAACAGACTTAGTTTGAAAAGTTTAGCTAAAATTCTTTAAATATCTTTAGCTAATATCTCAAATACCTTCGTCTTATGAACTTTCTTTTTCACTAATGAAGGAGGTGACTGTACTTCACAAACTGAGTAAACAAGACTTCTTTATTATATAAAAGAACTATTAAATAAAACCAGGATCAATCCTCTTAATCAATCTTGGATCATTTACATTTTGAAATTAAAAATGAAAACTAACCAGCTGCAGCGTTTTCTTTTAGCTGCCTGAAAAATCTCGTCCAACCTAAAAAACAGTTGCATTATATAAACTATGTGTAAAGATCAAAAATATGTTTTGAATATATAAAAGTTTTCAGCCAAGGACTTTGAAATAATTGTATTAGACTCAAAAAGTGTTTGTATATGTGCCAGCAGTCAAATAGAAAATATAAGGACAAAGTGAGCTTTATTTATTTCATTCTAATGAAAAGCCATGTTCAGCTCAGTAGAACATAAATCCATCCTTCAGATGGATTTTGAAACAAAACTGTGAGCATATGTTTAAGCAGCTGTCTAAGGTATTTATACACAGATCATGCATCACACTGGTTATTTCTGCAGCTGCTAGTGGGAGGTCTGTGTAGTTGTTCTTATCTATAAAATGAGGTCTGATGAAGGAAAAGGGGAGTGAATGTCTTGAAGGGCCATGGGTTAAAAAGGTTTGCCGAGTCCTGTTGGGATTGAAGGCTGGCCCTTATGGTCCGATCTAACCAAAGAGCTACTGTAGCTGAAATATCTGAAGAAGTTAATGTTGCTGCAAACGTAAAAAGTTTGCTGCAGATAATTCTGCATAGGATCAGACTAGTAAGGGCTTACAGCCATTTATGGCTAAGGACTCTTTCAGCGAGACTTCGACTTACAGGACTTGAAGGATCTACTGTTAAAACCTTGAGTTGGCAGATACGACAGCGCAAAGTGAAATTGTCCACCGTCCAGGTAGACGTAGTTTGTATTTTCCTCATGAGCTACAGGGTAGACACTCAAACGAGAGAATGCAAAAATGCACACATAATCTTACCCCACCGACTTTTTCAAAATAGGCCCCTTGACTTCCAAAGTGGATGACCTGCTCATTGAAGAACCAGGTGAACTTCAGATCTAGAGTCGGATCGTGTGAAACCTGGCAGGGCAGCACAATGCTCTCTCCAACGGTCACATCCAGGTGCCCTGCTGGACTCGTGATTGTGGTCGCTTCTAAAAATACAGAAAACATTTGCAGGACATAAATCATTGATAACATAGTAGGCTTTTATTTTTTTCTTTTTCAGTCTGAATAACCTCCTGTACACTGACCAACTAGCTACCATGTTGAGCAAAACTGTGATTTTGTCTTCTCCCAAACTCTGGTGAATAATTACAAAAACAAATCTCATCTTTTGATCTACTCCGATGTGAGACGTTAACAAAAGAAAACAAATCCCTTTTGGGTCTGACAGTGACCTCCATTTGCATCTGTTTCATCGATATACACAAAAGCAGGGTGCTAAAAAAACAAAACAAAAAGAAAACATAAAGCATCTAGAAACAAAAGAAACCTCCAGCTACTTTGTAATAGATCATCATTCAGTCTGTAATTTGGCTCGGTTTGTGTGTGACAAAAAGCACCGTAATTTCCTTCTCTCTATGGTGCCCGTCAACATAATCTTTGGTTGTCTCGGCTGGATGTCTCATTCAGCAGTAGTGCTGTGCAGAGAATTGGTCCCACCCAGAGGGGCCTACACACCTGTCCTTTGTGAATTCTGCAGGCATGTCATAAGCATCTAATGGACAGCCTAGCAATGCAACATGTCAGAAGAGGTAAAGATCTATATTCAGCTCTGTCAAAACAGGCTGACTTGTTTATTTCACAGCTCCCAAGGAAAAGTAACTGCCCTCTACATTTTATTCCAGGTGAGCCTCGAGAAAGTTTGGCGCATGCGGCAAAAATGACAGGAGCAAAACTTGTGCAATGAATGACTGCTGTTATGCTGAAAGCTGTGGTGTGCTGTAAAGTAATGTTGTGTCATGATCTTTAAGAGTTTGGTTGTGCTTTGCTTTATTTAGGTAGTCCACATTTGTTTATAAACCGCTCCTTTTTCCTCAGCTTGGTTACTTGCCTTCCTTCAAAAGCTGCATCCTGTTTATAATCAGCCACCTGCTCCTCATTTGCTAATCAGCTCTTCAGCATTTTTGATTTGAATGATTACATATTAAACACGCTTGCTTTTATTATTTGACCATTTTAATTTGGGCACTTTTACAAGGAGGACAAGTTATTGTAGAAGAGTAAAACAGTGACTTCTATTCTTTCGCTCAGTAGACTTCCCGTATTTGACTGATTTTATTTTACTTGCTGCACAGTTGTTCCATCAACCACACTGGCATTATAAAACTAAAAGAGAAAAAAGTGGTGATAAAAACATGTCAAACAGAAAGAGTCAAGCTATCTAGTTCGAATCGGGTTTTATTTGTGCTAATCAACGATTTATCAAAATATTTCTGGTACAAAAAGGGGACCATATATATAGTAAATATTAGACCATTTTAAAATTATTTTATATTTTTCAGACGTTTACTATACCAAGTAGATTTATGCATCATTTGTCCATCAGTATAGATATATATTATGTTTTTCTCTGTTACAGCAAACCTACTGTGCATGTAGTGTGCAAAATAAAATAGTAAAACAGAGCTCCTGTTTGAACCCCTAATCCAGAAAATATGTTAAAATGAACCACTAAAAGGCATTTTAATAGACCAGAGGTGTTGATTCTGCTCTTTAGAAAAGTCTAGAAAATTCTTTCTACTGCAGTATTTGATTTTAATAGACTGAAATCTTAAACAAATCAAGCAAGACTATGAGCTACTTTGAGAAACAGTTATGAATTAAACATTGCAGGAGGGAGAGAAGGTAAAGAGCCTTGTGTCTTACTTCCAGAGGCCACTAACAATAAGTGGCCTCTGTTTTACTTTCTTTGAGTAATAATTGCAAAGTGACAAGTTCCTCAATGTCATTTCCAGTCAAAAGAAAATTGCTCTTTCTCCAGATTCCATCACACTAGTAGGTTTGTCACCTTATCTGAGCTTTGGCAATCCTTACAGAGACGACATTCAGCGTCTGACAAGACAACCACCTTAAGCATGCAGCCAGAGCAGAGCTGCTTAAATCTACTAGGATTTCCCTTTCTCTTCACAACGTGCTACTTTGTGTTGGTCTATCACGTTCAGTTTCAAAAAGGTTAATTGAAGTTACAAGACGTGAAAAAGTTCAATACTTCTCTGAAGTACTCTTAACAGCAAGAGTTCTTTGAATCTACAGAATATGACAAAAAAAAAAATAGTTTTGGCCTATCTGTCTGACCGGCTTTTATCATCACCTCAATGTACCAATCAGCTGTTCAACAATAGCCGACTAAAACACCCTGAAAATCACAGCGATCTATGAAAAGCTTCCTAGCCCCCATTTACTTTATCAAGGCCCCAGAGCTGCTGCATTCAAAAGGAACCAGTGGACTGATGCCAAAGGCTACTGCAGAGCATGTCACAAAGACCTACTCATTTTTAGACTCTAAACAGGGAAACAGATAAGAAAAGACATTGTTCAAAAAATAGACCTAGTTTGAGTGTTTATAAGAGTCTTTTTAAGGACCCCTGAGAAGAGCTATCATCTAGAGATTAGAGACAACCATAGATCTCAAAATAAGAACAACTTAAGTAACACTAAAGTAGGCTAATAATAATAATATCCAAATACCTAACTATAGCTTTTGTATTGGACATTGGTGCATGGCAATATTTGTATTAAGTATGACAATAAATATATGAAAAGATCAGGAAGTAACTTTACATAATACTCTGACATTAAGAATTAAATCCCCATAGACAACAGTGTCAAGTACACAGCTGTTTACGTTAACTGGAAATCACACATTTAGTTACGGAAAGTGGAAATCAGTTTCTTTGATGTGTGTGGTAAAAACAATAATGTTTTCAAAAGAAAGAAGCACATACGTGACAGATCTCTTAAATAGTTATTTTTGGAAAAATAAATCTCTTATGTATCATCTCAGAGATAGGATAAAGCATCAGGTGGTGACTGGAGGCATCAAAATAAGATGAGAGAATCAGAGGGATCCAAAGTTTGTGCCTGATAAAAGGACATAAAGGAAACAGAAAAACAAAGGAGTTTCTATGTTGCTTGGGTGCTGTTTGGTTTTCACTTGTTTTCTCTGCCCCTTAGAAAGAAAACATAAATAAATTATTGGTAAAAAAGATGTGTTCTTTGTTTCTGTGTGTACATCTGCTGGAACAATTGGGTGACTCATTGGGCTTATTATTTAGATTCAAAAACAATAACAAGATTTCAGGGCTTCGAGTGATTGCTCCCAAATTGTACTAAAGAAAATAACTAACATTTCCTCTCACAATATCTAAACATCAGTGTGTAGCAGCTGATCCATGTTTTCCAAAATCAGATTTCAGATATATTATGTTCTGAGTTAAAAAAGCTACTTTAACAGAGTAAAAGAAGTAGGAAGGTATCAGTGGAAAGTGAAAAAGATGTTGTACTGAATTCTACATATTTCTTAATGTACAATAATATAATTTTGTTATTTTCTTTTTGTATATACTTTTATGCTTTTATATTTGTTTGAATCTACATGCCTTGGTTGCCTTGACTTTGCCACTCGTACAATTGAATTTTCCCATTGTGTGACAGTAAAGTGTATTTCGATTTTATTTTACATACAATTATTTTCAACTTCATGTCCCTTTTGTGCATTTAAACATATCTACTCCATAATAGTTAAAAAAGCAATAGCTTTATTTCATCTGATGAATCCGAATCTCTGTTAAATGACTGAAAAAAACACCAATTAGAATTTAAAACAGAGTACGATGACACATCCTAAAGTTTTTCCCCTTTTTGAACTTTTCCTGTCTTTTTGGCCTGCTCTTCCACTCACCAGATTAAAATCTTATAAGATTGACAGGACAGACAGGGAAAAAGTAAAGTTGTCATCTGCAACTAAAAGACGAACCTAAAATAGAAAACTCTCTAAGGCCTTTGGGTTACAGCAGCATCTGACTGCAATCCCTCGCTCAGTGACAGCTCAGGCTGGCTCTGTACTCCAACAGCCTGTGGCTCCGCTGCGGAAACCTAAATATCCACTTGCTGGGCTTTGTTGCACGCTCAGTTTGAATGTGGAACAAATCAATGCAAAAGACGGCAATGGAATGTGGTTACTGGAAATGTATTTGTCTGAGGCTTCCATCTATTTCACCACAATATCAGTGACACTAGATACAACCGTCTGCCGTTGTCTTGATATGCAGATTTCTGTCAGCATTCTTTTTCCTAGTTCGTTTATGAAAGGATGTGTAAATCCATATTTTATCTTTAGCTGGAGGTACCATGTTTTGCTTTGCTTACCATCTCGTGACCACAGAGCCACAGGTCACGACGCTCAGTTTTCTCAGGACCGTTTTACAGGAATCCTTATGTTTTCACATGTTAGCATCAATATTTGACATTGCTATTTGAGTCTGTTGAACAGAACCTAAACCACAGATGTATCACAGAAATCAAGAAGTGCATAGAGGCAGCTGCACTCACATTCTTGAATATATACATGGAAATTAACTGCAAAGGATAAGTAGTTAAGAGGAAATCAGTTTCTATGATGTGAGATTGTGTGCTACAAAAACAATGTTTCCCATGGAAATAAATATCTCTGCTGCTGTGCCTTATTAGCTTCATACACAAAGGTTATCTTTACTGCTATCAAAATAAAATAAAGGGGAATTTAACTAAATAAATGGTGCGATTTGTCATTACCGCCTTTGACCATCGCATATGCAGGAGTCAGGGCACTTATTAGTTAACTAACTAATTCATAGACACTGGTCCAACACTTTTGATGTAAAAACAGAATGAGTGTAATATCTGTGAAATTGCTCTGCAGGATACCACAAAAACTAGGCCACTCTCCATGCAAATGGCTGCCCAGAACTCAGTGCCTTCTTTTAAAGCACTAGATTTGTTGCAGAATGAATGAATATGAAGAACAGACATTACATGAATATTGAAATTACTTTAGGGTGAAACAGAGAATGAATTTTATTATGTCTGGTTTTATTTAAAGTTGCAGTATTGAGTCCAGATTTTTTAGCAGTCATGAACTATGCAGCTCATTAAGCACAACAGGATAGTTTTGTGTCTCAAAGAAGCTTTCAGAATAGTGAGGAATTCCCAAAATGTGTGCTTTTACAGCACATTTTAGCACAACGTATTATCTGTCTCAAACAATCTTACGAGTAATTTAATTTACCTTTAACATCAAATATCAGTACAGCTGAAACAATTTCAAATTGGTTAAATTGATATATGATGTATGTACATATCCAGGGTCAACGCCAGTTTATCCTTTAGTATTGACAATATCAATAATAAGTTAGTTTGATGCTAACTGCTTTTTTTTTCCATTTACAATTAAATAATGTTTAAAAATTAATAATTATGTTTTTTTTGTTTGTTTGTTTTGCAATAGGACCACATCAAATCATGATTAGTCTTTACATTTAGAGCACAACTTCATTTTTTATATTCAGTTAAATAGGAGAGGTCGAAGACACTTTTAAAGACAGAGGTTCTCCCATCCTCTTATAAATAAAATGGGTGTTGAGAATTTGTTTATGATTGGACACATGCCTGGGAACTGTAATATGAGAGTAAAAATCAGCAACAGGTTTGAAAATGCAAATGTTTCAAACCAGTTCAAGAACTCACCTTTAACGAAAAGGCTTCCAGAGCTGCTCGCTACTCCAAACTGGTTTCTGGCTACACATGTATAGATCCCAGCATCCATTTTAGTGACATTGGATAGCCGCAGGCTTCCATTATCCAGCACCATCATTCTGTAGGGATCAAAACACTACATGTTACCATTAGAGTACATGTGAAAAGTGGAATAAGAAGTTCAAACTCTGAAAACAGCGAAAGTGGAGCGCAGAATTTTCATCAGGTTGTGTGTCAGCTTGACTTAAGTTGAAGCTCTGTGTGAAGTGTTACAGTTTGATCTGTCACCCTCAAGTTCATAAGTGAAGAGAGAAAAAAATAATTTCATGGGGCAAAATTCACATCTTGACTTCATGACAACAGTGACAGGGATCAACTGTGCATATCAAAAGCGCTGAAATTTTTTGGCTTAGTATACAGCAAAAAAAAATTATACAAGTCATACATATTTTCCAAGACTTTAAAAATAATATTTTGAATTTGTGTTATTTACTTTCAGTGACATGGGGCACCTTTTAAAACTTCAGTGAAATGTAACTGTTATGCTTTGCGACTGTTTTAAAAGGGATGCCATTGAAAAAGATTGCAATTGTGGGTGTAAATAGCTTTTAAGGAAAATGCAATTATTTGTTTTACTCTGTTTTTGCTTGTGCAGTTGTTCAGTCAAGGATGAAGTAAATGAAAAGAAAACACTTAAGAAGATTAGGATCCTCAAATACTCAGGAAAACGAAATGATTTACGAATTCAAATGTTTTAGAGAGGTGCAGCTGACTGAGGTAATTAACTGCTTTATTGTGAAAATACATTCTTTTGCCGTTTGTAAAACTCGAATTTATACTGAGCAAAAAGATTGAAAGAAAATCCCACCGCTCTCATTCCTGTAGACAGTGTCATTAAAACACTTATTCATATGTTGCTCTCAAGTGAAAGTTCATCACTTAAAGCATTTAAAAAGTACTGCAGTTCATTAACTTCGGTTTACTTTTACAGCGGTTGCCCTCGCTGTTCTCAGTGCATTCCAGCTGGTTTTACACAACATATTTTCCTTCATCTCTTTCTTTTTGAACTTCATAATTACTAAAAGCAATGCATCACATCCTAATCTATTAAATCCTGTGAAAGGCAGGAAAATTGTGCGTTTGGTCATTGTTTATCTGCAGTAGAAAGGTTAGTTCTGAAGTGCCAAAAGGTTAAATGATTGCAGTTTGAGTCTAAACAGCTTAATTATTTTCTTACTTTGCTAAGTAAATTAATGTGACACATTAAGGCAACTGCAAATATTGAGCTTCTTATTTTTTTTATTTATTGCATTTTTACTCCTATGGGTAAAAATTCAAAGTAAATCTTTACAAACCGATTTGGGCTTTTGATTTTATGTAGAACTTTCTAAATTAATGTTCCCCCCCTAATCGTTGATGAACATGCGCTGCTGTATTACTCTCTGAAACACCCAGACAATAAATGCTCGAGTCCACCAGCTGCCACTTTGTCTCACAGCAGGCACTAGGGTTGCCATGTTTGACGGGTTACTGGGGCATTGTACAGCCATGGATCACAGGAATAGAGATCAGACAGTGCCAATTTAAATGAGATGTAAACAAAACGCCAAGCTTTTCTACCAACAAAGAACTCTATATCAAGAAAATAATGCATTCAAATGCAATCCATTCACAAGCTCAACCTTTTAAAGGAACTAATCAGTTCTGTATCTGAAGCTGATTGCTTATGTTTAATTTATTAACGTGACTGTTTTACATGCAAAACTGTTTGCGCTTGACTCCAAATCTGCTGATTTTACCTCAACAAAATAATGTCCCGTTTATAATGCAGAAAACTTGCTGTTTTTTTTCTTGTTTTAGTTTATTTGAGTAACATAAAATATATGTTTTGTATGTGGTACAACTTTTGATTTTTTAATTGTATTTTTCCCAATGATAGAGATTTTTTAAATCAGTATTTAAAAAAAAAATCTTTACATATGAGATGATGTAGCAACCTAACTCCGACATGCAAATAGTCACCGTCTAATTTCTAACCACTCAGAAGCTGCTTAATGGCATTTTCTATGTATAGCATGCAATGATTTTGATTATGTAATTATTTTAAATATGTAACAAAAGCTGCTGACTAGTGAACTGTCCAAAAAAAGTGAGCTACAAATGTTTTGTGAGGATCTGTAGCCTATCTTTCCTTTAGCAATGCTAATTGTCGTCTCTCTCTGAATTCCAATGTGTTTGTCAATATTTCACCTAGTGGCAGCAAATGTTTGAAATTGAGGGAATGTGTGGATAGTGGTTTTATTACAACAAAAACAAAAACAAAAAAAACGTTAAAAGTATTTTCTCGGCAACCTCTCACAAAGGGACTTTTGGGACTTCATAAAGAATCAAGTGCAATATTTGATTACTTAACAACCAGATATCAAACAAAAAATACCAATATTTCCTGTGGTATTTGGCATCTTTAGACCAGAGAAATCTGAAAAATTGTTTACAAAGGGAATTAAAGGCAACTACAACAATGGTCTGCCGACAGATGGAAAGGAAATGCTTATAAAAAGGCTTAAAAGCATTTCTGATTACTGTTGAATATTTAAAGAAGGGCTGTGGAGTTCTTCAACATCAAAGAACAGCTGTTTTATTAAAGTCTTGCAGATTCGCCGCAGCAGAATTACAGAATTAGTCAGTCAAAGCTGCCTGTACCAATTCAGACATAAAAATTACCTCAACAGGCAATAAAAAAATCCCTCTGTTAATAGAAGGTCCCACTGCATCTTGAGCTAATAATTAATTTGGCAAGGCATCACAGGTATTACAAACATGTGAAATCCAATAAAGTTCAGGAGAACAAATCAATATTTCCTGATGTGAAACAGCTGTTTTGCTGAGATACATAATTTTACAGTCCTAATTTGATCTTTACCTCCTTAAACACACTAAAATCATAACTTTTAGGTTAATCTAATTTTTCCTTACGTATGAGTTTGTGCGTTAGTGGTTGTCTGTCCTCTGTGTACCTTTGCCCTTCAAGGAAAAGCGAATAAAGACGATGGATGGTTGCCATTCTTAGAATGACGTCATAATTAGCAATCCTTCACAAAGAAAATATTATCAGTGAGGCTTTAAGGTCCAGCAGGATGAGAAATAGGCTTCACTCTATGTTTTGTTCACTCTACCATTGTCAGTAACTGTATTTTTCAAACCATAACTTGATTTACTTTTTTACTGGTAATTGCACCTCGTCTTACGAAATGGATAATCTCTTTGAAATACTTACTAGAAACTCCTTTGTCATTGTTTAAACTGTAAATGATAATGGGGGTTAAGACACTTTTTAAAAATACAACCATTTTAAAGGTGCCTGAACTCATCCTTTTCTTTAAGACCCCTTTTAGGAGAGGATGGGCTTTTTAAAATGATCAAGAATGACCTGTATTGCTTTAAAGGATGAAGAATTAAAGTACATTAGTCTTTACAACATCGCCTAGTCCCCGCGGAGATGGACGTATTTTCTCCTAAGTGAACTGAGGGCTTTCTTTGTAATGGGCTATAACAAAGAGTTATGGATATGAGATGTCACTGGGATAAGGCTTGCCAATGAACTCTAGCAGACGACAATGTCAGGCTTCCCTCCCCACCAAAGCTACAAAGAAACGGAGAGAAGGATGTGTGAAGAAAAATATCTTTCAGAAATGCTCTCACTCCGATTCCCTTTTTTAATTTTTTTTGAAAGGCTGCTAAGCAATTAAGGTACTGGTGAAATGTGAGGGGTACATAAAAGCCAGGGTGGTGTGACAGAGTAAATACGCACTTTACCTCAACCTTTTGCTGGCCCGGCATTAAAAGTGAGCTATTGGCTGTAATCTAAAAGTCTCTCTGTGGTGTTACAAAAAAACCAAGAGGCTGTAAACGAAAACATTATTTTAACCACTTCAGAAGAACTGTGTAATTAACTCAGTGTATTACAAACGCCTCACAATTTTCTAAAGTGCTGCTTAAATGCTTCACTTGAACTGCTGAATCTGTTTCTAGTAACACAACTGGAACATTTCCACCTCACAGAAGGAGGATTATAAATTGATTCATAATATGACAAAAGAACAGCACAGAGTGTTTAGCACAACACTTAAACACAGTGGTTTCATCTCGGGGTAATATTCTGCAGCTCTATTCCTTATATCCGTTTCCCAGTTGCTGGCAGTGGTCAGCAATGAAATTTAATTAGGGTAAGCGCTTTACCGCTAACCTCATCACTTCCTGCAAACTGTAAGTGCCGAGCATCCCCAGGAATATCTGGTTATACGTGAATTGGATATGAGCTGACTTAAGTATAGTCCCGGCATGATTTTATTAACTAATCGGATACCGCGTTGTTCTTAGATGATTTGTTTTCTTCTATTTCGGAGGCTTGAAGACATTATCCCTGGAAGATTAGAAAGAATTATGGGTACTTTAGCTAAGCCAGTAGGATGGATCAGCGCTGTGCCACCGCAGTAATGGTGCGGGAAACTGCCTCGTTTCAATGTAGAGAAAGTAAATGCTAACAAGCCAGGAAAAGGGGAGCAGGCGGGCGAGAGAAGTTGCAATAATGTAAAATGCGAACATCCTGCATGCGGCTCACCCACTTCAGGGCAAGGGTGGGATATTAAATCTCATATGGGAAATCTTGCTTTTATGGGCATGATTGATATTGCATGCTGCAGCTTAGATGCATTTTCCTTCCAATGCTTTAGAGGCTGATAAATCTGCAAGCTGGGCTACACATTTAGCAGAAATTTTGGAACATATAATCCGCCGCCTGATTCTGCTGATATCCCGTACATAAAACATCCTTTGTCCTGTTTGGAATTAACGAAACGCGATCGCGTGTTCGGCTTCCCGAGCATCTTGTTTGCCAGGTGGAGGTGAGGGATGACTAAACCAGCAGCACCCCCGCTGTTCTGGAAGATGGATATACCAGAGGTTAGACATGGCAAAGCTGCTGAGGCTGTTGAGCAATTAATCCCATATCAAATGAGAAATATGCACCCCCGCCAGTTTCCTGCATGTGCCAGCTGGTGTGCTCTGCCTCTCACTGGTTTATTTCTGCTAAAAATAAGAATGTTGTCAAACACAATATGAGTCATTTGCATAGACAAAAGAGAAACTAGAGCAACAATTATTGTGCAGCTGCACTTCATGATGGTTCTGTTTCTACAAGTTTAATCTGTTTGAAGTTCTGAATCTTGTTAGGACTGTGAAAGAAGATTTACATTACAGAGGATTTCAATGGAAAACTACTAAGTGCTGCCTGTTGGCCTGACTCTTTATATGTTTGAACAGGTCTTTTTATTAGAGAGCCAACAACTGGAAGTCAAATAAAGAGTGTTCTTTTTGAATTGCCCTTTTACCATTTGCGAAAATAAAACCCTGTTCATTTAAGTGTAGAAATAAAATGGTTCCGGACTTTGAACATCACCGTTACAGCATTTTGGATGGTTAATGTAGATGTTTTAAAAGGACACTGACATAAAAATAATATTTTGTGACCACACTAAACTGTGTATTTTGTGTCCATCGAATACAGTCTGTGTTGCTGATGCAAGCAGAAGGCAGTAAAAGAAAAGAAAAAGAAAAAAAACAAACAAAGAAATTAAAAAACATGTTCCCCTATTCATAGCTAGTTTTGCCACTCATGGTTGTGAGACACTCTACAAATTAAAGACAGAAAATTAAACAGTTAATAATGGATAATTTTATGTATGCATATATAATAAACAGTATAATTTATTATTTAAAGCCATTTTTAGCCATTTTCAATTGTCTAAACATTTTCTGCAGACTTCTCTTATGCTTATGTCCTGTTTTGTTTTGCTTTGATGTCATAAAATTTGGTGTCCAAAAATATATTCTGTATGTACATTCACAATATATATATATAATATATATATATATATATATATATATATATATAATATATATATATAATATATTTTTTTTTTAATTTTATTTATAGATTTATTGATAATAGTCCCATACCTAAGAGATTAATTTAGGATAAAGACACATTCTTATGCTGCAGGAAAATAATTATTCAGTTCTTAGAACTATGACTTCAGTTTATGACACATTGTGCATATGTCTAGAACATTTTTCAAAAATGCTGAAAAATTGATAAATGATGAATCCACATATAATGATCCTGATATATGTTTTTTATGTGATCACATTGAGAGTTTGATCACATTTCAACTTCAGTTTTACGAATGTACAGCCACATCTACGAATCTACAATCTTTGACACCTCGAACACACTTTTGCTATCGGACAAAGAACGGTTTTCTCTGCCTGATTAACATTTTCTTCTCCTTTTCTACCTTCTCTTTGCTCATGGAGGCGCTGCATTGATTTTTTCTTTAACACTACGTCTAATGAAACAAGGTGTCCAGCGCATTCCCCCGGTGTTCCCACCGCTATGACAAAAGAACGTGAGCACAGCAGCAACTCATTGATAAGTCCTTTTGGGCATTTGATCCCCTTCCTCCACATCTTGCTGGTCTGTACCACCGGTTGCCTTGTGCTCTAATGACCCTCCGGGCCTTACGTTCTGCTAATGAGCTGATGGATCGGCACATCGATCTGAATGCTGCAGTCTAGAAACACCCAATTACCTTAAACAAACAGAGCAGAGAGCAGCCAGAGGAGGAAAGTACAACAGAGTTCAAGAAAGAAACGCAGATAACAGGGAAGGGAGTGAAGAGCGGACCCTGTTATGCAATGCAAATTATATTGTGTCACACTGTGATTCTGTTCTTCACAGTTTGTCAGCATGAATATCAAGTAGGATGAAATTAAATAAGACTTTTAAATCTTCCTCCGCTAGTAGAACAGACAAACTCAACCAACAGCGGCAAAGAAAGTAGCCTGGTACCTGTGGCTCTCGCGCAGGGCTTCATTCCCCTTCCTCCATGAAATCACGCCGCGAGGAGACATCCTGGGCTTGCATTCGATCAGGACATCGCCGCCCTGTCGGGCCAACGTTTGTGTCTTCAACAGGTTTTGGGAGAAGTCAGGAGCAATAGCTGCAGGAGGGGAATTCAAGGGGAGAAAGGTTAAATTTATTGATTGAGGTAAAAGAGAAAGAAAAGAAATGGAAACAGCGCGACTGAGGAAGAGCACTGAGGAGTTTCCTGAGACGTGAAGGTCACTCTATCCATTAGGCGGGTCAGCAGCACTCACATCCTGCTCTCTCTGAACATTCATGCTCTTGTTTGCAGACATCCAGAGACGTACTCATAAATGAAGCATGGTACATAATTTTCAAGGGTGCTTTTCTTTTGATTTTAGTTGCATGAATTTTTTTAGAAGGACATTATGCATTGAGTTGAGCTTTGGGGGCTGTAAAAGCAAAAATGAGAGAATGTTAAACAAGGCTGAGGGTTTGTTGCTGCTTTTTTAGGCCCCTAATTGCTAATGCACCACCATCTGAAGCTGTTTAAGACGTGCACCGACTCAGCAAAAAGCTCTTTAAAGAGAACACAGTATGGCATCAGCGACATGGTGCACATGCAGCATCAAGTTTCATTATTTGACACTGCATGGGAAATGCAAACATGAAGTATTTTTTTTTTATTTTTACTCATTTAAAGTCTGAAGGAAGACTTAAGTTAGCTAAATAATTAAGGGAAAAGGATTTTCAAAGTTTTAAACTAATTATGTTTTCAATGACTAATGTGAAATGACTTAGTTGACTGACTAGAGATAAAACATGTTATGTTTGTAATTACTTGAACAGAAATAATTTCTATAAACAAGAAGGTTGACTTTGCAGTCACTTCTGTTTTCACTCTTACATAAAGCAGCAGTACAAGGAAAAGACTGCTTTTCAACACTAAAGCCTTGGTGTCAAAATGTCGCTGCTAGCGTCTCAGTCTGCATCAACAAAACATAAAGTGATTTTTTTTTTTTGCTGAAAAATACTGCTTTGAATAAATATCTCAAATGCCATTTGCCTAGAAAATATCTCCACAATAAAAAAAAGGGCTGATATGTTTCTTACTCTACTTGTTGATGGATCTGTTGTTGAACCCACGTTTTGGTCAAACAGTTAAACAACTTTTTAAAATTAACGTGGCTAATCCAATATTTTTATAGAATTGAAACGTGACGTTTTCACAAAGTATTTTAGCACCGATTAACTAATACATATTCCTTTCATAGACATGGTTTGAATATAAATGTCTAATGGAGATGGCACAGTCAAGAAATGTGTTTATCAACCTTAACATTATAGGATATTTCTTCATTTGGAAAACGGGGGAAATTTAATTGATTGAGAGCAACAAAATTTTGGCTCTGTGACAAATAAGAGATTTGTCACAGAGTTAAGTGGGAACATTTGGCAGTAGATTCAGTTAGAGACAACCTGAACTCACACCTGCCATGTTCCAAGGGAAGTTGAGGATCTGAATTTAAACAAGCCATGTTTGGAGCTTTTAGTGTAGATTAGTGTGACGTTACATAAGGCTTCTGGGAAATTTGGCCTAGAAGTCATTCTTGACCTGTACTGATGTGGCACCGGAGGGCCTCTTTAGCTGGATATTATCTTGCTATGGCAGATAAAGCCTACAAGCAAGCTTTGAGAAAAACCAAACACTGGATGGTAGCCAGCCAGACAAATATGATTAGACATACTATGAGTGTTGAAGTGTCCTTAATTTTACAGATTTACAGGCCTGTGCTGACAAGAGGCCCTGTGAGTCTCCAGCTGTGGTTCCTTCAAGCTTGCTGAGCAGAATAGCTGTCATCAGGACAATTCTGTAATCATTCATTGGGTGACGATATAATATTTATGGACAGAATCCTCATCATCGCCAATGATCTTTAATGTCTTTTTTTATGCGTTACAATTGTCTGAAGTACTCCATTGTTAATGTAACATGTAGACATTCACCCTAGCTTAGGAGTCGGGTTTGTTAGCCAAGGTTATATATAGGGTGCTGTGGTGCATGTCAAACAGATGACAGATTTTTTCTTTCTTTTTGAATTAAGACTGTCTGTAAACTCTATGTATTAAAATAAAAATAGAAAATTAGAAGTGCCATGTGAGCTTAGACAGAGTTATAGACATAAACATAAGCCAAGAATACAGCTTTGAGTCATAGGGAAACAAGCAGCAGAAAAATGGTTTCCGTAAAATTATCCTGATGATCCAGATGTGGAATGATTGACATACACAACAAATACGCTGCCTCTACGCTCTTACCAATGACTCTGAGCTCAGCATTGGTGAAGACGCGGCCATGCTTGTTCTCCGCCACACATTGGTACATCCCAATGTCAGCCAGATTCAAGTTATTGATTGTCAGCACTCCGTTATTCACCTGAACTCTGTCCTGCTGAAGAGAGAGATACATAAATTTGTTTTTAAAACAGCTTTATGTATTCACAAATAAAGCTGCAATATTCAGAAAAGTTTTAAGAAATACCAAACTTTTAGTTTGGTATTTACATCATCTCCTATTAGAGTTTACTGTTGTTAAGGAGGATATATAGTGAATTGACAATTGAAGAAAAAAAAATATTAGTGTTTATCAGTTATCCTTTAACATTTTGTTTAGTCTTTTAATCTGATGTAAGACAATGTAAAAGCTGGAGGATGGCTGAGCATCAACCTGCATTAAAGACTTGATGGTTGAATCAATGATCTCCTAGTTGAAGTGTATTCTGCATCCCCAGAATCAGAAGCAGCATTCAGTTTGTATGTTCCTCCAATCTAAAAAAAATGTAAACCTCCAGAAGACTGAAAATCCAATATGTTTGGAGTTATGTTTGATTAATAACGACTGGGACACAGATCAATTCTAGTCTAGATTACAACTTTTCATTACTTCTCTTTATGTTGACAGCATAATCCAACGTTTTTTTTTTGTTTCTTTTTTTTTTTTTTTTTTGCTTATTACGTTGTTTCCATCATATAAAGCACAGTGAATGGAAGTGAATGTCGGGTGATACAAGTTCAATTTTATAATCCGACACAATTAAACTTGACCTGACTTCACCCCAGCAAGACACACACATGCAATTTTTCTTGCTTTTGCACTCGCAGTCTCACAACACTTAATGCAATTATTCTGAGAGAAGAGTTTACTTAACTATGCTGAAAACTTTGAGATATTTTATGACTTTTTCAGGCCCTGCAAAAACCTTTCTTTTTCTTGAAATAGCGTTTTCACTTTAAGCTTTGAGCCTGTGTCCCAGTTTTATTGTTTGCATATAAAATTATTTTGTAGTATCTGAATGTTTAGTTTTTGTCCAGTAGAACTCAGTTGATAGTTTCCTCCTGATAGTTTTTTTTCTTTATTTACTACTTGCGGTGCCCTTTTTGACATGTGAATTTTAAAATATTTTCTTATAAGAAATCTAAGCACCAACATAGCACAACAATATCACACATTAAAGAACAAAAATAGCTGTGCAGTTTGTATTTAGCTCTTGTGACCTCTGAGTTCTTTTTGACAAATGTGCTGATTTAATTTCAGTCTTTTACAACAACTTTCTCTCCTTTGGGAGTTTGTTAATTGAGACTCTGCTAATGAAATCTTAGAAGAATCAGTCACAAGTCTGGAGTGCTGGAGGCTGTTTGTACTAACAAGAACAAAAAAAAATATCAGCTGGTGGAGGAAATCAAAATGCAACAGCATAAAACATTGTTAAACCAATGTTTTGTTAAACCAATCATATCTTTATCGCAGACACTTATGGAGCTCCTTACTAAAAAGAAAAGACATAAAAAGAAACAACAAGATGAACTTAGACAATATAAGATAAACAGGAATAAACACACCCTTCTTCAAAGACAGCCATACAGAGAATAGTTACTAATAGCATAGGCTGAACAAAGTTCTTCTCTCCCCTGTGCTCTTCTGACCTTCAGAAGCTTTGGAACAGTCTACCTGCTTCCTTTTTATAGTAATGTCAATTTAAGTGTGGCAGCACTCATTGTTCCTGCCCTTGATCCTTCTATAGAGTGTACCTGGACTTTTTAATGTCACTGACAAAGTGGTCCAGAGGGTCCTGTCGCCAGTCTGTCTGTCGTCGGGAATCATTACAGCACTGCTACTTGAAAAGGCAAGGACTATCCCTGAACATCAGTCAGTGACACTGCTGAGGATCTTCAAATACATTTCCCTCAGAGGCAGGCTCAAGCATGTATCAGGCAGACACTTGGCTACACATGGCTGAGCTAGCGCTGCAGCCTCAGCCAGAGGGGACCCCGGGTGGTAAAGGATGCAGCGGTTCTCAAGTGGAACAGAACAAGTCCACCCTTTTTAGGAGATAACTGGCAGTAACTGTTTACTCAAGGGAAAAGAATGATAGGAAGAAGGAAAAGAAAGACGGGAGGCCTTCAGATGAATCTAAAATAAGTTGAATATTTTGAGAAGTGAATTCATTGTATAGACGTTCAAAAAGTGAAAATTGTACAATATATTTTATACTGATAAAGGTTGTCTGCCTCAATACAGATATAACAGGGAGGGTTCTGTAAAAGCTGTGCACCTTTTTGTTTCAAACAATATTACATTTGTGAGCTTTAACACAATTATTTGACCAGTAAATGTTTTATTGGGGTCAATAACTAAAGGTTAAGGTCATGACTAAAATAATTCAGGACACTGAAGCATTAAACTAGTTGGAAATAAATACCCATTTCCGAAAAATGAAAGCCACACACATTAATGCCAGCCACATAAAACGTTAGACTTGATACTATTTCAACAACTGCTGAACCCAATAGATGATGAGGCAAGAAAGGCAAGAGTGGTCATTCAAGAGAACCCGATGTCTATTGATTTATCCCATTGCATCTAAGGCTTTACTTGATGACATAAGATTCGGATGCAGCTGCTCAGCCTGGAAAACTTCATTCCATGAAGCTCTCAGCTGACAGTTCATCAGCTAAATTACAGATTGCAGGGAGTTTGGATGTCTTCTGACTCTGCAGACAGATTATTACTCCTAAGCTCCCACTGAGATGCTGCCATTCCCGACTGATTAAGCTTTGTTAAGATCAATAATAATCACTTACTAGTGAATATTTAGTGATGAGGAAAATCCACAACCTGCTGTTGGACAGAATCCATTCTGCATTTATCGCACAGTATTCCAACAAAATTCCCTGAGGTCCTGATAGCGACCTGTTATTTTTATAGAAGCAGTAGATGTGATTGAGTGTTAAATGTTATTCATGTGTGTCCATGGAAGTTATTGATTGGACCAACTGAGTAATGTGATATAGTGTCAAGGCTAGAAATATACTGCTGACATTTTACTTTTTAAAATTATTTGTAAAAACATATTTTTCTCAATCATATTAATATTTATTGAGCTGCACCTTTACTCTGTCTAAGCAGAAGATAAATTATGCTTTTCAGCATACAGCAGCCCAACCGGGGGAAAAGAATAAACAGCATCTGTGAATGTGTGTGGATTGGTGCCACCCTGAACTGTTCTAAACGCTTCACCTGAATAAAAAAAAGTTAGCGCTGGCACCATTGACAGTAAATCAGATTGGAGCCATTTGTCTTTTTTATCAACTCTAATTATGCACGGCGGCACATTGAAACCAAAACAACATCAAGCTATGCTGTGAGAAAGCAAATCGGAGACACTAACCTATTGCTTTGCATGCTGAATATGTAAAAGTGTTTTTGCCAATTGAACCCAACGACAACAGTCACACAGCAGAGGACAACTAGAAGAGCTCAGAGGGCGTCAGAAAGGAAATCACACACTCTTATGTACATTACTAAAAAGGAGGTAGCTGGTGGCATATTGGAAAAATACAAGCTCGAGTGGGTTCTTGTTTTCCAGGGTGACATTTTGAAGTGACGGGCCTCTTCTGTGCCATTTAAATCCCATGGAGGGAGGAGAAAAGAAGGTGGAGACAGGGAGAGAGAAGATAACTTAGAAAGAGAAAAGAGAAAGGGAGCAACGGAGATGGCGAGATAACAGCAGGCAGGAGGAAGAAGAGGACTGATCCATTCTAATGAGGAATAACAAATGGCCTCCTTGGCCTCCCCCTCTTCGTCCTCCTCTCTTTACAATGCTGACCTTTGGATTTGGAAATTGATTTACCGTTGCTGCAGTTGAGAGTGGCATTTTGAAAATGGTAACACCACACCTCATTAATAAAGCCGCATGCACAGAGAATATCTTACCTCAGCCACCTGCCAAAAGATTTTTTTTTTTACAAACTTATTTACAAATCAATATCACATATGTGCAGGTGGGACGTTAAGTGTTTCAAGATGAGCCTACTGGGGGAAATCCATTTTGTAAATGGCAATGTAAATGTATTCATTCATAGCCATCATCCGCCCAGAGTGAAAATTAAAAACAGTTTCTAAACATGGGTGCTGACAAATAGGCGGCCAATTAAAGCGTCTAAGATTTTGGATAACATTGACCCTTTAAACACACAAAACAACACTCCAGTTTCCATTTCACAGCCCAATTCAAACCCTGAAAAAAGTCAGTGCACATAACTGAGCCATGCTTTTTGTCACAAAGTGTAAAAAAACAATAATACAAAACAGGGCAAATTGGTGAAATCTAAAATGCTTTTTAGATGATGAGGTATTTTTCCTGCCTCCCCCAGAGAGGGGACTTAATGATAAAATTGAGATTAGCAGATAAGCGGCCGAGGACTAAATTGTCAAACAAAAATCCCTGGTTGATTACAGACAGAAAATGGCACCACTTTGGCATTTTTGCAAAGCACATTCAAACACGCTCCCCAGCTAATGCACACACAGAGACACTCATTTCAGAAGCCAAATTTAGTCAGAAGCAAACAAGCATTTCAAAGTGGCATGCTTTTGCCAAGTGGATGCCTATGAGATGGAAGCGCAACTTGAATTCAGCAAATACTGAATCCTTTGAGCAAAATGCTCCTAAATTTAGAGCAATCTTATCGCCTTTCATCTTACTTGTTGACATGTCTTTATCTCCATTTACTGAACTGTTTGAGGCTCTGTGGAGAGCAGCAATATTCTTTAAACAACTTTAGCAATACTTCAAACAGGGGTAGAGAAACCATTCATTAAGTTACCAAAACAGATTTGATCTTTACCATCATAGAGCACAAATTAAGTAATTATTTTCAGTGATCCTTCTTATTTCACATCTTAGTTTATTAAGGTGAGTCATTGAAAAGTGAGTTTGATTTCATCCTCCTCTGCCACATTCCTATATTCAATTAGGCTAGTCACAATAACAAAAGTTGCCTACTAGTCTGCATATTAGTGTGCATTAGTGAGTGCAATCGGGTATATGTGGGTCAAGTGCAAAAATCTTCGAGATTTTTTTGACTAGAACAATAAATACACAAATGGCACAGTGTAAAAAAGATCCAACATAAAATCAATGCATATTATGACCTAAATGTGAGCAAGTAATGCTGTTATTTAAAAAAATTGATGTTTGCAGCCTCATGTAAGTAGCAGATAGGTTGCAGAATAGTGATATGTATGAGATCAGTCTAATTGCATCAGTATAAGTACGGGCAGAAATGGAACAGATGGGAATCATTTTGAATCACGGGAAGTAGAGTCTGTCTCTCCTGGTAAACCACAATTACATTAAATTAGGCTTTAATAAATCAAAATGAGCAGTAAGTTTACTAAGTTGTTTCAACAGCACACATTATTAAACCGGCTTATTTGTGTTTATAAACACAGACAACTGACAAATGCTTTACTGTGTTTGTCCCATTCAAGCAAACCAGATCCATTCACATGCATTCACTACCTCCTGCAGATACAATGTATATTTGTATGAAGCGATACCTGTGTAGAAATGGGACAACATTTCCACAATATGTCAGCACGATGTAACATTGATCTTGTTTGTTTTTTGTCATTTTTAAGATAATATTACCGTTGCAATAAACAGATTTGGTCTGATATTTGTTTGGTCGGGAGTCAGTGATAATGATGCAGGGCACGATTTGAAAGAGTTTAAATGAAACAGAAAAGCATGGTGAGGTGGTCGTCTTTTTCAAGGTGTCAAAAAGGTAGAGAAATATACATCGGTATGCACTCATTATCATCCATAAAACAGCAATATATATTGAGTATCAATATTAGCCAAAAGTTTCATATCGGTGTATTTTGAGAAAAAATAAATAAAATTTTTTAAGAGATTTTGTATTTTTAATGGATACATGAAAAAATAATCCATTATTTGGGTGCAAAACAATGAGTGGTATGAATTTGAAGTTCACTTTTTGCAGTGTAAAACAAAGATCAAGTTTTTTGTGTTAATTTTTCAACCTCTGGTTCTGAATAAAAGATCCAATTAAAAAAGTTTTCTACCTCCATGTAATCCAGGGGCTCTCCGTTCTTCAGCCAGCGGTACGAGGGTTTTGGCTTAGCACTGGCTTTGCATTCCCACACTAGAGTGTCGTCGATGGTCTTCTGAACATCCTGAGGCTTCTCCGTCAGCTGAGGTGGAGCTGTGAGGACACAAATCCATTTCCGTGAACGAACACTGTAACACTGCAGAAATGTCTGAGAAATACCTGAAAGCAGCAGTTTTAACAAATCAATGAGTTAACCAAGAGGGCAATCAATCCATTAAGGAAGCATCCAAGGGCAAAAGTCAGGAATCCACTTCCAATTAACCTGATGCTGACCTCCTTTTGGAAACTATATAAATAAATCTGAAAACTGTATAAAGTTATTGGGAGAAAAGTGAATAATCAATGACTAAGAACAAGGAAAGCTTTAGGGTTTTGCTCATGTTAATGAAAATGTCATTCTTGTGAAGTAAAAAAAAAAATAATTAGTTGTTTGACTTAATAGTTGAAATAAAAGATTATTTTGAAAATACTGACAAATTACTGCACTAATATAAGAAAATGAGAAAATGTAAAGAGGTGTTTTAAGACAAGGTTAGTTTAAATGGGTAACTCTCAATCTTGGTGGATAAGAAGGTAATTTAATCAGTCTGATCTATTTTTAAAACACTGTTCAACTTTTAACAGAATAGTTTGGGGAAAATCTAAAAGGGAAAACAAAACTATATACTGGAACAGGCTGACTACTGTTTGACTGCCAAACCCGCATCCTTCTATTGATCCTCTGATTCTGACAGAATGGATGTCTGTCCCACAAGGTCCCGTCAGCATGACGTTAAAATGAAATTACAGATTTTTATCACCTGCCCACAAGTCAGTCTGTGAGGTTGTGAAATGGGACAAGAGTTATATCTCACAAGGACACACAGGACTTTCACAAAGTTACAGCAGAGAAATCATGTGAAGGCGTGTTTTTAACGACGTCTCCATACTTTTGGCCCAAGAAGAATTTGATCAGTTTTTAAGAATATATTTAGCAAAATTAATTGATAAATTATCACAAAACAGCTAACGGATCACAAACATTAACTGCTGACACTCATCTTTTTTTTTGTCAAATGCATGTGCCAAATTAGAAAAATATATTACATACATATAATAACTATATTGTGAAATATTAATTCCACAGCCTGAGCAATTATAGTTGCTCTTTTGTTTGAAGTAAAAACTATTTTATCATGTTATGAATTTTTGTTCACCATTTTGGTGTTCATTCTATAAAATTGTAAGTTGGCATTTTTGGAAGGACTATAACACCATAAAAATCCCATACAGACCTACGCCTAAATGGCAAAATACAGCATATCAAGTAAATTTATTGGAAAATCATGAGACTTTTACATCATTTCCATACATTCAAACACAGTCAAGCAATCTATAATAATTAAGATTTAAATTACACTTGAGCCAAACTTAAAAATGACTAACTTTCAGTTAATCACATATAAATATCTTCTGAACTCTCAGGGAATACGGAGAGGTGGAGCTCAGCAGGAAGCTGCAGCACCCATTACAGTCTTTCTGTCCTGCTCCTTCTCTGTGAAAATCATCTTATGTGGCAAATTAAAAAGAAATAATTCAAGTATTATTTTTCCTACAGTGGATTCCATTGTCGGGGTCCAATTCCCTGATTCCATCTGCATTTTATATGACCAGTTGTGAAAGCTTATTGACATTTTATAATCTACTATTATAAACATGGATATTACTGTTCTAAAACGGATAAATATAAATGTAAAGCTCTTGCCTAGATCAAGTTATACTCTAAGAATTTTATCCAGTTTTTCTATACTCCAAAAAATACATCATCACATGAAAGGTGCCACTCTTTACAGAAAAGAAAACCTCCAGACTTGCTTGCTTTCCGTAAACAACATCCCCAAAGACAATGTGGTCAGGCATCATCAATGCATAAACTGCAACATAATGGAGAGAGAAACTATAAAAATCCTTCATCTTGGGACATTAAAAGCTTTTCTCGGAATCTAGGCCATAAGTCTGGTGTTGGTGAGAGAAAAATCGCTTCTCCCTGAGAAGACGTGTAAATCTAAAAGGGCTAGGTCCCCTGTTAGTTGCCGGAACAATAAAAGGGATTGTCAGAAATGCACTGGTGGAAATTGGTTAATTTACAACCACATTCTAGCATTTAATTCAGCTGTAAATGGACACTCATAAAACCTGCAGATTGGAAGAGAACAAATAAAACTTTGCAAGCTTTACACCAAAGCTAAATTCTTCTTTGCAAGACTTTTCAACCAAGCGAAGTTTGACAGTGGCTTAAATTAGGTTCTGAATCAAGTGGTAGAAGATGTTTGAGAAATTCTAAAAATGTACCTAACACTTTAGGAATAAGAATGACAGGTTAAAAGCAGAAGATTTCCTCTCTTTTTTTCATATCCAGGGCAGTCAGTATAAAGTTAGGTAAGCTTTAAATCAAAGTCGGGGAAACTATTTTGCTGGAGAACTCACCATAGAAAGACAGCTTTCCTTTAACTGAGTTTCTTCCTCTGCTGTTTTCTGCTATACATTCGTACATCCCTGCATCCTCCTGTTGGAAATAAGGGATCTCTAAAACTCCGCTGGCTTTATTCAAGTCCACCTTCCTGCCAAAAGGGGCCCCGTCAACTCTTTTCCAGCTTATGGTTGGCACCGGGCTGAAGAGATGAGAAAGATATTCACACACGAGCAAAAGTGAAAAATAGCAGTCTCTACAGTCTTCTTAAAGAACTATCTACAGTAGTTGGAACCCAGTTAAAAGGATGAAGCTTGTAACTTTTAGCACTGTTTACATATTGTAGCTCTTTCTTAAGAGTAATCTGAAAATCACTTAGATCGCCTCAATAATTGTTAAAGCAATGAACAAATAATGATGGGTTTGATGTTTTAGAATGATAAAAAAAACGTAAAATAAACATACTTTCCGAGTGCAAAACATTCAAGTTTGACGGTTGAGCTCTTAGCGACAGGGACAACTTCAGGGAACTGCACTTCAATTTTTGGTTCGTATTCACCCATCACACCTGCAGGAACAAAGAATAACACTGTGTCACTTCCTCCGCATGTCTCACAGAAATAATTTCAGCTCGAGGCCTGGAAAAGGTTACAAAGGATGTAAAGAAAAAAAAATATATATATATAAAAAAATGGTATAGCTCTGTCTGACTCAGTTGCATGCAGGCTACCAGCCACTCCATTTTCTTGTAGCTCTTTGAATTGCAATGCCTCGCAAAAACTTTGATACATTTTCACATTCTGTCACACTTTAACCAAACGTTTGATGTGTTTTATTGGGACTTTATAAAGTAGTGTAAGTAGTTGTTTAATTACAATGCGTCATTTTTATGCATAATGAAAATTATCCACGCTTGTTCAAATTTGAAGCAAATACATAACTGGGCAAAGTGGCAAACACTTATATTTAGCCTACTGTACTTTGAAAAGCTCACAAAGAACACTTCAAACCATCATCTAGGAATAAAAAAATTGTAGCACAACTGCAAAGGTACTAAGACGCGTGGCTCTAACATGGCGGGTTGGAGAGTATTCATCAGAGAAGCAGTAAAAGGCCATATAGAGGCTTTAGAGGATGTGCAAACATCGTCTACTCGGGTAGGCGAATCTGTCAACATCAAAGCTAGCAGCTGGAAATGTTTAAAGAGTGTGAATACTTGTCCACCACAGCTTTCAAATTAATTTAACTTTAAATGTGTCTTCAAATGTTTGGGATTTCAAGTTTTGTTTGTTCTTTCCCATTAAAAAAAAAAAGAGTGAACCTCATCAAACAACTCCCAAACTGAACACATTTGTGAGCCAAGTTAGTCATAAAATGAAACACAGACTTTCTGCCAACAGTTTGCAAAAACCGACTTTTTGCCAGACCGTCACTAATTAAAGTTTCTACACCTGCGATGTTGAAAATCTGCTGTCTGGAAATAGAAAAAAATAAATTAAACTGTGAACTTTATCCTGCCATATAAATTGCAGTAAGCGGAGGGAGGTTCACAGTTACCATCAAGCCGGAGGACCAAAGGTGACGGTGGTCCCTGAACGCTGCTTTTGGTGACCATGTTGGTGACCACACACGTGTAGTTGCCCACATCAGAGGGTTCCACTTTAGCGATATAGAGGTTGCCCGTCTTCTGGGAGACAAATCGACGCGTATCCTGGACGACAAAAGATGGGTACTCGTTGAAGATCCACGTGAAGGTGAGTTCTGCAAAGAAGATACATGTATGAATGCGACATGCAGAATGTGATCAGAGTTTGTGTTTTATAAGACAGCTGTACAGATAGGGTTCGCTTCATCTGCAGTCTTATCACATTCATGTGGGATAATGCCCCAAGGGATAAAGTAATTAGTACATCATCAGCCTTCCATAATTAAAAACATCATCTATAATTGAAGATCAATTATTAGCTGTTACTAGAGGGATTATTTATAATATGGTTAATATAAATCAAATGTATGTTGAAGTGATGAGGCTGAGAGGATGAATAAAGATTTTTTTTAAATTGGCATTGTGGTTTTTTAAGCCTCTGGCAAAGTTATTCTGTTCAGTTCAGGTTGTTTAACTTGGGAGTAATATGGAAAAAATTAGGATTTGGACTGGAACGGGGAACATGAACAAAATTAACTGTATAGCGCCACCCACAAACTCCCACAACTAACTGGCTTACTGTGGTACAAAGTGGCATTTCAAGGTGCAGGATAAAGTAATGTGTAAGTGGGTCTGCTCCGTTTCAGTTTGGAGGTGGATAGACCAGATAAAATCAAAGGAGGGAGACAAGAGAAGTGATTTACCTCTTAAATGATAATAAAAAACTATGCCAAGGAAGGATGAAAATCAAAGAAAAACCCAAACGTCTTGCCTTTTGTCTATACTAAACATCTGAGCAGATGATTGCTGACATTCCAGGTTGACTATTTTTATTTTATCATTTCATGTTAAACCTTTTTTTTTCTAGCTTTTATTAAATGTTTAACAATTTGACATGTAAACAAGATGACATTTATGCCCCCATTGCATGCAATAAGCAGATGTTTTACATGAACATACTTTACTTACTTACACTGTTGCAGGCTTCAGTGAAATGAAATATTTTAAGCTCGGAAATGTTTCTCAAAATTTCAGATTTGTTTTATTTAAATTTGCTTTGCTCTTTATATGTGATGTGTGCCACAACATCTCCCGCTGAAAGGCTTTCCCAGAGCTATGGGAATATATTATAGGATTTTTTGATAAATAAATCCATTGAAGCTAAAGTTGGAGTTGGAGACCTAGCTCTAATCCATCCCAAGGTGTTGTTGTGCAGGACAGTAAAGTTTCTTTATGGACTTTGTGTTTGTTCACTGGTGCACCATCAGGCTGGAACCTGAGGGGCCCATCCCACACAGCTGGGAGCATAAAAGTGTCCTGACTGTCTCGAGATGCTGAAGCATTAAACTTAAATGAAAGTAGGGGGCCAAGCCCAGCTGATAAAAAGTAGGACCACACCAAAATTCCCTGTGCACCAATTTGACAAAATTAAGAGAAGAAATTCCTGCTCTAACTGCAACTATCAACCTGAGAACCTTGAATTACAAGAGTCTGCAGAGAGACATGACTCATCCTTCCAAAGAATACATCTCTACTGCTGTAAAGTCTAGCAGTGGCTGTTTTACCCCACTTGTTGTGCTAGTCATTGCATGTAATAAAGTAAGGACTGGGATGAAGGTGCATGGCCATAAAAACCCATTCAATGTTGCTCCTTACAAATTGTTCTACAGCCAATTTGAAGGCCACACAAAGTTGGTAGTCTCTGTGCTACACCATCTATAAGCCTACAACCACTTCATATCTGGGTTGCTGTTGTTCCCAATTGCTTCCATTATTATAGCATCTTATCAAGGTTCCTAAGAAGGACTGTTCTTTCACAAATATTTGTAAAAAATTTTGGTTTTTTACACAGATGGTCATGGAAGAGGTTTAAATATTAAGAGTTTTGGACAGGTTGAGTGAGTGCTGAGAATATATAATGAAAAACAAACTAAGAACCAAAGTACTTTACATTGATGTAAAAATACATGACACATTTTGATTTGTGTTGAACTGTGTTGTGTTGACCAATTATTCAAAAAGTTATATTATTTTGTAGATTTTGTATCCACTATAAATTAGATTAAATTTAAATTAAATATAATGTAGTTTGATGGTCGAACATTTCCAAAATGTGACAAAGTCTTACCGCTTTTGACAAAGAATGTGTCTAATTGTAAGTTAAAAAGAGAAACCTTTCTGAGAATCTTATAACTACACCATAAAAGACAGAATAATCCCCTGTGAAATCATTATATCACAGTTTGTGTCACTCGGTTTCGTACCACCTCTCATTATCAGATGTAACAAGTTTCTGGGAAAGGACCCTGATACTGCCAGCCAAATGGCACTTATAAAAGCTTTTGGACTAACAGTGGCATTACAAGGCTGAATATTGGTGTTTTGACATATTGACACAAGGATAAATTGCTCTGGACCACACTGCATCCCTGTCCCAAAAGCAATCTAGGCTGTTGGTAAAACTTGTCTAAGTGATGACTCTGCAGTATAGCTCAGAGAATAAAATAAGTGAGATGTGAGATGTACACTTATTCACCTCTGCTGTTTTATGGCAAGCAGGACACCTGGGCTTTGCTATATTATTTATATTATTGCAGCCTAGCAAGTGTAATGGAATGCTGATAACTGTATGTTTCTTTCATGTTTCTAAGGTCATATTCAATTTTTATTTAACAATCCCACCTGTTTGATGCATGAGCATTTTTTCCCTTTTAGCTGTCAAATGTGAGAAAGTGGCACCTTTTCTAATCGATCCAACTACAGTATTATATCCAGCATACTTTTCACCTCTGTGTTTTTTTTTTAATTGTCACATGGATCGACAATGCTGCCCAGCGACAAATGTTCAAACTATGTGTTCCAGACTCACTTTGAATTTTATATTTATCTTCATCTGATGCAATGCCTTTTGTGAGTTGTCAGATAACTCTTTCTTCTGGGATCTTAAAGTCATGCTTTCCCCGCTGTGAATCAATGGCGCGTGTTCTAGCATTTTAATGTGATGGCGAATGACCGTCAGATCGATAAATTACAGTTTTCAGACCCTTCCATGAAAAATGGCAGTTTATATGTCTCATGTAAACTCATGCTTGGTCTGTTTATGTAGTTAAAAGGAGAATCACAACAACATGCAACAGGATTTGTCATGGTCCTGACATAAATACAACAATAAAGACCTTGATTGAACCATTGAACTCAAACTTTAGAAAAAGGAATCCCAAATGTATTGCATATCTCTGACTTCATGTTTGTTTATTTCCAGCGAACCCTGGACAGGTCGCCAGTCTGTTGCAGGGCAACACAGAGACCACGCACACACACACACACAATCACACCTAGGGAGCATTGACACAATTTAGTGCATCCCGCAGACTGTGGGAGGAGGCCAGAGTGCCTGGAGAATACCCACGCATGCACAGGGAGAACATGGGAACTCCGTGCAGAAAGATCGGGATTTGAACCCAGGACCTTCTTGCTGCAAGGCAACAGTGCTACTAACTGCGCCACTGCGACAAACATGTTTGTTGAGACAAACATGGGAGCAAAATATTTTCATGTTTTGCTATTATTTTTAACAAACTGTGATTCAGCCCCTATCCTTTCCCAACAAACCGCATCACCTTGAGCAGAATCAATGTGATGTCGGTGCAAGTTGAGATGCCGTTCTCACCTCTTGATGACATAATTCTCCGCTCTCATTGACTCACACACTCTGTTAATAATTTCTACAACCACTTTTTACCAGTGGGGTAGCACTTAATGTTCTCACATAATACTTTACACGGCCAGAGAATGCAAAGAGTGAGATTTTTTTGTTTGAAAAATGTTCAAGATCATCTTTTGGAGCTGCTTGTTCAGCTCACTGGAACTGAGAATGACTGATTTTGTGTCTACTGAAGCATTTCTTTGTGTCGAGCCGGGCTTTTGATTTGTTTCGTCCTGCTGATTACTAATTTTTGGTTTGTGTGCTGAAGGAAATGAGTAGCATTTAAAATCTGTTTTTATTTGTTACAAACAATTTCTATGAAATTAATTGATAAAACTTAGAAGTGAACAATATGATAAATTTCTAAAATGCAATACAAATGTGATGACACTTTTAGTTGTGATATATACATATTTTTTCTTTTTTCATTTCCTGATATAGTGAATTTGACAATTATTATTGCATATTGTGAATACAGTTCTCTACTATATTCCTCATAATCCATATACTATACAGAGAATATTACATACCTCAAATTTCTGTGATGCTCTAAATTGTTTCAAACCTACATCACATCTTTTTTTTAATGTTTATTAAGGAAAGAGAAGAAATAATGTTATGTGCTCTAGAAATAAATCATAATCAGAACACACAAACGTGTACTGTGACAGAAGGTTGTCATTATACAGTTATTTTTCTCATTTGTATGCACTGAAATACTTTCCAATTAAATAAATGATCCTAAATTAACACATATTTGCTATTTTTTTATTATCTGTCAAAAAGAAACAGAAATAAATTTGTATTAAAGGGTGTGAACAATTGTTCAGGGTGCTTCATATCTACTGCAACAAACTCTGTGGAATCACATCTTTCAAATGTGCAAGTTGTGAAAAATCAAATTAAAAAAAATATTGGATGCTAATTGGTTTCTTAAAGATTCATGTAGAGCTAAAAGAAACAGAACGTGGAAAGTAAAATGCACAATTGGCTTTATTTGATTGATTCAAAGCCCTGTTTGGATGGATGGTAATCAAATAATGCAATTGTGAATGACAGTGAGTCGCAGATTTTCACTGTGGCTCCATTTAGTCTTAGTATAATGAACCGACAGCATCAATTTTCCATTAATGATCTGAGAGGAGGGAAGAGAAATGCAACATGACAGGTCAAGGACGAGCGGAGTCTAAGAGTGGGCTTATGCGCAATATATGCACAGGTTGTGCCACAGTGTATCCTGGCAGGTCTGCTCCATGGAAAGTGACAGCTATTAACTATGACTTCCAATCTGTATTCATAACAAACAAGTTCACTCTATGAAATGGCTCAAGTCACGCACCGGGTAAAAATCCCTACAAGCTGTATGTGCTTCTATCAGCAAGCATGCAGCTTATGTTTTGGAGGGTGGGGGTAGATGCACTAGAAGCACAAAACAAGTGATTTCAACCTTGAGTAAATCTGAAAAGCACATTTCCATTAGCAGAAGGGGGTCAGATGCATTAGGCCCTGGCCCTGCCACCGACATTCAGAGCTTCTCAAAGCACAGAGTGACAAGCCATAAAGTAAATATGGGGAAGCCCAGTAAAAAGGATTCAGTCAGCGCTTCTTTTGAACGCACAGCAATGTTTTGGCACGGTAGAAGTGCAGCTTTGAAATGCCTTGCAGTTTTAAAATATCCTAACACCACCAATCTGCTTCCTACAGAAGGGCTGTGGATTTTGAGGCATCGTTAAAGTGAAATAATGGCTTCCTGGAAACCCTTAAAAGGGAGATAGAGGATCTTGTCAAGGACTGTGTTGGGCTGATGTTGAATTATGTCCTGTCACCCTGTATGAGAACATGACTCTCACTTTTTTTTTTTTCAGGACAGAGAGTCTATTTAAATACTAGTCAGAATTCTCTCTGTAGATGTGAAGCTGCATTTCCCCTAGTGTGGTAAGAATACAGATAAAAGAAAGAGAGGCTGAAAATGTTTTGTGAGGATTATTGGGCTCAAAATAAATATGTACCTACTTTCTGTTAGCGGTGTCTCGCTTGCAGTGCGCCAACATCAAGATTGTTTCTAGTGTTACAAGCTCCAATTAACAAGTTAACTCATTTGAAATCTTTAGTAAATGATGTCAGGGGTCAATTGCAGACTGCAGCAGGAACACACACACAATGCATCCTGTGTTAAGTTGTGTTTTCACAACAGCTGAGGATACTGTATAGCTATCTTAATTAGCTAATATGTGTTAGCTTAAGTTCAGCAGTCTTCAGAAATATGATAAATTGAAACAGATCAACAAACATCTGGCTTCAGCTCTCAGAGTAGCTGCCGGTAGAGGAAGACGGCTCAAGTTTTTTTCTTTAGCATGGAGCAAACACAAAAACATTTTCAAAAAGTCCAAAGTCTTTCTACATTTAAGAGCTAGTGATCTTTGGTGGTTGAAATATCATCCACAGGCCAAGCATCTAGCCTGAATCTACCGACATTATGAAAGGGGCTGATTACAATGGCTAAAAAAATAAATTGAGTGTATTATTGCACAAATCAGAATCTAATAGCTTTTACAGACTGCTTTTCAAAACTAAATATGTCTTGCAATAGAGCTGTACTGAACACTGAATTACTGTCTAGTGATCAATCACAGTGTGTTATCTTGATTAGCTAATATCCAGCAGGGGTGCACTGAATCAGCAAGTGAAAATTATGAGCACTGACTCCAGATCAGTTTTACTTTCAGTCAATTAGTAAAGGGCCACAACCGAAATGTCAGTTCGACTCATTTAGTGCCAGCTTTGATGTAGAAGTTGAAAGGCAGCTCATTGTAAGAAAAAAAAATCAAATGTACAGAAGATTTCTTACATAACAAATTGCATAAAAGCATTAGTGATAAAGTAGCTTCACATTTTATCAGAGGATAGGTCAGTAGGTTGGATCTGTGAGATCCTAAAGATATTTTCAATCACCTCCCAGCAAGGGGAAGGAAATGAGCAGAAACTATCTACAACATGGTGGTCTGAACTCAACTTTGTTTTCTGTTGTTACTCTTCCATTAGCATTACAACGGCAACTTTGCAGTATGATTGCATGATATCATCAAAACTGTTCTTTATGTCCTAAAGGTAAAACGCTTGTAAAGGTGGTGGAACGGTCATGGATGTTCGACCCAAATGGTTGCAAAGATATCCTCAGATTGACATCAATGAAAGCTTCTGTAGTTTCAGTGCAACGGTGTACACAAAACCATAAAAACATGAACAATGAATGACAGACAGCTTAAAGTTAAATAATTAAATTTTGAAGAAAGCATTTCAAGGAACAAACAAGGGTAAAACGGTCAGCAAAATAAGAACATTTATATTAAATGAAGAGCAAACAAAACAATGCGGTGTTTACAAAACAGGACGGACAGAAGCTAAATTATTTCATCTCAATAAATACTCAAAACCTAACATAGGAAACACTACAATGTGAAAAATCCCCATTTTATCCATTTCCTGGTACGGTGAAGTTCCAGAACTAATAAAGTGTGCTCTTGTTCCCGGGGAATGTTTTTCCTGAACACACCTGCTGGGAGAGGGAAATGGCAATGGCTGAACCAAACTGTCAATTTTTAATACATTAAATGTTTAGAGTTCATCTAATCATAGTTTAAACAATCATTTAATTCAATATTGAAAAGTTAAGCTAATTATTAATTTGCTTTTTACCAATAATTCTTAGATTAGGCCCGCTAAGGAAACCACACTCAAACAAAACCACAAATAGTAAAACAAAAGAATAAATACATTGGAAACTCAGATGCTATATTATTTTTTTTAACTGTGCTCCACAATTGTGTCCTTCTGAACAGAAAAATTGCATGTCTAAAACATAAAAGCAGCAATGGCTCATTTTTACAAATCCAAATAACTATAAACCTATTTGACTAAATTCGAACTCTGATTACAGGGAAAATAATAGTAAATTCAAGTGCTTTATTTTTCATGTTTTTGATACAAATAAACTTAGGAAAAAGAAATAAAACTCTTTAACTCTTAGGCTCCAAAAGGATTTGGTTCTTGTCAATTTCTAAAACTATTTCAATATGGCCTCAGGTGTTAAAAAAACCAATTATAAACAGATTACACAATGCTAGTATTTACTAAAGAAAGATAAAAACCTAAATTGATAGGTTTGCAAAAACAAAAAAACGAACAAAACTATATTGTAAAAACAATGCACAGAATATAGAAATCTAAAGACAACTGACTTTCATGCTATTCATATCTGTACATTTTACAGGGCCTGTGCAGCAAATTAAAATTGAGTCTGAGTTTCAGAGCCAAGAGGCCCCTGAGGTTTGTTGCTCCTGATTTTGTTAAATTTGCTTCACCTATAATATTTATTTTCTCTGCTTCCAGACATAGAAAATATTTAATATACAACTGAGTTATTCACAGCACATTAATAAAATAGCAGTCATTTGTATTATCACCTTAAACCTTTAGTAACCAGTTAAAACTTGGTAAGTGTTTCAGATTCAGAGCCTGCTTTCACTTGTCTCAAAGTGGCCATCAAATGTCTTACATGAACTCATTTCAAGCTAATTTTCTCAAATTAGCTTCTAAACAATTTCTGATTGTTTAGAAGCATTTTTCTGAACATAATAACACCATTGCTTACACTTACCATGGAACTGAAAATTAGGGCTGAATGAGGACAAAAGAGTGAAATTGTGTGGTGTGTTTAGACATATGTCTGCAAGATGATGGCATGTTTGCAATTTTACAATAATGATAAAAAAACAGGGATTAATGCTTATCTTTAGATTCACACTGAGTTACTCAGAAGGAATGATTTCCAGTGACAGCTAATTCAGTTAAACATATTGAACATATGTTTCCAAGTAAAAAGGGGTTTGGTCTCAGAACATCAGTTCCACCAACAGAAGGACAAATGAAAGCTGATTTTGGCTGCTTTTTTATAGAGAACCAGGGACCCAATTATTTTTGGAGTAATTTGATAATTACATCATTACATCTATTTTCTGAAATTGAGCTTTGCTTAAGTGTAGTTTTTTTTTTACCTTCAGAACAACATTTTGCATGCTTTTTACTTATTGACATAATAAACCTAGATACATTTAATTATATTTCACCACAAATGTATACTTCACAATAACTGACAGCAGTGAAGATATAAAACCAAAAACACTTTTTTTCCAAAATTATGCCTTCAAGTAAAGCATACCTTTATCTGCTGAATACTTTACATTTTTGAGAGGAATTACTTATGCCAGCAGCCTTAAACAAGAAATATGTTGGTTGCATTATAATGATCCTGTAGCAATATACTTTATTTATATGGTTCAGTGCTCTCCCTTAAGTTATTGCTGTCTACTTGTTTTGAATGGATAATTCCTTTGAGGATTCAAATTGCACAATTCAGCCATGGTGCAAAATACATAAAACTATGGAAACTTTGGTAACACATTATTTGACGGGTTGTGAGTAAGACTGTCATGATGCCGTCATAAACATGACATAACACCTGTCATGAACATAAATAAGTCTTCATGAATATTTATGACTGTTGTCATAAATTGTCATTCAGTAAGTCATGACACTTTCAATATAAAGTTGACATTATTCAAAGTGTCTTATAAAAGTACTACTGATTAAACTTTAGCTTTAACAATATAAAGCTAAAGTTTAATCAGTAATACTTTTGTAACAAATTTATGTCAGACCATAATTTCTCGGTTAATGTCAAGTTGTCATAACGAAGACATTTGAATAATTATGCAACATAGCATATATTTATGTTATGGCTCACCTTTCACAGAATAAAAAAAATAAAGTGCTTGACAACACAGCAATGCACAACATCAAAAATAATCTGCTGCTGAGGGGGATTTAATTCTCAAAAAGTCAATTTTAATTGCTGCTGTTGTCTTTGTACCTGCAGCATGTTCTTCCTTTTGCAAACCACAGGAGCGCTGAGAGCTGAGACATGAGCAGCACATCAACTATTGCAGCAAATGTACCGCATGCAGTCAATTAAAAACCACCAGCAGTTTATCATTTACCGTAGATGATTACTAATTTATGAACTCAATATATTAATACGAACAGCTATATTTCAATTCGAGCTGATAGTGAGCAGCTGTCAAAAAGCAAGCGACATTTTCAATGAACACTCATTCTTTTCCAGTTGTCTACAGTTTGGATGTTGGACATCACTGGACCGTGCAGCCGACACATATCACAGAATTCATTACATGTGGAAACATCCAAAAGAAAATCCTCTTCATTTTTGACTCAAATATGGCTTGTTGGTGACTTCTGAAACATCAATCCATTTCCAAATAAATACATTATACTTGTTTACTGTATGTGTATTCCCTTACATGTAATCTATCCAAGTAAAAGTCAGCCAAGGTTGACTAATTCTATTTCCACCAGAGAATAAAAAATACCCTCTCTGAAAGGCTATCTAAAGAGCACACTGTCTTTTGTCACAGCACTCAGAGAAAGGAAGCAATTTCCTCCAGCAATTTGTAAAAATTGCCTCGAGTACAGACAACACACAAGACACAAGACACTTTTCATATGTGATATTATCCTAAACAAATCTGTTTTCTTACAAATGATAAATAATCTGTTAGATTCAATTTGGTGCTTTCCAATCTGTCAAAATTGGACACTTTTAAATATTATTTTTTATGACACTGCTGTCACACTGAACCCTAGCACTGCTGATTCTGCAGCTGTTTGCTGACTGGAGCGTAGGCATGAGGGTACCTTGCAGTAAGGGTCGTCCGAAAAACATTCAAACTGCCAAATGCAAGCATATGGCTCATTGCTTCAGCTTTTTATATTCTAACATGAGGTAAGATGGCTCATTATAACACAAACAGAACAAAGCGCTGGAAAAGTGGGACTCCTATTAAGCTTCCAAGTGGTTATGTGATTAAGGACTCATTTTTCCCTCAGCGGGGGAACAATGGCTGCAGTTCACCGCAGCTAAACGTGGAATGGGACATTAAAATTTATCCATAATATGACTATGAAATGTTTTCCACTGCCGATATTAAAATATAAAACATTTTGTCATCTCATAACCAAACACCCCAATAAACACACTGCATATGTTTTCAAATTAGATTGACAGTTTGACACGTTTTGGTCTGTTTAAAGCGTTTCTAGAGCCCCCGTCGCCCAGCGGGAGAGGCGTAGATCAAACTGCATCAAGGCTGTCAAAATTAGATTTGCACATGTTGAAAAGAAGAGAGGAGTGCTAGAAACATTGATGTTATGTTCAGTGCTGACTTTGACAAGAGAGTGTTTCATAGATTTGCATAAAAAAAGGGAACTGAAAAGTGCATCAGAAGCATTTTGCAAACAACACACCGATGCGTTTTTGCTTACCTTGCAGGGGCATTTGTTCCCCACATTTTCTCAACATTAAGACCAACAAACGGAACTCCAGAGAATGAGAAAATGTCAAACGGGGGGGCTACAACACTGTCCGAAGCAGATGAAACAATCCGGCAGCTTCTGTAAGAGCGCCTTTATGCACCGATTAACCGCATGGTTCTGGGGGAAATTAAAACCTGCTTTACTGGCGCTGACAAGCATTGGTCAAAGGAAGCACAGTCGCAGGATTTCTGCACTCCCAGCTTCAAACACACAGAAGTGGAAGAAATGATGAGCTCGTCCGCATTCGTGCTGAATAATCATCAAAGATACATTTCCAAGAGAATGCGTACTGACGTGCTTCAGACTGCAGAGGGAAAAGATATCTATTTGTGGTGGAGTTGAAAATAATTTTTAACCATAGAGTCATAAAGCTTCAAAGGATACCAACCTACTGCAGCCTCTTCACTAATTGGCACACCTTATATGGACATATAAAAAGCCTTACAGTAAATTCTTCTTATTTCGCAGCAGTTTAATTTAAGACAAAAACAAAAAAGATGTTTAAAAAAAAAGAGAAAGAAAAAAAGTAACCTTTATTTTGAATACATTTGCCAAGTCAGAAAAATTACTGGTATCAAAAGTGTTGCGAAACACTTTTGATACCAGTAATACCAGTAAAGTTTACTTTTTTATGTTGGTCTGATTGCGTAAGCATTGCCTAATTAGCAATCCGTGACTTCATGTTTCCTTTGACTATAAATATGATGTGATGCAAGCACATTTCTTTTTGCCACTCTTAAACATGCTAAACAGAGATTTAATTCAAGATCATCACAAAACATAAAATTGGAATTAGTCTTCATCGAAACTTAATCATGTCCAAAGTCAGATTAGCAATAAATAGGTTCAAAACAATTGGATCTGTGATAAGCAAGGCAGAACAAGAATCCAGCTTTTTTTCACTTGAGTGAGGAAGATGATGATAGGTAGCAGAAGAAACAGAGTAAAAATAATGGATTTTAAACTGTTTAGATATCTCAACCAAAAGATTCTATGCAAACTAATACAAAACATTAACAACAGCTGTGTTATAAACTGTGTCACTGAGGATTTTACTTAAAAAATATTATTATTTAACATGATTTTTCCCCAACTAAAGAATTAGTACGTTGAGCAGATCATACAAAAAGGTGACTGACAGAGATCTGATTGAGTGTTTTTGACATGAAGCTGTGTGTTAGCATGGGGAGGAGGTGGAGGAGTTTCATTTTTATCAGATTATCTGTCTCATATAACACTATCACAACATAGTGATGGTTTTAACTAATATATAAAATAAAAAAAACATTTCATACTACAGATTTGAATCAGAAATTAAGCTGTTTGTATAGCAAAATTACATGGAGATACACTTGCAATTAAAGTTAAGTTAATGCATGTTAACAATGGGCCTATTTTAAGACCCATGTGGAGGTGTAAAGAGCGCTGGATACTTACTCCCAAAGATGTAAAGACGTGATATGAGGGAGGGGGGATTACCATCTGAGCAAAGCTTTGTAGCAGAGTACCAACCAAAAATATTCTCTACAGATTGCATGCCAAATCTTTTCTCATCCTTCCAGAAATCAACCTGACAGGCCAAAATGTTGCACAATAAAAATGACTCACTCCGCTAACTTCAACGAGACAAGCAGAAAAAAAAAAAGCCACCAGCAATAGTCTCTTTATGAATACCAAAATTCATATACTGGGTGTGAAAATGCTATATTTTAAGGTTTGCCGTTATGTGACTAAAACGCCAGAGAATCTTACCTCCTGAGTGAGGGGGCGGGCCACACAGTAAGACCACTCCTTGACCTTCACGAACCCTCACTGGATTTCTTCTCTGGGTCTTGAAATTCTCCAAGTCTGTTTGACAAAAGCAGAAGCGTAAGAGATGAAAAATCAACAGAGAAATTCCAGAAGCGAGATGCTGCACACACAAATTGATATAAAGAAGGAAAAAAACAAAACATGTACACCAGTGAACATTGCATAAATGATTGGGCAGTAATTTCAGATCAAGGTAAATGACAGCGAAATGATGTTGAACAATGCAGAACCTCTCCATGTCTGTAATATGTTTGCATAAATATTGCTTTGTAAAGTCCATAACATTTCTGACTGGAGCAGAAAGCAATTCTTCAAGCATAAGTCACACATGAGTGAATTTAATTGAAACAGCGTATTGTTATCGCTCTCTGTGTTTGATCCGCTGCACAAAGACCGGCAACAATTAAATGACAAAGACAGAAACATCATTTGTATGGAAACCGATTATTTGTTGACAACCTGCTGAGAGAAAGCAAATAGAGACAGGAATTGCTGAACACTCTGCTAAGTCTCGCCTGCCGCGGCTCTTGGAGATATTGCAGACAGCGAAGCCAAATGTGTGCCTGACATAAAATGACATAATAAAGACTCACTTCAAAACAACAGGAAGAGAGAGAATGCAAATCTGACATCTCCTTTGTAGCAGCAGAGCACGAGGAGGCTCTGCATAATGAATAGAGAGCATGATCTTCACACAACTTTTGAACAATGAAAAGTTGTTTCTAGATTTAAAAAAAAACACACACAAAGAGGGGATTTTTTAAAATTCTTTTTTCACATATAGTTTATTAAAACGCTCTGAAAAAAAATGTATATCATGTTTTGTCCATTCCCCTTGCAAATTTGTCAAGCTTCCATGATCTGATCTTTATCAATTCCTGTTGCATAAAGCTATTTTCTGAGTACACAATGCATTCGGAGGCCCAGCTAATGGTTTTTTTTTTTTTTTATTTGTCCCTCAGACACACAACAAAACCAAAACTTCAAAACTTATAGCTGTTTATTGGTCAGCCATGATATTATGAGCATCAACATGGTGCAGATACCATTAATTATCACTTCATCACACCACATCTTATTGGGGGGGATAAATTAGGTAGCAAGAGAATACTTGATGAGTTAGGAGCAATTAATTTTCTTTATTTTCGCTCAGTCATGACACTGTCTTTAACTGAGACAAGTGAGGCCTGTGGTGCTTTATGTTCTTCTGTGCTGGCTTATGCTGTGACTTCCAGGATGAGTTGTTGCTTTTTGTTTTTGAAACAATTTCAGTATTCAAGTTAACCTGCTGGAGTCATAAAGATGTGACAATGTGTTGATTTTTCAGATCATTCAGACAACTTTATGTTCCCAAACAAATTATACTTAAGTGATTTCCTAATTGCACATTGGCTGACCCTAATAACACCTCCCCTCCCCTCTGAAATAGGGGTTTATTCCTGATAATCTATGATTCAACAAGGGAGGAGGGCTTACTTTTTCCACATCGGTTCAGGTTGGTTTGCATACAAGTAATCTGTGTGACGGTAAATTCACAGTTCTAAGTAGAAAAACCAGGCAAACACACATCCCTATGCTGGTAGACTGCTTTAGCCTTCCACATTTTCTGTGTTCTTAGGGGATTTCAACTTTGGGCAGCACTGTGTAGACACCATTCAAACCACAGTATGAAAGTGTGAGGACATCAAAATACAGAGCCAGCAAAAAAGACCCAATTACTCAAAACTTTCACTGTACAATACACCCAAATAGGCTCAATTACCAAAACCAGAACTTTAGCAGAATATCCTGGGCTGCAACACCTCATTTTTACAAGTTTTGGATATTTTTTCTTATGCAATTGTTGGATTATTAGTGCTTGAGCAGCAACTCTGCTCTAACCCCCTAGTTAGTACATTAAGTACTAGTACTTAATGTTCAGTTTGAGAGCAGCCATACATGGAGTTTAATATGGAATATGTAGCAATCTACTGTCTTGTCAAAATCTTCGCATCTTGTCAGAAATGCATATATTGCATGCTAGATTACTGTTAGAAATGTCCTCATGTTAGAATGGAATAAAAACAAACAAACAAACAAAAAAAACAAGAGATAACTAGCTTTCTATCATATTTGTCTGGTCTGGATTCTGAAAACATAAAAACAGCAACAGGTCAACTACAAATAAATAAAATACCATTTTATTTGGTGCTGTCGAAAACAAATGTGTTTTTTATGTCATTGACTATTATTAACTAACTACCTGGTAAACAAATAAACTACAAGATAGATTTATTGAATGCACTCATGATTTGTCTGAGCAAAATACTTGGTAATATGAGAAAAAACTAAATTTAAATTTATAAGGCTTATTAAAAGGCAGTGAAAACTACATTTTCTTGCAAGAACGCAGCATATTTTCTTTAGGTAAATAAAACCTGTATTTATATTTTAAAGGGGAAGTATTAAGTATTTTACAGGCCTATCATACTTGATTTTATAACAAAATCATATGAGCATGCTACCTTCAGTTATTATAAAAATTAAACAAATTACCATTCCAGGAAAAGCAAATTAGTAGTAGAGACACTGACTCCTAATTATATTCATCATTTTGTGTCATTATACATCATTATCTGTTCATTTTTATTTCAAAAGGCACCAGTTCTCTCTAACATCACAGCACCCGACTTGCTGATAGCTACAACGACTTCTGAAGAAAGACATATACATAGAAACAAGCTGTGTGTTTAAAATAAGGTAGCACTAAGCAAAAAGGTTTAGCTGACAAACACATGCAACCAGGTTAGATCATGGATTCCACATTTTTCATCTACAAACCATCAGTCCTCCTCTATTGTGGATGTAAAATACTTTTCCTCACAACGATACTCTCATGACTGCCACATTTTGGAGTTGCTTTATCATATTTGGGTAGTTAAATTTCTTTTGCATTCAGAGTTATCCTTTCTGTCTTAGTAGCTTCTGTCAGTTTCTGTTCTGTATGTAGTTCTTGTTCCTCCAATCATTCGGTGATTATTTGATACTTTCTGTGTCTGTTCACTGATTGCACTCTCAGCTGGTTCCACTCTGCTCATTAGTCTCTGTTTCTTCTCAGTACATATCCCTCTGTCGTCAATGCTGGTTCATTTGCTCAACCCTAGAGCAGTCTGCCCAGTTTGATGGTCTTCATCTTCAGTTCAGATTTTTTGGATTGCACACTTCATTGTCCGTCATTTCTTTGTGTATTATCGGACATCTTTGTCTTTGCTCCACCTCTGCCTCCTTTCACCTTCATTTTGAGTCCTCCATGACCACCATCCTCTTTTGTGACAGTGACTCCCATTACCGTATCTGAGCAGAAATATTCAAATGTGATGAAACTCACTCCGGGCGATGCGCAGTAAATTATGATTTTATAAAAAACAACGGAGATGAGGTCACAATAACCACTGGGCATAAAAACAGGTCAAATATTTTGGAGTTCAAAATGAACAATTGGATCAAATCTAATGTAAATTTCTTAAAGCCATTTGGAAAGATAGCCCACAAAAGCACCCAATGAACTCACAAGTACTGTGAAAGATGCTCTATATGCTTTTCTTTTGCAGCAGATGAAATGTGTTTTTACAATTTTTCCATGCTGGTTTCAAAAACCAAGTTGAATGGCATTTGATTATCTTGAGAATCATCAACCAATTGGTTCTATCAAAAATTGTCTCCCAACTTTGTCTCAATCTATCTAATTCAATCTGAATGAGGAATTGCTGTCTTTTCTTTCCAAAGAACGATCTGAGCAGCAACTCATCCGTAATGTAGGTAAAATCAAATTTATTTGTCAAGCTAAAATCTACACACTTATGGCAAAGTAAGCAAAACAAGCAAACATAAATTAGGCATATTGAAGTCTTGCAACTCAAAACTTCTATAATTTGTACATTTAAATACATCTTTCACAATATTGCACACTATTCCAGTTGATGGCATAGGAAGATAAGTTCTCTTTGGTAAATAATGCTCCAGCATGTGTCCCTCCAAGCAATAGACCGGATTTCAATGTAACGACAGCGTTTAGACCTAATTTAAACTTGAGTCAGGGATACATCAATTTTCAGCTCTGGCTTGAAGACAGAGCTTAATCTAGGTTAACACAAAGTGGTAAGTGCTTGGTTTAAAAGCGCTATTAGTCTTGACTTTGAAGTAAACATTTGAAAGATCCTTAAAAAAAATGGCAAAAAAAAAAGGCAGTGGCAGAAAATGTAATCTGAAATTCAAATATAGGTTCATTTGAATCACTAAGGCTTAATTTTATCTTTGTGATTTTGCAGTAACAGTTTCGATTTTGTTCATGGGAGATGAAAAAAAACAAAACAAACAAACTAGAGGTATTACTGCCGTTGTTCCGGCAGACGGAATCCACTGGTTCCTACAGTGTGGACAAACATTTGCACGACTTTCTCAATATCGGCAGATCCAAAGTTCAGTTTGTTTTCATAAAGCTGTCAGTTGTAGAGCATGATTTGTAATTTCTAAACACATCTTCACTCTCATAGAGCAGCAGCACCTCTTTGATTGAGTTTGTTAGTAGCACGTAGAGACCACACAGTCCACTGACAGAATATCTCAGAGGCAGAGGAGAAGCAGAGTTTAACTTGTAATTTGTAAGTAAACTCATCAATTTTCTCACAACAGCAAAGAAAAATAAATGTTCGCGTCCTGGACCTCTGAATGATTTGCACAACAATGAGCTTGCCGATCCCTGGCTCAGCTGGTAAATATGTCGGCTTCATAATTGATGTTGCTGTTTTTTAAATCCTTGACAGTGTAATTTAGGTCTATATTCAAGTTTGTAATACATAACTAAAACAAATATGTCAGAAAATCTTTCACTTTTAAATCAAATATATGTTCAATCTAACCGGTAAATGTGTTTAGAAACAAGTAACTGGTAATGCATCATAGCAGCATGCATATTTCGAATGTATGAGAAGAATTGACGTTCTACTTCACTTCCTCGTGTTTTGACGTGCTTCACATGATTTTCTATACACAAACCTACACAGCAGTGCAACAGCAGCTAAATTAATGTTCAAAATGTTATTACTTAAGATGATTAAAGATATTATTAAACAAATATCAAGTGTTTAACTGTCTCTCAGAACCATATGAAGACAAGGATTTTAAGGGTTAAAATATTTTTCTATTTTATTTATTTTAAAAAATCTTCTAAAACACCTTCAGAGTCCACAGATACTTGAGTCATAATGTTTTCATAATAATTTGGCAGTGAAATTTGATTTACCTCAAAACTTTTTGAATTTAAGCCCAATAAGATCATTTATATGACAAGAACTTAGACCTAGCATCTTGAGCAAAGCGATGGAAAAGGTCAAATATTTCTCACATTGCAGCAAAGATATTTTTTCGTCGCCCTGAGAATAGAAGAACTCAGAGTGAAAGGTCAAGCTGGAGGTGTGCACCACATATCACATTATATTTAGTTGTCCTCTATTTAGAACACATATTGTAGTATTTTGAATTATAACATAATTTAGTATTACTTTTTTTTTTCATTTTGTACAATATAATGAAAGCCATTTGTTTTCAGATTACAGATTAAAATTTACCTTTTTCAAATAACTTTTGAACAGGAAATAAACTTTTCATCAGACCAATTTGTTTTTGTATTTTTTTTTTTTGTTTGTTTTCTTGCCAGTCTGATGTAATATCCTGATCTTAAGCTCTAGGTTTTTAGTAGCTTTAAGTAAAAAGATTAACAGAAAAATACTTGAAAAGTTCAGTTATTCTTTGCATTTCACTTAATGGGTTACTGAATGTAACATGTCAATAATATCCTAATTCATTGAATATTTGGAGGTGCATGGTGGCACAGTTGGTAGCAGTGCTGTCTTGTAGCAAAGTTTCAAATCCAGGTCTAGTTTGTTTCTGCATGGAGTTTGCACAGTTTGTCCTGTCCATGTCTGGTTCTTCCTGGTACTCCGGCTTCCTCCCGCAGTCTAAAAACATGTCTGCTAGGTGAGAGTGTGTGCGTGCCTGGTTGTTTGTCCTGTGTGCCTCAGTGGTGACCTATGATGGCCGGTCAGTTTGTCCAGGTTGTATCCCCCCTCCTGCCCAAAGACCACTGGAAAAAGTGCCCCAGCCCCCGACCCTGCAAGCATGACTGTGTTGAATATGAATTCATTTTGTGTTTTTTTTCTAAAATTTGAGAACTACCCAAACCAGCATGTGTGACAAGTTTGTGGATTGAAAAAAAGGCATATGAAAACAGTATTTTTCCCCAATTTCAAGCTTTCCATAAATTACTGTCATCAGAATGTGTGAAAGGTAGTAATAAATCAGACATGCAGAGTCTGATTTTTTACTGCCTTATTTCTGAGTTTGAATGTATGTAAAAAAAATAAATAAATACAAAAAACAGACTTCGTGAAGTTCTTTCTATCAATATTCCTTTGGTGTATGGTGGAGCGTTAATGAGCTAGACGCACTAAAAGCCAACAATGCTTGACAAGGCAAGCTGTTCAACGCCGCGTGGATCCTCTTATCAAGCCTATCACGGTTCTGCACCTCTATGTGCTTAGCCATGGCAGAACCGGGCTATTTTGAGTGCTTTCAGGTCCATGAAATTGGATGTGAATTTGCATTTTTGGGAGCTAGCTGTTCTGATGTGACTCACAGTAATGAATGAGAGGCAAATGTGGAGAAGCAAAACGAGGCGATTCTACTAGAATGTGAGTTTGAGGGCAATTTGTGATGTGGTTACGTTTATCACCTCTCCACCGGACAAAAGGCAAGGAGAGGTTTTTCAGCGTTTTCTGAAGAGCTATTAACATTCTGCGGTTTTCGTGTTATTTCCTACCATTAAGCTTCCGCTGAATGAACAACTGTATATTTTGGGTCGGAATAGAACATACTCAGGAAACACAATAAGCTACTTTTTATTACTCTCTTCTGCAACATGTGCACTGTAAACTAAAGTGTAAACCAACTTTACCTTTCAGAAGGTCTTAACTTGTATACGGTAATATCTAATGAAATCCTAGTTGCTTTTGGCAAGAATGATCCTCATTATTTTTATTAGTTGAGATCAACTGGATTATAAAATATTGAAATTTGCTAAAAAGATCCTATTTCTCATCTAGTTTATGTTACCCAATTAAAAAGTACTACGTAGAGACTTATCTTGATGTTAACACTTATAATAAGATACATGTAAATTTGTATTATTATTTAAAAATATTATTAATGAATAACCCTGGGTTATGTATGTAAGCATGGACTATGAAACTAGCAAGTGACAGGATAAATGCCTTCTGTGTGTGGATTTATTCCGACACCAGCCCTTGAGATTTCTTTTGTTCCAGTTTCTGACAGCTATTTAGACAAGTTATTTATAGCTGTCTGTCACATGGTTCTTAACTTGTAGGACAGCATAAAAAGTTCTTAGTATGCTGCAAATGTTCTTACTTGGAAAACACAGACATGGGGTCTGATTAATCATAAATTATGAGATGGCGATGTAGGACACCTCAATGTAGGACACAGATTTGTTTGACAAGATCAAGTGACAGACCAAAATAAAGCAGAGCATACATTTGAAAATAAAAATAATACATGATTTTCAAATATTTTAACAAAGAAAGAGCTGAAAGGTGTAAAAATGTACTCAATATCTTTCAGTTTCCAAAATCATAACAGCAAGCCAACTAATTAGTAAATGGAGTTAGAAAAACATTTAATCTCTGCTTTTCTCAAACATCTCAAAGGGCTGGGCATCAAATAGAATCGTGATGATTAAGGAACACAGCACACAGATTGGAGATAGTTACAGAGATGCTTAAAACAGGCTAAGTTATAAAACAATAAGACAAGCTCCTAGTTTACCATTCAAAAAGAGAAAGAGTTTGCAAGAACAACATGCAGGTAAATTTTGCACAGCCTGAAGTACACAACACTAACCTCATAATAAAGCATGTCACTGCAATCAAGCCTAGATGTAATAAGTAGCCATCTGCATAGCAATGGAAACCATTTCAATGTTTCTGAAACAAAATGAGCCAAGTGTTAGTTCATTCAAGAAGAAAATATAAGGGCCCAAAACTGAACTTTGTGGCATCCCACATTGAAGTAGAGGAGACACAATCCCAAAGTTTGAGAGAAAAAAGTGGCACTGCCAAATAAAATTAAAACCATTGCAATGCAGTAGTCCTGACACACACCTACTGCTCCAAATGAGACATTTTACCCACTGTCTCTAATGCAATTATTGTAGTTTTAAATGTCAAACCACAATAATAATAGCATTCACCATGATAAACTTCGGTACAGTGTAAAGCTTGATAACAAGATTGAAAAGCATCTAAAATACAATGTTTTCTTAAAAATACTATTAATTGCTAGTAAACTATCTTTACAGGATTTTTTTCTTAGATAAAAGGGAGGATGGAGACTAGCCTATAATTTTCAAGAATATCAGAAACAAGAGCAGGTTTCTGAAGCAGAGACTGGATTAGAAGTATCTACATGCATAGGCTAAATAGCTGGAGTAAGCTATTCAAATTGATCTTGTTGGAGCTGTCCACTAAAAACAGTTATTGGTTTTGATAACAAATCAAATTTGATGTTGGGCTTGAATAATTTTAGGTACAGCTCTAAGTGCAAAATAAAGGGCAAACTTAATCTCAATGGAAATCCATACACAGAGTTGTCACTATGCCAGATTTCTATCATAAATTCAGCTATTTCACTCATCATTTAATACTGCCTGATAGCTCCATATGCAGTGTAAATTTCTCTTGTACTGTGTTCTTTCTTAAAACTGGCATTAACCATGCTTACAGGCCCTGCATTCAGCGGTACAGCGTAACATCTCGCCTTACTGAAAATCCATTCACTCTCTCTCTCTCAAAAAAAAAAAAAAAAAAAAACAACATTCCAACAAGATTAGGAAACTCAATCTGGCTCCATGTTAGATAAGCAACTAGATTATTCCTTCCAGCGTTCTCAGCAGGCGGAAAGAACCTTTTTAACTGTGTGTATTGTCGAGGGGATCAACAACCTTTATATGTTTAGAGGTTTAAGCCCACAACAGATGGTAATGGAAACTGTTATATCATCCATCTCTCAGAGGATTAAAAAATGCAAGCTTAATTCCCATTCATGCTGCACATGGTTACGCAATCCAATTTAGCAAAAAGTGCACCTCATTAGATGTCGCCAAACTAAAGACTTTGATGTTGTTCGCAAACACTGAGTACTTGGAAGGGTGACAAAAAATGCCAATTTCAGATGAAACTGTTGAAGAATGCAAAATTTTGCTGGTATGAATTGTAATTGAGTTGAAAAAGCAATTTTTTTTAGGGGGGGCCAGATATGAGAAGATTACCAGTGAAGACATAACCTTTTAATCCTGGGAGGTCTCTTCATTAATGGCTTTTACCTTGGTCTATCACTCCTGGAGTCATTAAACCACATTGTGTTTGAAAAGGGATCCTGAGCTCCACAGAGTCAGATTCTGCTACATATGACATGATACTGACTCATAACAGACTGCCCCACCATGAGTTATTCCCTTGACCTGAGACCCGTTCAATCACACCGCACACTTAATTAAGTTAAACCAAGAGCAATAAATAAGACATACGACGTGTCAGCTCTGATGCTTGTCCTCATCTGTTGACAAAAGCAGCGGGCCTCCAGTCAGGCCCGGGCAATGAATGAGTCCAATCACGGTGACATACAGCTGAGGACAGGCCTCAAAAATTTATAGGAAATGTGAATATCATCAGCAGCAGCCCACAGGCAGCTCAGAATACAGATTTGCTCTGTATGCTGATGATTTACTGCTGCTTTGCGACAAAGAAGCACCAAACAGTGGCGAGATGAACATCACTGGTGCTCTCTCGCCAAGGATCATTGCCGTGTCGGCAGCGGCAGAGAAACAGACATCAGAATTCAATCAAGCTGGCCCATCTGTTCACAGATATCAGGAGTGTCATTTGATACAGGCTTGCCATATAGAGAGGAGGCCCAAAGTTCACCTTGCTAAAAGTGATGCCGCACAGACAGTGGTCTTAAAAATATATAAAAATATGATGTATGAATGTTGTGATGCATCATCTGTGCGACCTCAGCGAGCAGAAATAAGAATTTTTTATCATTACCAATATTTCATTCAGAGTCCAAAAAAAAAAAAAAAAAACATAAAACAAAATCAGAGTTGGAAAATATTCATATAAATGTGGTAGCAATTTTCTCAGATACAAAACACACTACTGTGAAAAAAAAAATCATTAAAAAGATAGTAGATACTCCAAATAAATACAACATATAAAACAAATAAATAATCTTACCAGCAGTTAAATATTTTAACAGCTTGAAGCAGAAAGCTGTACAACTGCCTGGTAGTTCTAGTTTAAATGTTGCAGTGTGTTAACAGTGTGAACACTGACGGTCAGTGCACGCAAACCTAAGGTACCCCAGATCTCAGTGTGATGGAGTTGGAGATGTTTCAACCAATGCAAGATGATTGTGGTTTCTCATAAAAATCTCAGATTCCAGAGGCAAACATCCAGGAGAAGCTTCTCTGTTTCAAAAAGATCATATTAGATGTCGAGCTAAATGTACAGAATTCTGGCATAGGAGCCTTTAATGCCAAGACGAGTGAGTTCTTTGCAGAGAGGTGGATATTGCTTTCTCAGTGGTGCATAGGAAATGATTAGAAAAAGATTGAGCTGACAAAACGCAAGCTGAGACATCGACCCTTTAGTGGACAACAGCATCTGATGAATTTCCCAGCAAAGCAAATGTTGAACTAAACTGAGGAATATCAAAGTGATTTATAAAACAGAAAAAAGAAAAGTTGCTAAAAAAAACCCCCAAACAAACCTTGCAAGCAGTACATATGCTGCTTTAAATGTAGTTGCAAGCATTCAGTAAATTTATATCAGAAGCAACATGGCTTCCATGAGGATACCTTGAGAACCAGAGACATATAAACATACACTGATGAGTAAAATCATGAGTGAACTTACAAGCAACATGAAGACTGGCCTCTCTGCTGATGACTGTGCCAAACGAGTTTGATGCGAAGCACTGATAGATGCCCACGTCTTCGTCTTTATTCAGATTGGTGATGTGCAAGTTCCCACCCATGAGAGAGAAACGTGAGCCCGGCATGGGCAGGATGAAGGAGCCATTAAGCATCCACCTGTGAATGACAGCACATGACAGACAGCAGTCGCACACTGAACTGTTCATCTCTGACTCTGATTTAGTCTCTCTATGCAATGTATTGCTAAGTCTGATCAGCAATAACTCAGTAGAAAGGAGCGTCTCAAAAGTATTCAACAAATATATTGAACAGCTACTGTATATTTGTAAATTATAAATGTTAAATATGTTTTATTTATTGCTCTAATATTAACTAAACCCACAAAAAGGCTTTTACTTAAATACACATGGCCACAGTCTCATCAGTGCTCACCGTATTTTTAAAGACCCCATTTTGTTGAGAAAAGTAGAAGAGAAGAAATGTAATCTGAGAAATAGACAGACCTTTTTAAACAAACAAACAAAAAAAGATATAGGTTCATTATAAGAGCAACACTGTCTTAAATCAAGGTGGGAATCAAGTCTGGTCTCATCTTTCCATGATGTTCAGGAATAAGGCATAATATGAGAACAAAAGGACGCTTCCTAAACCTCTAACCACAATATCACTGATTATGCTTCTCAGCTGTTGTTTTGGGCCCAAAGTGGTTCTGCCTGCTTGGACTTGACTCAGATAAAAAGCCTATTTATGGTTTACATGGGATGTTAACCTAAAAATGAGCACATATGACTGAATACGTACAGAAACAAAGTCAATGGTATTGTTTCTTTCAGTATTTTTAAACTGATATTTAATAGATTTATCTGTAAATCATATATATATATATATATATATATATATATATGTATATATATATATATATATATATATATATATATATATATATATATATATACATATATATATATATATATATATTTTTTTTTTTTTTTTAATTAAATTTCCACTATTTCATTTACTGTGTTTGGCTTACATTGCAAAGAGAGAAAAGCGATGCTGGCAAAGAGACAACAACAAAAAACAAAGTAACAAAAGATGCTAATCTATAAATGAATATGGATTGTCCCTCCTCCTGATGACATTATCACCACCCTCTTTCAGCTGGGGGGAGTTAAACAAAAACAGGCAGAGGGCCAAGTTGAAGAATAGTGGGAAGAGGAAGACATATGCAGTGCACCAGACTGGCTAATTACACTGATTTAGTGATCACAGCTGGAAGCGGTCCAACAGCTCCAGATGAGACAAAACAAAGGGGGACACAGATCAGTTGGAGTGAAGGCTTTATGTTGCCTTCACTTGCTGGGCCATGGAAAACAAACGGAAGTGTCCTTGGTGTCCCTGAAACACACCTGCCTTCAGCTGCAGGAGTTTGGAGCCACTCTGGAACTGCAGCAGAATTTTACTAAGATTACAGCTGAAAAAATTAACTAAAGCTAATGGTGAGATTACGCAAATGTCACTTTGATCCATAGTTTGAGTGCTTGAATTAAAAATTGTGAATGATGTTGTAGGCACTCCATACTGGGATTAAAGCAATAGTTATAAATAGTTTGGACAAATTCAGAAACTGAACTTAGAGGGGCAGCACAATATTTACATTTTCTATTTAAATTTTTTTACATAACAGTAAAAAAAAGAAACTACTTAAATGCTTCAATTTAATTTTTATTGTTAGTTTATGCACATTAATCATAAAACTGAGGCTCTGTAAACCACATTAACAGCTGCATTCACATAGTGATGCTCAAATTCAGCCTGTTGCACATTAAATACCAACTTTTAAATTCAGCATTTAATTATACTGACAGGAAACCAACAGCCACCTAATCGAATGTGATGGATAATACTTTAATAGGTTACACTGACACTTATTTATTTATATTTTTTTCTAAATTCTTACTTCATCATTGCCATTAATCTGGCAAAAGAAATCATTAATCTTTGAGGGACACAGCAGCTGAAGCCACATCCAATGTACCGAAGCAGGTCAATATTATTTTTTCTGAACCAGCATGAACCACCTCATTCGCATCATGCAGTATTGTTGTTGATCTCATCACATATTTAAGTATTCTACTTAAAATAAGCATTTTAATTCATTATCATGTATTTATTAAGGACAAAAGGCAATCCAAATAAAGCAAGATCTACGTGAAAAAGTAGTTACCACTGTTACTATTGTTTACAGAATTGTGAACATTCAACCATGCTGGAGAGTTTTCCAGTGTGAACAGCCTGTTTACAGTTACACCATGGCATTCAATTTAACTCTAGACTTTGATTAGCTCACTCCAAATCATTAATTTTCGTCTCTCTCATTTTAACCATGTAGAGGTGGTCTTGATGGTGTTCTGTTAATTATTGCCCTGCTCCATAACCAAAGCTTGACTTTAGATTCCAAACTAAGAGCTGCATGCAAGAGCTGTGGTCATTTTTTATTTGACTAGCCAATATGTATTAGTATGTATCACAGAAAGCTCTCAGTAAACTCTGTAGATCAATGTCTCACTGCCATTGTCAATATGCAAGACAGCAGTAACTAAGGGGGGGTTGAATTAGTCATTCCTTTATTAACCATCACTGAGAGTGAATCTATGCTCTGCAGGCAGAAAGCCATTGTGAGCCATATGGTGCACAAATCCCCACTTTTCCTCAAGCTATAAATCCAATCTCTACAGGCCGTTAGTGCAAATGTTGAAGTTGGTAGCCTTAAGGAATTACCTGAAGCCTCCGTGTAACAACAAACACGATGCATGCATGAAGCCGTGTCTGCGGGCATTACCTGTAGGAGGGTGGTGGGTGTCCTTGGGCCTCACAGCTGAAAACCACCTCTCGCCGATTCTCACCAGACTGAATGGGAAACACCACACTGCCTGGTTGCTTAGTGAATACGGGCCTTTGCAGGACTCCACTTCCTAGGTGGAGAGCAGACAAAGACTACGTGAGATTTGACTTCCAGCTGAGTCTGAAAAAGCACCGCAAGCATCTCTCTGTTTGCAGACATTGGGTAGTTAGAGAGGACAGACGAGGAGAAAAAGGTTTGAAGAGGAGAAGCCCAAATAACAAAACGGCAAGCTGACAACTGGTCCATTAGGCACTGGGTACAAAATATTAATATTGAAAAATTGTTCCACATTGTGAACCAACCTGTGGATTTTGACCCTTTACTTCTTTTTTGTTTATCTTTTAAGTTTATTTGGATAGCACATTTCATTAACAAGGCAGTTTAAGATGCTTTACATCATGAAAACACAAAGTGCAAAGTTCATCTACTACTATTATTATTTAATCTAAGAAACAGGGTCATTGTTCCAAATGACTCCATTGTGTGGCGAGGTCATTTTTACTAGTTTTTTTTTTTTTTTTTGTATGTGTGGTTTCAGTAACTGGCACCCTTGAGGGAAAACATTTTATTTCTCCACTGTTTGACCGTGACATCTGCTGCACTCTTCCTCAGTGTCGCTAAGACCAAGGGAAAATTAATCAAAAATAATCTCTTTTTTTTCGACAAAATCAAACATTTATCTCAAAAACAATATTTTTCAACTCAAAACATATCTTTGTCACCTTTCAGGATGTTTTCATAATCTGTTTACATAGCATATCTAATGAAGCAATTCCATTTAATGTGCAGAATATTAGCTTTGACTAATTTCTTTTTCATAAAGTTGTACATCCTTGAAAATATCCAGCTTTGGATGGTATTGCTATTTAAAATAATTTCAACTCCCTTTAGCTCCTCAGCTCTAGTGTAGTCAAAGCAAAGACTAACAATTTTAAGCAACCCAGTGTTATACTATATTGTCACAACCAAAGTCAGAGCACTCAACATTAAGTGTTGAGTTTCTCTTGCTTTATTTCTCTTAAAGCAAGAGAAATAAACATTGCAATACAGTTTCAAGCTGCTATGTTCTTTACAGTGAGCACGGTGTTGAAAACAAAGATCAGTTCAGTTGTGCATTGAAATAAAGTTCTGATATATTTTCAATGTTGTTGCTACAATTTCTACTAATTTCCAAAATCTACCAAATCTTCAAAGCACCAGAGTTAATCCAATCTCGCTCATAAATCTAAAATCTGACCCAGATTGTCTCCAGTGTTATATATACTCCTGCATGGAATTAACCCAGAAGTTGAGGTAATCACCAAAGATGCAACATGTCCATTCTACCAGATAAAAAGAAAAAACTTTAAACACAAATGCTTGCTCTGATGAGCATTTGTTAGGGCTACGATCAATTTTAATGTATTAAATATTTATTGCAAGTAGTCACACTTTTTGGTATACAAACTTTCTGTCTGCCGCACTACTGACATGCACAAACAACAGCACTGAACACTAAAACCTCCATGATGTTTTAGATACTCACTGATCAGTTCTAAATTCACAGTGAGAAGTCTCCGGACATCTCAAAAACCTGCACATAAAGATAGGCCAGTCCAATTTAGATTTTTGAAGTGATCTTTGGGCAAGCAGAACTGCTGTTGTTGCCAAGATGACTATCTCTCCAGCCAACAGAGACTAAAGTGCCAGCACCTTTTCTCACAGAACTTTGGTACTGATTTATTGTTCAATCCTTTAACCTCGGTCACAACTTTCTGTTTGCCAAGGAGGCTTCCAAAATGTTGACTTCCTTTTTATCTGTTTTCAAACTCTTAACACTTAAAAGTTACATATTAGAGAGGTTGGGCTATTCAAATAAGACTGGAAGTAACCTTTCTTTGACACCTGAGAACCAAGCTTTAGTTCTTCATAAACTAAAGGTTGATTTCAAGCTTCCAGTCCATTCTTATATTTAGTTAGTAAGAAGGATGGAGTCTATTTGAACATCAATCAGAAATATCTGTCATATTTTTAAAGTTCCAAACTATATATTTTCTTAACTTACAACTTATTTTAAGTGTATTTCAATCACAACATTGTGAAAAATTTGCTCTTCTACTTCAGTGCAGTTATAACTCCCACAAATTCATTGCAAATTTAGAGTACAATAATGCAATATAAAGAAGGTGGTTGTTGCTACAACTTCTACTCATTTCTAAAATCTACCAAATCTTTGAGGCACCAGAGTAGCCAACTGATAACCAGGAAACTGTAACATAAAAATCTAAATATAAAATTGTTGTTAAAAATGTTTTATGGAAGTATTTTCACAAACAATTCAAGTTTATAACCCATGAGCGTACAACTCAATTTTTGCAGGTCATGCACAAATGCCAGAGAACTGTGGGCAAGATTTCAACTTTTTTTTTTCTATGCTTTTGAATACAATTAAATTTAGCTGTGTGCCTGACGGTCAGCTTCTGAATTATACAAATAAATGCATGTGCAGACACTGTGTAAGAGTTGCCTAAGGAGAAGTCAACAAATAAAAGCTATCCTTTCTGAAAAGGGAATTCATTTGGATTAGTTAGAGTTTTTGCATTTATTAAATAGCCCAATAGTAGAAATATTAGTTAGAGAAAGTCATTTGTATGAGAGGCAGATATCATTTTCAAGTCTCAGGGGTGTAGGGTGTCTGTCTTTCACCTCAAAACTCAGATTAACTCTTTTTATACATATATATCTGTAATAATGTCTCAGAAGGAGCCCTGAAAAAAGATTATTTCTGTCCACGGCGACAAATGGGGAAAATTTTTTAAAAATAAGTATCCACCTAATTATCATCATCTGTCATACAAAGCGTTTTCCTTGAAGCTACAATAAGAAGTGACAGATCACCAGAAGAGAGTTCATCTGCAGGCGAAACACCTGCTATGCAAAAGCCTACGGGGGGAGATAAAGCCTGTGGCAATTATGAGCTGGATCACAAGTGTGTCACTGTAAACTGAGAAATTATTTCATTTTAACAAAAAAACTTTCATCACTGATGGAGGGAAGTGCAAATTTAGCCATTCTGCTTTAATTTTTACTGGCGATGCATTGAGAAATTGGCTGAGAACAGGAGTCTGATCATTTTCAGCTCAGTTTGTCCTGATCAGTGATTTGATTGTTGAAATCTGATAATTGTCTGTGACCAGCGTATGAACGATATGCAAGAACTACAAGGTTACAATGACAACACCCATCTACGTGGAGTTCTCTGTTATTAAGGGAATATTTGTAAAGTTAACTACTTACAGTAGTAGTAAGTTGATTAAAATAAAATCAAGGGAAACTCAGATGAAGCTAATGAAGGATGCATAATTAAATTACTTGCTATAACATGTTGAGACCCCTCAGCAGTTCATTTCAGTTTTAAGAAAGACAAAACTTTCAGTTGATAACAGGAAGGCTGAGCTGAATACAGCTTAGTTGTTTTGAGGGCTCAACCTTTGTGTGTTTCTGGAACCTCTAGGATTAAAAAATGTTGATAACTGATTTATTTATGTATTTTGTTTATAATAGTTCAAAGTTGCTATCAATGCATCTCTACATGTTATAGTTAGTGGCTACACAATCAAGGCAAAAACACCCTTAATATCGGTTTACATAAGTCTAAGGTTATCAGATAATTAGATTGGAAGTAAAAGCACTGCACTTTTTTTTTCTATTTGTGGGCTTTCCCAAAAACACAGTTTATTATGATGGACTAAAATATATACATATATATTCTGAAAAAAAAAACACATGAAAAAATTTTAATACTGAACTCCAACTTTGACAACTGCAATTTAGCTCAAAACCAGCACTGCTTCTTTAGTAAAATATTTCCACTATGAAATTAAACAACCACAAAGAATAAATACAACATACTGTACAAATAAACTTAAACTTGGTAATATTTAAATCACTTGTAACAACAAATTAATTTTAACCCATGTCCTTTGCTGATCCTATTTGTTTTTCCATTCTGTTAATAAAATAATTGTGAATTTGAACTTATCTTAAACACATAATATTTCCTTGTTGTCTTTTATATACACTATTTAACACATGTTTTCATTTTCCATTTCTTTACAGGTCTTTGATCTAAAAGATTTTTGGTTTTGTAATTTGTGATAATTTTTCACTTTTAATTGTGTCCATAAAGTCTTATTCCATGCTGGGTTTTTTGGGTTTTTTTTTTATCTTCAGCTTTGTATATCAGTTCATCATCTGCTCATTTATTCCCTGTTGTTCGTTCCCCATCTACTACGCCTGTTTACTCCTGGACTCGTACTCTCTGTGTGCCTTCTTGGTTTGTTCCCTGCTGTTTTCTCTCCTTTCATCTCACCTCCAGTTTTTCATTGTAAGCTCATAAATAACTTGCTTTTCTTTTCTCTCTAAATGATCCTGACAACCTCCTCCCAGTGTTTTGGTCAAATTGTGTCATCTTAGTTCCTGTGTCACATCACATCCTCTTTGAATTGTATGATACAGAAACAAGAAGGGAATCCACAATCCGGTATTAGGAATGCTGGGAATATCTGCTAATACCAAATAAGAAATGTTTCCACTTCCCAAAATTATTTTTTACAAAATGACACTGCACTGGAGTGATCTGGAACCCTCAGTTGGTTGACGGCACAATGCCATAGGCCGGAAATGGAGGTCGTTGTGAAATGGTGTTTGAAGAGGAAAGAAAAGGCTAACTCTACCCTTATCTGTTCCCTGCTGCCAGATGGCGATATGTGCGTGTGTTCCAAGGCTCATCGGACAACAAGACTCGGCACCGAAGCAAGTTGTAGGAAGAGCGAGCTGTTTTAGAGGTCGAAATAAAAACTAATCTCAAATTCAATACGAGCTGACAGCAGATGGATTCCTTTAGCTTACCTTAGCATGAATAAACAGGCCCACGAGGAGTCAGCTGAGGGGGAGGTACAGACCACTATTGAGACTCTGAATCAATTCGTTTCAGCTTAAGGTTTTAGACATCAAATGAAAAAAGACAGTTTTGCCTTTTAAAGCATCTTTCTGCTCTGTGTAGTCCCGATAAGATACACCTAGAAGGTTTCTTATTTGGTAGCACCAAACATTAATGTGGGGGCAGACTCAGTGTCCTGGTTCTTTCAAAAAAAGAAGGTTTACATTTTTCTGAACTCTTGATGCATTTGTGAAACTTGCTTGGCAACTTCACAGCAAACATTTCAGCACAGAAATTAAGGGAGAAGATTGCTGCATTTTTATAATTTGTGACCTGTAAATTATATTTGCAGATCGCCGAATGTTTGATGGATACAAAACTACTGCATGCAGGACTGGGCTTGCACAAGCAATAGAAAACACTAACTATTCCCCTTGACAATCAGCTGGGATGTCAAAAACAGCACAAAGCTACTTACTAAATTTATGCCACCTGCTTTTAGCTACATGGTTATTAGGAAGAAATATGTGAGACACTTAAAGCCAATATCCAATCATGTTCTACTGTTCTTGCTAATCAAAGCTATTGCTTTCCAACTGCAATAACAGGCTTTGCATCAGTAATATACAGTGCAATGACCACTGGGGAAACAGAAGTGATTCCACCCACTTCCCTTTATAGGAACAGCAAATTAAAGCAATTTTTATAGTTCTCTGTACAAAAGGGCTTTATAAACCACAGAGCAGATTTGCTTGTGCAATTAACATTTGTCATCTAGTTGCATTACAGCCAAAACATAAATACAGATGTGATGTTCATAAAAATCATATACAAAATAAAAATGTATTTTCACTTTTTTTTTTCACAAATCTAATTTAAAAAATGCATTTTGCCCTTTGTTCATTTAATACTACAAAAACTAATAAAAGGTCCAAAATACATATTTTTTTAATTATGCAGTTATATTAAAATCTAATTATTTCCCCCCCTAGGTGTACCATTGCTTGGGTACTTTCATGTGCTGAGAAGCATATTTCCTTCACAGCATATTTTTCTTACACGATGCACATACTTCATTTTTGTATTCCTTATGTTATTTTACATTTTGAGAGTTGTGCTGTGGAAACAAGAGCAAAGTGATGTTTGGCATTTGGTTAGAACTAAGCAAAACCTATGCACTCTTTTCTTTTTGTTGTTGCTTCTCCATAGATTAAAAACTTTTTTATTTTCATTTTAGTCTTTAAAAACATCCATTAATAAATATCACAGAAAAATATAACTGGCAATGAAACGGTATCACTGTTTTTAGGTGACTAAGTGGTCAACTGTGATGGCTGTTTCCAGTGGTTACATAAATTCACACACAAAAAGAGGAGAAAAGCGTATCATCTGTTCACACATATCTGTTCTTGCTAAAGAACGAAAAAAAGAGTTTGAAGTGTCAAACTCCCAAACTTCTCCTGCTTTACATTTGCAGCCATTTCTTAATTAAATGCATCAACATTACTGAAGCCAACACAATATGACACAGAAATAACAAATTTTAAATTAGCGTGTGATATATTTGGCTTATTATCGTTTCACTTTGTGTGAACAACAATGTTTTCCTACACTGGACTCGAGAATGAAATTCTGGGCGTTGAATGAACCATCTTGCTTGATCCCCATGCTTACTCAATCCTTATCTCTCAAGCATGTTTTTTTCCCCTGGTATATGATATGATCTTAGTGTACGTACATTCTGTATTGAAAAACTGCCTAATTATCTGCACAATAATCAAATGAGCAGGCTTCATTCATCTTTATCTGTATTAAAAACAAGAAGCTCATTAGCTGGTGTTGGGAAATATGTTTAAAGAAGTCTGTTTTGGAAATAGTGTTGGAAAAAGATGACGAAGGAATATATTCTCCAGGAAATGTCCATTGATGGGTCCAAAGCCGCCGATGAGGTCTTTAAATTTCTTTTTTTTAATTTTAATTGTCTCTAAATAGAAATAATGACAAGGCTGTTTGGTCTACTCTCACAGGGGATGATAATAAGTTTTGATAAAACTTTATCACAATATTATGCTGGTGCCAAAAGGTTAAATCTATATGTATATGTTTGCTATTCAATAAACCATTTGGTATGCAAGATCACATTTTTTGTGTTTTATTTCTGACTATTTTTTTATAATCTTATGATGAGTGGGCAGCTTCCTGATAAGTTTGTTTTCTTGTTAAAGCTTAGAAACCTAAGTTTCCAAAAGGTATTGACTGATTCAAATGCACCAACAGTATGTCAATTTTAATTAGTCTACAAAATTCATCCCTCTTTCTGACAATAAAGTGAAAAAGTCATCTCCATCTGACCATTTAGCCCTGTGTCAAATGATAGCATCTCTTTTTCCATTAACACTACTATTTCTGTCGTCTGTTGCGTTCAGTTTCACATTCCTGATATTACAGGATATTTATTGCTATGGAATGTGTCATGATTAATCACCGGGAAAGGGCTGAAACGTCTACGAAGTTGAACTGTTTTTATTGCTAGCTCCACAACTTCTCAGTGTCAAATGATTGGCGGAAATTACTCTGAAGTTGATGAATAAAGCGGAAACATGCTGCCTTCACTCTGAAACCACTGCTGCTGATATTAGCTCAGACTGTGTGTGTTTTTCTTTTTTTTTTTTACTTCAGACTCTTGTCAAAGAGTAATTTCTGTCTGTGCTTTCATTTGAAAGCCTGATTTTCCCTTTAAGGGGAAAGACATGGCTTTTTTCTTCATCCAGCACCACTGTCTTTTGGATCACTTTTATCTAACTCACCCGGGTGCACAGGGATATGGGCCTCCGAGAACATTTTGCATAAACATGTTTGTTAATACAAAATTCACTCGCTCAGCCACTTAAAATAGCCCAGATGAATTTATTTCTGTCATTATTTCATTAGAATTTTATGAAAATCAACAAACACACAAAAACAGTTTTTATTTCAGGTTTTTTGAGGACGCCTCCCTGCTATGGGGCCCGGGTGAACAGTTGCTCTGCGCGCTTTAGGATGACAGCTCAGGTTCTGCAGGATGTCTGATATAATTTAGTTTATGCAAAAATTCACAACTTATTTAAAAATTCTTCACATCTGCCAAAAACAGCTGAGTTAAATCCATCATAAAGAAAAGGAAGAACGTGCAAATCTGCTTTGATCAGGCCGTCCTCGCAGCGACCCCATAAGAAGGAGACCGGTGAGAGAGATCTCTGACCACACTGAAGGAGGCTTCAGAAACCGAGATGGGAGACTCTGCAGACAATTATTGCCCAGGTTCTTCACCTGTAAAAGCTTTATGGGAAAGTGGCAATGAGGAAGCCACTGGTGGAAGATAAAATCTTGAATAGAGTTTGCCAAAAAATGTTCACAGTGTTTGGAAAATTTCTGAGTGAAACTCAAGATCTGCATCCTCGAGAAGATCCACAGTTTCATATGCTATAAATGAATAACTTATAGTTTTGTAACTATATGTTACAAAACTGCAATTCTTGTAAGAGATTCGTGTCTACTTATGAGCTCGATAATGAAGGGTCAAGTGGACTTGCCATGCATGTGTTCACGTTCTTGTCAAGTGTATGTATAGTACAAATATCAATTCAAAAAATGGACTGAGAGAAAGAGGAATGTTGAATGCAATGAGGCCCAGAATGTGATCGTAGTCAGCTCTCTCTTCTCAGTCACTGTATCGATCTGAAAAGAGACACTGACACTAATGTTTGATCGGATAGGGTCCATATCTACATATGCAGGTGCATGCAACTTTTACTCTTCTACTTGGCTAGAATCACTCTAACGCAACACACTTTTTGTCTAAATTGTATTTGAGTATGAGTTTATTTCATTTTAATCAGGAATTTCCAAAAATATTGTCATTCCACTGAAATAAGTGACATATATGCAACACCAAAACACTGAAAGCTTTTCAGTCATATAAATGAATTGTTCTCATTTTCATAGAAGCTAGAATAATATCTCAAACACCTCAGCTCTGTGAGCTGTGATTACCTTTTTTCACTGACCCCCCCCCAAAAAAAAAAATCACTCCATCACGTATAAATAGTTTCATAAAACTATCTAATTTTAATAGTCAACTTCTCAGCTTGTGTGTTCTTAAGATTTCAGAAAACAGCACACCAAAACACAGCATAAATAAATTATACCCATTTCAGCAAATCTGATCCTATTTTTTTTTTGTATGTTTGTTATTTATTCAGAGAGAATAAAACTGTTGATTGTTGTTAAGAGCCTCAGCTGCAATTCTGGGTAATATGTTTATGTTTTTGTTTCCCAATTTTGCCAGCTAAATTGTACCCTTATGTGATTTCTTTCAATTATTTCAGCCAACTGCTCAGAAATTCACTGAGCCTTTAGAAAACAGTATTTAAATCAATGTCTTTCATTACAAGAAGGTTGAATACAAAATGTGCTACAGTCTTTTACAGACTTTGCTCTATGGTCTAGATCATATGCCTGACATCGTCACCATTTTAAATGAAAATTCAAACTTGCAATTTGAACTTGCAAAATTATTCACACCAACTGGACTTACAACCACAAACTGAATCCAAAGTTGCCATTCGGCCATTTTTTACACTGATGTAATCTGCTGCAAAAATATTCACGTATTTTATCTCGTCATAAATACAGCTGTTTTTTAAAGACCTCTGGGGTTCGTTGAAAAACACAGTAAATAAGGACCATCATGGAGACAAAGTATCACCAGAAAGGTCGGGTATCCAATTTTGGAAAACCTTAAATCAAGGTCAGGATATAAAATCAATAATCCATGTTCTGGAAAGGGAAAGTACAATTTCAGAGAGGCCAAGATATGACTATCATTAATCAGAAAAGCAGCCAAGAGGCCAGTAGAAAAAGTGGAGCAGCTGCAGAGATCAACAGTTCAGGTAGAAAATTTGTTGACCAGACGACTGTTATGCAGTATGGACATTTTGGCAAAGTCCAGTCTTACATCTAATTGAGAATCTATGGCAAGAGTTAAAAATCAATATTGCTGTCCATCCACTCTGACTGACATCAGCTGCTTTGCACAGACAAATGCTCAAACATTTAATAGCTATGCTCCTAAAAACATGCAGCAAGTGCTATTTGTACAGTATTGACCAAAGAATAAAAAGCTTTGTAGTTTTTTTTTTTTTTGCAAAATGTTTTGAAACCTTGTATCGATTTCCCTCCACTTCACAACTGCGCACATTTTTGTGTTGCTTCACCATATAAAATCACAACAAAGCCCAATAAGATATTGTAAGTGGTCAGAAAGTACAAGGGTTTTAAATATTTCTGCAAGGTGCCACAAAATAATCTCACATTTTCATGCATAATTTCTTTGCAATAGATATTTGCAGATTAGTCCCTTATTTTTTCAAATCCAAAAGACAGATTCGGGGCTAGAAGAAAGCAGCCTGTTCGCAGGTTAGTGATGCAGCATCTGTGACTACAAACAGCCTCCTCCCCTTTGCCCCAGTGCCATCCTGCTCTACTCACTCATTCACACACGTAGTAGACACGCCTGCCTCAGGCTGTTCAGACCCTCAGAGAGGAATAAGAGAAGAGGTGGTTAACTTTACATGAACTCGCTTTGGGAATGGCTTCCCCTCAACTCGAATGCCCTCCCACACAGCCAATGCCCACTGTCTGTAAAAAAAAATAAAAAAAATCTGCAGATAAATAATCTAAACCCAAGTTAAAAATCCTGACATGGTGGCCCTTCGCAAAATGTACGCGGAAAAACATTTGACTTGTTTCATTTTTTTTTCCCCCTTTTGCTGCAGACAGAGACTTCAGACGTCTAGGGTTATACTGCGACATACATCCTTGTAAGTAGAGCACATGTAATGGAAGCCCATACTGAATATTAATGCTCAGTAACTATGTGTTTCTGCTCAGCCTCAAGAGCAAGACAAGGACTGGGCAGCACAATGCTTTCCAGAAACAATTTAGCCTCTGTTCCACTGTCAAGCACCAAATTGCTGTAAATTGATAACCACGGCATTGATTTGTGCCACTAATGACTGCAAGATTAGATTTTGTAGCCTAACACAGAAAGTAGGTGTGAATAGCCTTATGGAAGCAGTTGTTTTCTGGAACAAAAACAGGCAGGTTTAAGCTATGTTTTGATCAACATCCAGCGTTTGTGTAATTAAAATAATCGCTAAGCAGGATAAACCTGGTGATCTCGAATAGTAGATCATAATCCAACAGGCAGCAATTTCCAGAGGAAAGCCTCATCAGACATCTAGTGATGTGTTCAGATTTAGCGATAAGCTGTGCTAATTGCCACATATGCAGATTTAGGTGTCCTCCTGCTCTGCCGCTTTAAGGAAAAAGAATGCATAAAAAGCAAGCCACAATCACTAGCGCTCACATGCACACAGAGTAATTATTTTTCAGTCCCAGCTACGAGGAGGAGTCGCTGATTTTGAATGAGGCAACATGAAAAGATAAGTCTTTCCTTCAAGACACTTTGCTCATGCAGTAAAGCTCTTATTCATCTTGTTCTCAACTCCAGGAGCTGGCGGTCTGAGGAGAACTCGTGTTTGACCCCGAACAGTTTCTAAAGGGAGGAAAATTAGGTCTCTCATTAAAACCCAGATCAATGACAAGATTTCCGTACCACGACAAGTACAGTCTCAATTAGGAAAACAACTGAGGCGCTCTTTAGAATTAATAACTGCACAGTCCACTGCTGCATGTTGGTTGTCTCTCAGATACGGAGAATGGGCAGCTTTGCAATTCAGCAGAACTGACCTTCTAAAAAGGAGAGTTTTTTTTTTTTTTCCAAGCCTCACTTTAAGGCTGTTAACCTTTTTCAAAGTCTTTAATAGTTTATGTTTGCTTTCATCTCTGTTTTTTGTTTGTAGAGATCAAATATTTCTTCTTTTATATAAATTTCAAACCAGTAGAATTTAACAAAAAATGTGCATTGCCTCTCAAAAGAATTCCCATCTCTTGATTTTTTATGTACTTGACAAACAGAAAGTGGAACATAACTGTGAAGTGGAAGGAAAATTATTTATCTAGTTTTCAAAATTTTTATAAATAAAAATCTGAAAAGTTTGTTGCTCATTGATTCTGTGGTTCCTTTACTGTGATGCTCTTAAATAAAATTCATTGCAATAAACTACCTTCATAAGTCATTTAATATATGTATACAATCTAAGAGAGTTAATTAAAGTTTGTGGTTGTAATGAGACAAATTGTGAAGACTTTCTATCCCAAGGTACTGCGAGTGTTCACAAAACAACAGGCCAAATAGTGTGTTTGGGAGGCTTACCTGTCAGATACTCCACCAATGACAGCAGCACTATGAGTTTCCATAGCAACTCCATTTTAATGGTCTCAGGTCAGAGCAAGCTCAGATCCAATCACATGTGCATAGAATCCTGGCTTTGTCCTCTCCAGTAATGTTCACTGTTCATCTGTCAGATACAAAGAAGAGGAGCAGGGAAGTGTTAGTGAGTCACAGCCAGCGGCCTCATCAACAAGGACAGCAACGTGAATTCCTTGCGTTAAGATAAACGTGAAGAAGATCGCGAAAACTTTGCAAGTAATAAGATGTTATATTCGCAGCCATGCAACGCGATATTTCGTGGCACTGGCTGTGAAGTTTGCTTAAGTAAGCTTCATATTACAGAATAGATATCCTGCCTTCAACAGCAGCATAAAGGGACTGCCGTCTTTTGTGCCAACCTGCTGAGACAAAACAAAAGTCAGCCCAGTTATCAGACACAACCCTAGCATGTAATAAAGCACTGTGCCAGCTCCTTGAATCCATCTTAGCCGGATTATGAATTTTTGACATAAAGAGCTGACTGTACGTCGACCCCAAACCATTTTCTAGTCTCCCCTGGAGACTTCCAATTGATTTTTTCTCTCTCAAGGACCTTGCTGTAATTCATCTCGGCTTCACCTAAAAAGAAAATCCTCCCCCCATCACCTGCCCCCCCAACACAAATGTTATTAAGTAACGAGAGCCGCTCCTACCCCACTAAGTGATAAACAGGGATCTGGTTGTATTTATCTAAATATTTCCAACATGTTGATAGCCAAGATTCTCTCCCTGGTAAGGCAGCAGACAAATGTTTGGCTATGGGAAGCTGATTATAAAGACAGAAAGCGCGATGGGAGGAAATTAGGTATTGCCTTTGTTCAAACCGGCTCTCCTTGGTACATTTAACTGACTAATGGTGGAGCTTTCTCTGAACACACACCATCAGCATAGCGAAATGAATGAGAAGAAGGAATTAATAGAAAACCACAGTATAGTCTATCAAGAGGGCAGGGTCGGAAAAAGAGAGAAACAGGGACAACTGAAAGATTATACCTTCATACTTTTCTAGTTATCTGCACGCCTCCTATCTTTGCACCACTGAAAGGCATGACAGAGCATACTGATGCCTATGTGAGTATATCAACACCCTCCCTTGACACGTTTGCCCACACTACCCCTCTTTCCTGCCTGTAGCATTAAAAAGTAGCAATTTTTTTTCGCCTATAAATCTCATTATGGAGATTAGGTTTAGAGTGCCAACTTAGTTCCAACTTATCTTGCAGTTATTAGGATGCAAATGTCATGAGTAACTGTTGGCTTTTAATAATAAAACAGAAAGACTTCAAATCCCCCTCTTCTGCTCCTGGATATTTTTGGAGTTCTCCGCCTTTGAGGGAGTCATTGTGAAATGTGCTGAATAAATTATTTTGCAAAATGCATTTAAGAGGAAAGAAAATATATGTGGAAATCTGGAAATCCAGCAAAGCTTTATTTGTAACCTCAAACATATGCATTTTTTTTAATGACGCCTGATATTTATATGCGTAGCAATTAAGTGAAATGCATTTCCTCTGATAATGTAGAATGTGTAGGTGTCACGTCGGTTTGCACATTGAGCTGTCTCTGATTTGTTACACACATGCAAATAAAAGCCATATTCAGGATCTGTTATAGTAATTGTTTTGTCAGCCATCTAAATGTTTTACCGTCTGGCCATCTAATATTAATTTATTCACTCTTGACACCAAAACAAGCGAACTCTGCCGGAATATGTGAACTGCCATGACACTTCATTCATATTTGCTGGCCTCTGACAGCAATCCCTTGATCTCTATTATTCAGCAAGTCCTGAGACAAGACATCACACTGCAGGGGCAGGGAGGCGGGTGGAGGAAGAGAAAGAAATCCTTTTGATCCAAGGAAGCTCAGCACTAAGATGATAGGGGAGTCTGGCAGTGTCCACATCAGTATTTGACTTCCTATTCAATACAAATTAATTACCCCAGTGGCCTTAAGTGCTTGTGACAAGGCCGATGGCTCACTTTCATCGCAGGCTGATTCCCTCATTTGTTTGCCATAGGAGATGAAAGTTAATGATAGGGAAGGCTTTCAAACTTTGCCTTTCAAGTTCCAACTCCTTTCATGTCGCTGAAATAGTCAAAACTTGAGAAATGGGATATCAGTCAGGCTAAAGTGGCAGCCAAGGCTTGACTGTTTCCGCCCAGATTGCACAAACTATGCTGCGTTTAAATGTAACAGCAAAAATAAAAAAATAAAAATAAAAACAGTCTGCCTCTCAATTCACAAATGAATATGATGCACACGAATCTTCACTATGTGAGATTCAATCAGATCACATTTCAATGTCTTTCACCAGTTGGGATTATCAGTGTTATTCCCATTTTCTTGGTCCAAGAATAATTAGAGTGACACATTGCTATTAGCCATTTACGTACTATTAAGATTAGTATGGTTTTAGACAACTGGGGAAAACCCAAATTATGCTTACAGCATGTAAATTACATCTGAAGAAAAAGATTTTTATTTTTTAAGGTGAATTGTTGGATAATGTTTCCATGAGAGTTTCCTCAGCTTAAGTCACTAAATTTAAGTTTGAAAATACTTATTAGTAGTGACATATTTTTATTTCATGCATTTTTCTTCAAAAGCAATAAATTTACATACATATTTTGACAGTGTAGTATGAGACTGACATTTCAGTTTTGTTTAACGGCCATAACTTGATACAGAATGGAATGTTTCATGACATGTTCAAATGCTTCAGATATTTTTTTTTTTTTTCATAAACTAATCCCATTTTCAACTCATCCTAAAATGAAATCAAGATTGTGGTCATGACACCAGAAAATGTGAAAAAGTACAGGAAATATCAATCTTTTTGCAAGGCACTTTAAAAAAAAATACCTCACTAGATGCTGGGGAAACTCGAGATTCTTCAGTTAATTATTACAAATGCATGAAATAAAAATGAATACAGATTCTATAAATGTATCACTAATTTACTTTTAATGAATAAAGTAATCACTGCTGAAGAAAAAACTATTGATAGCGTACAGATGAAAACTGCAGATTGAATCCTTCAACTTTTGAGGAAAGGCAAAAGCTGCTGCAGAAGCCTCTGATTCTTGGAGACAAAGAAAAATCTGTAAAGTGTCCCATGTTGTAAGAGTGATATCTCTTGCCCTCTATTCCTCTGACAGCACCAGCTGGAGCTGATAAACCACAGACTTTAATTCGGCCTGTCACAAAAAGCTGAGAGCATTGTCAGCTGATTTGACCCTGATCACTACGCCCCATCTTTCAGTCACCATCAATTGTGTCAGGACTCAAAAGAGTATTAACAGGTCTGTACTGAAGGTCCTATTTGCCTGAGGAGTCCAGATGAAGATGAAGTCACACTGAGCACAAACGCATGAGCATCCCACCACAATCACACCCACCCCGCCAGCTTTGAATCATGAATGAGGCCAGACTCCTACGCTCTGCAAGAAACAAGACGAGAGCCCCCCCAAAAAACAAAAACAGAACACAATACTGCATCTTTAATCAATGGTCCTGTAACTTCATTTGATCGCATGCTGGATCATGTTTTCCCACACATTCTTTTTCAATGAGTGATTTTTTCTTTATTCTAAGGGGGAAAAAAAATCTTCCTAATCCTGTATATTCTGATTTACCAAAAACATTGAAGCTGTTGCAATCCTGAAGACAAACACACAAAGACAGCAACAAAGAGGCTTTTATGCTTCAGATTACAGTTTAGTGAGGTTTGCTATGGCTGTTTTTTTATTTTGCAAATCTACACACAAATTACGCCTGCAGTTTCAAATCAGTTGAACGATTTTAAATATGCTTCCTTCTTCCAAGAATTTCTTTTTTATAGTGCCGAAATCAAATACATTCTTAAGCTAAAGGTTTACTTAGTCAATATATTCGCTTTCCTTCCTCGCATACAGAGCACCGGGGGAGTTGAAGCAGTGCCAATGTATTCCTCAGCCAAAAGTCTTGCTCAAGTAGTGGCACAAGACAAAGAGACTAATAGTGTTTTGATGTAAGCACACAAGCCGGAGGCGTGACATAACACATGCCAACTTCTTCATTTCTCCAGCCCACACCAGGGGCACGCCACCAAAGCGCTCATCTCAATCTCCCTTGTGACAAGAGCAACAGAAATATATTGAGCAGCTCCTCCTGCTCTCTTGCTTCCTTCATGACATTTCAAACCTCAGTCTGAAAGGTTTTTGACAAACTTCAGAAGTTATGCACAGGAACACTCATGCCGAACACTGAAATGAGACATTTAAGTTAGCTTATAGATGGTTGCATTAAGCGTCATAATCTGAACACCTGTGATCCAAATACAGAGAATAAAGTGGCAACACATATTAGGGAGCCTACAATAAATGATATAAAGGAAGAATTATCTCACCTTAAGCATTAGTAGAACTTCTTAGACATAGAAAATTATAGGCTATTAGACACCATCTAAAGCCAATGGTGATATATGACCGATCAGAAATTGCGCCACATGAAGCCTCCATAACGACCACCTGTCAACTCTGGCATATGTTTCCACAGACATATATGCCTGAGACTATATGTACTCTGCAGATGCAGAATAAAGCAAGAGTGCACACATTTACTTCAAAAGTGTAAAAGAAAAACAGTGATATGAAGTCCGGATGCAGGTCGCTGGTCGGTTTTAAGATTTCAGTTTAGTGAGGTTTGAAGAAATCCTTTAATTTTACAAACACATTTATTCTGACTAGAAGTAATAGTAACTGTATGAAAAGTTAACCTGATAGAGGATTTACAGAGGGAGATAAACATTTGCAAATACAAGTTTGGGATGCAGCACTCGTTGGTTATAATATCCCAAGTAGGTCGCAATCCAATAAAATGAACAAATATATACATATTTGTTCACAAATGACACATTTGAGATGTCTTGTGTTCCAAATGACTAACAGTTGTCTTGTGGGATCAAAACCTTTGAAATATACAAGTTATTGTAAAAAGGTAAGAGTATTTCTCTGTGTCCAATCAAGGTTGGAAAAAGTTATGGTTTCAAAAACTAACAACTTCTGCCAAAAACATTCATTCAGGTTAAAGTCATTTTAATTACAGATCAAACAAAGTTGTGGGGTGAATTTCGGATTTTCAGATTGTTGAGGAATAGAGTTATACGGCACTGCCTCCACCCGACCTGTTGCTGTGCACTGGTGGACAGCTGGCTGAAAGAGGCCTCTTACAGCTTTAAATCCCTTACAAGAAACACAATGTCATAGACAAAATGCTGCATTATTAGTAATAGATATGTTATTTAATGGTGCAAACGTAGAAAATAATAAATGTCTTTTGGTTTTGAATAATTTTTTTTTTTTCAGCATAAGACTTGAAAAATGTTATATTTTTACTTCAGTTATCATACCATGGAAATCTCATGCTGCCCCAAACCTTATATAAAGTTTATTTGGTCAAGATCAGTCAAAGTTTCTTCTTTTTTTTGAGGCTAAACAATATCACTTATTGTTAACTATTGTTCATTTATTTAAAAGGAAATTTGTTTCTCCCTGGCCAGTATATCTCTTCACTTTTCTCTTCTGTTATTTCCCTGAAGACTACCAAATGGTGCCCATTCTTTCCACAACCCAAAATTGATTTTGTTTTTGTAGTGGCATTTTTTCCCCAAGGCATGTTTTTACTGCCATTTGTCTGTTTGTTTATCTGCCAACAAGATCACACAAGAGAAATACCAAGCACAAAGTCATGAAACTCAGCTGAGATAATCATACGCTCTCATTCAGCGAGCGCGCCAATTGCTTTCAATTGGTACTGTTTTTCTAATTGACCCAGTGCTCGCACACTAATGAGTTTACAATATGTAATCTAAATACAACTGAAAAATGGAAGTGTAAGTCAGCATTAGTGTGCTTAAAAGAAGGATGCACAGCAGGATCTAAATGCTAAAACACATGGATCAGCGCCGGCAATGTTTTCTGTCACAGATGCTGTAAAGACAAAACCTTCTTTCTCATTGTTGGATATTAAATTAATCTAAACCTTTTCTGTGGGGTGACACATGGCTCAGAGGAAGAACAGGGACATCATACACATAAGCTATAATCCTTGATCCAGCTGTCCAGGGTTCAATTTGAAACCCAGGCCATTTACGACATACTTCCCACCCCTGCAACCTCTACGTTTTCTCTCATCTCTTCTTCCTTTCAAGCTATATGACCCACTACTATTGCAAATACAATATATTTGCCTTTTGAACTGTATGACTTTAGTGTAATATTTTGGGTATCCTTCCAAAAATGTCTCATAATATGGATTTCAGTCCTTTACTAGCGAGAGAACTAGTGTATCTGAGTCTGGTTTGTTATCCATCTGGCTCAAACTCCATTTCCAGTTTTGCTGACATATTTTCTATTAGACTGAGATCAGTCCTTTGTAGCTGCCACTCCACAACATTAACACTGTTGCCTTTAAGACATTTTTCAGTCATGGTAACTAAAGCTAACCCAAACTATAGCGGTCAACACAAATCCTGGTTAATTTATGTAGATTTGCACGCATTACAAGGAATCAGTCTGTTTTGGGTGTTGCCTTAGAATAAATCCACAGGCTCACTCAAATATTGTGAATTAACCCACAGCAAGCTTACAAAGCCACAAAACCAGACATGATGGTAGTCTTCATAAACTTAAACTGAAACTTCACTTACGTAAAATAAATTCTCAAAAAAGTCCTTCACACATTATTTTTGGAGTTCGCTAATTGAACTCCTCATTCAATGCAACAATTTTCCTCATCATTTCACCCATGAGGCTGCAGTCAGTGAGGCACAATGAGCTTCAAGTTCAGCCTCTGTCTCTCTCTGAGCGAGTGACATTGGAAACGTGTCCATTCATAATGAGACTTTGGAGATGCTTTGCACCGCGAATATTCCACCCAATTTAAGAAAATGAATTGTGATTTCACTGCAGAGAATACAGTTAAGCTAACTCATCAGACAGAACGAGCCATGCTTCCCTTACCAAACTTGCTTCTTTTTTTTCAAAAGCACTTAAAAACACCAACGTGCTGTGCAAATAATTTACAAACTTTTTTTGTTGCTGTTGTTTACAGCCTTTTATAATAGAGATATTATGCCACAGTCACAGAAATCCACTTTCCTTCCAATTTACTTAATTGCTGCATTATAAGCTCCCTCTCAGACATTCCTCTTAGACATATGGACATTTTCAGGAGAGTAACTACTTGCAAGAGTCAAAAGGACTTTGGACAATCTGAAGCAATCAACTGGCTGCAATCAAAGAAAAGGAAGCGATGATGAGACTGGAGTGAATCCAATCCCCCAAGGATTAGAGACGACAATGAGTTTTGCCAGAGGGGTTTTAAATGAGAAAAGACTTGGTAGGTGGATGTTACAGAGCAGAGAAAAGGGCTCCCTGTTCTGAATGGTGGGCACAGCAATTACAGGAGGCAGAGATTGCTATTATTACTAATGAGATATTGTGACACAAGTCAGATGGGAAGTAAAAACACAAAAAACAATGCTGGGATTTTAACCTGTTAGCATGACCATCAGGGCAATATTCACCCCTTCCTCCATGTGCAGGTGCTGCTTGGTATGTGAGTTTTACTCACATACCAAGCATAATATTAGCAGCTTCAATTCTACTGATGTTCAAAATATCAGGTTTGTAGGCAGAAGTTGTAGCTGCTCTAGATAAATGCACACACGACACAACTGATAACATTGGAGGAGTAACGTTGAATTGAATAAGTGACATTGAATGTTTACCGGAATACATGTCCAGCGGTGCTCGCTGATGCTTATCCCCTTCAGTATATCCATGTTACTGTGCATCGCTCATCTCCTGTCAGCTCCAGCCCCGCAGCTCTCATCTGGATCCGAGTCCAAAGCGATAGTTTTAAGTTTGTTTTTTCTCTCTCGGAAAAAAAAAAAAAAAGGAAAAAAAAAAAAGGTTTCCTCTAACTCTTAACTAAAAATGTTGGCGAACATTTCTTTCCATTGTCAAAAGAAAAATGTTCCAGAAGTCAAAGCAGTTGCTTTCTTTCTAAACTCTCCCGTCCAGAGCGCCCCGCTTGTCTCCTCCGACACGCGCATTGGTTTTCCCGACGGTTCTGCTCGCGTCGCCCGCAGGCAGGCAGGCAGGCAGGCGGGTTACCCACAAACCCCGACCCGGTGTGGCGGCTTCAGACGAGGACTTCCGCGCTTCCAAATGTCTTTACGTTTCACCGGGTGGCATTTTGCTTTTTCATTTATCGCGGACGGGTTCGCAGTCTGACTCGCATCGGTCTCCAATCCGAGAGTGGCGCTCCGGCAGCAGGACGCAGCCGTGAGAACTGCGTGAGCGTGCGGCAGCTGGCGGCGCGGCACGCGGGGCATCAGAGGTGGATCCACAAGAGAGAGGAATCATTCCACGTTTTTCAGGCTACACCCAGACCCACTGAGGCATTTTTTATTTATTTATTTTAATAAACCCAGTAGAAATTAATGGAAGCAATTTGGTAAGTTGCTTTTTATTAGAATACTAACAACAAAACAACAACAATAATTATAATAATAATACAAAATGGCAAACTAATATCACCCCCTAATTAGTTTATACAATGTTTTGAAAAAGTTTTCACATCTATTGAACTTTTTTTTCACATTTTATTACATTACAGCCACTTGCAGGTTACATGATCCACCAACATTATGTATTGCAAAACTGTCCATTATTGTTCATTATTCATATTTTTTCCAGATAAAGATCTGATGAGTGTTAACAGTATTTTTGTTAACCGCCTTCAGACATAACACCGCTAAAAAAATATCCAGGTCAACTTGTATTTCACATGTGTGGAATGACATCTCACTAGATATATGTATAATGTTTTGTGGTGACTTTGGGATAACCGACACCATCATGAAGACCAAGAAATAACCATGTTTAATAGTTTGAAGCAGTTCAATCTATTATCTTAATATCGCAACAGCTTCTGACAACTTCAAACCTACCAAGACTTGGCCATTCACTTCACCTAACTGGACATTCAAGTAAAGTATCAGAAGTTGGCAGAAGGAACAAATTGGCAAATTAAATCTTTTTATCTAAAAAAAATACTAATTAATTAAGACAATGGTTTTATAAACATATCATCTTGAGCCATCTGTTAGTATATTGTTTATAGAATCATTAAAATGTATCTTTGGAAGGGAGGGGAATCACCATTTCTTTAGCATAACATTGACAGCACTCTGCATCGAATGCATACTTTAAGTTCATTGCAGGAAGCAAGTTTTCTCGAATAACATCTCTGTCAGTTGATCATACAAATGATTCTCACTGCTGTAAAACAACCCCAGACAGGCTGCAAGCTCATTAAGTTTAAACAGTCAGAACTTTTTATGGGCCTCTGGCTCATAATCCACTCATAATGTGAAGTGGGATTCAAGGGAATCTGCTTGTGTTTGAGCCAATGGTAGAGGGATAATTACTGAAGGAATTAATGAATACCCTACTAAGCTTTGGGAAAAAAGTGAAAAGATAGAAAAAATCTATATTTGGATTAGCTCACGGAATTATCATTTAATGTTTCTAAGTATCCACACACAAACCCAGTTAATAATTTCACCTCAAAGGACATTTTTTGTATGTAGTCACCTAATATCTGGGCTTGGACTGGGCTTGGACTGGGCTTGAATATTTAATGGGTCCAGTTTATGTGTTTGTCTGGCTGGAATTTCTTCTACACAATATTACTTTAGATACTCTTTTTAAAACAAAAATCAAGATAAAATGCTGCCCTGTTTTCTTTCAGTAGGGAGAAATACACATATATCCAGTTGTGTCACCTGTTATCATTTGCAAATTATTGTGTAAAATACATTGCAACTACTTCTACTTTATTTTAAGGCTATATTTGAGAGCAAGGGCTTATTTTCTTTCTCCGTAATTAATAAGTAAAATATTTATTTATTCAAAAGTCAGTCAGTCATGTTGTGTATATCTGGTCCATTGTGCATGGGTTCTGGTCTATGTTGTAAATGACATAAACCAGAATTTCACACATGAAATATTCCTTTCTGAATTTGTAGTTCATGAGTGTGAAAGTAATAATTAGCAAGTTTTATGGTAACAGGATTTTGACTTTCATGTCACTAAGTTTTGAGAATGTCTTCAGGTGGTGAGAGAGAAATCCTAGACATCAAAGTCTTCAGTGAGAAGAAAAGCTTTTTCTCGTCATGCCTTCAATAACAATAAACATTTCTAACAACTATAGCAAGAAAGACTAATGAAATACCTAAATAGCAATATTTAAATAGATATATTCAGTATAAACAGGAACATGTGCTTTAACATTTAATATTCTATACATCATGTTGCTCCTTTATTCTGACTACTTCAGATTTCTGTGATTTCTGCAGTAGTGCATAACCTTGTTTGCTGGTTATAAATAATAATAGTAATATACTTTGCAGAGGACAAAACAACAACAAAAAACTGTCAGTCTCATGCATATTCATTGTCATGACAGGGATTTCTTATGTCTTCACTAATAGAGCGCTATGTTCCAAACACAGATGGATTTCAATAGGTAAGAGCATAAAAGCATTGAATCATACACACAGGGACATATTTCAAGTTTTATTTTTTGTCAATTGTGATCGATTGAGATTATAACTCATGAAAACCCAAATTCAACCCAACCCAAGATGAGAATATGATCAGAGAGAAATGAAAAGATGATTTAATTCAGAATGTATATCCGTGAAGTTAAATGTGAATAAAGAAAAATATTTCTTTGGGGCTATGTCTGCATGAAATACTGTGTTAGTGTTTGTGCCACAGTGACATCAGTCTAGTTTGTTGGCCAGTCAAGCACAGTGATATCAAGCTCATTAGAGCAGCTATTGGTACTTATGAAGCCGAGGCGCAAATTCAAACCGGAAGACTCTTCTAACCCCACTTGCATCGTCCAACCGGTGCTTCCGGTTGATTAATCAACGCTGGTCAAAGGCATGTCAAGTCCAATCACCGTCCAAGTCCCAGCTGATAAGGACCATCATCCATGGCGTCTTCCGCTTTCCAGCAGAGCTCAACCCACCTCCACTCACTCGGCCATTCGGCTGCATTCTTCATCGCCTCCACCACCAGTGTCAGGTCCCGGGCGGATGACGTTGCTTTCAGCATATGGAATGCTCATCTAAGCCCATCGCAAAGTTTACAATAATCGATGTCCTCAGCACCAAAGACTCTAATTTTGTATGTCAATAAACTCTTCTAATGGTTTCCCTTTTCTCCGTCTGAGTCTCTCCAGATTGAATTGGCAGTGTGACAAGGTGCCAAGTCCTGCTGGAAAATCAAGTAATCATCTCCATAAAGCTTCTCAGCAAAAGGAAGTATGAAATGCTCAAAAGTTTGCTACCTACTGACTTTGGACTTTAAAAAACACAAAAGGCCAACACCAGCAGGTACCATACCTCTCCAATTCATCACTGGATTGGTAACGTCAAACAAAACTTAAAATGGCTTTAGATTCTGTGCTTGCCCTTTTCTTTCAGACTATAGGAGCACATCCAACTAAAATACAAAATTCAAGTTGAGCCGAAAAGAGGACTTTGAACCACTGAACAATGTTCTTTTTCTTTGTGATGTTGGGCCAACCTGAATGTGTCAATAACTCTGTACATTGCATAAAATTCCAAAATTTAAAAATAATTTTTCAAACATATAAAATGTACAGATTTTCAGACAAACTGACGTTTGGTTTTTAACATGTAAGATCACATTATAATAATAAATGAAAATAAACACCAGAAGTATAGCTCTCTTTGTCGTGATGTAGGTTGGTGTGAAGGCCGATCATAATGCAGCAAGGTGGCGGGAGCAAGTAGATATATGAAGTTTAATAAAATACAGAACACTTACAAAAATCACAGAGAAGGCAGGGAGTCAGAGCAGAACAAGCACACAGAAACCAGGTACAAAAAGCCAGCAAATGAAACAGGGAAGTAGCATAATTTGATATGAGGAACCAAGGAGTGAGAGCAGGAGACGAGTTATACTGTGAGGGTGAACGTTAGAAAACTCCAACAAACTGAACAGTCACACACACAGCAACACATATGTCAGCTGTGTGCATGGTGCAACAGCTCAAACATATTCCAAAACTATGACACAAACAGCACTCTAGAGATGTGATAGCTTTTTGACTGCACTGGCTTTCCATACCATAAAAAAAGAATAGTTCAAAAATCAGCATGGCAACACTAGCTTTTCTTTCTTCAACTGACAAATGATTACATCCTGACTTTATGATCAATGTTTACTTAAGCAGACATTTATATGCATGCTGTGTGTTATGACTGGCATTGGCAACTTAATTATGCAAATATGAGTGTGCAGGAGCCTGTCTCTGATTGGTTCCCAGAAGACGACAGAGATGTCCAATTGGTGGCCTCCAGCAGGTGATGGATATAAAAGCTGCTGGACTTCCTGCCATCCATCCTCCGCTCATCTCCACCAGCCACACTGTGTCTTTTAACACTGTGTAAAGTTCTGGAATTTGTAGGAGTGTGCTGCCATTTATGTTTCCTTAGTTTTCTCATGTTTTTCTCAATTAGGAAGGTGAATTTTTGTCATTTGGTTTATTTACTTTCAATTACGTTGGTTGATATTCAGATAGTTTCCTTTTGTTCATTGTTTTTGGCATGATAGGTCACTCTGAAGCCCTTTGCTCCACTTAGATCATCTTGTATCAGATTCATCAAAAATACATCTTTTTAAAATAAATAACATTGTAAAATGCTCAACTTCTTGTGCGTCGGCTACTTGGGATATGAAAAGGATGGATCCTTCATGATCCTTCATGATCTGGCCACCCTTAGATGAGTCGTAACGTGTCATTAAAAAGGGAGACACAATCTGCAACTCAAAAGGGAAATAAGAAGAAAACAGAAGTCATACAATTACGAGCCTTTCTGAGAAAAGGAACGTTATTGCACTGTGGGCTGAGGCAACTCTTACATATCATTTTATTGAATTGGGCTGCCAAAATGCAATAATGTCTGTAAGTTCATGTGTCAGATAAACAGACCTGAGCTTTTGCCTCAATTAAGTGAGCTTAATTTAGGGATGTAAGTACCTTGACAGACACACCTCTTGCCTAATATCCTACTGCAAATCGAAACACTCCAGTGAGAACACACCCCAATTATTTTCTAATTAGAAGAGTTTGTCTGAAATGGGTTAAGATCTGTGAGATAGAGTTGCGATTTCTCATTTCAAGGGCCAAATTGCCTTTGTGGCAGGTATCTTGCAAAAAATCAAGAGGAACCTTTTTTCCCACCAACCCTTCTTGCTGCACACTAATAACTGTCTTGCTAGAGCATTTAACCTTGAGCAATTCTGTCATTTCACTTAGAAACCTGAGTTTTTGAACCATGAAATAGAAGTAGTCTGGAGCCGACCAGACTTTTTTAGGACTATTCAGTTATTTAGATTGCGGAAATCATCAGGTAAATTTGATGGCAGTCTTTCATCAGACATGTACTCATCACATTTTCGGTAAATTTGTAAAAAAGGAAAAAAGTATAACAAATCGTTTTCTGAAAATCTTGCTAAGTTAACTGGCTGTGAAGTTATTCCCAAAAAATGTGCCTTTATAAGTAAAAGTTTAAATTTTTTGAATACCATTAATCATCATCAATGGTCATGTTGTTCTGGATGAAACAATTCTGTAATCTCACTGGCATTCTGTAAAGGTAAACCTGAAAGCTGTAGCACTTGCCACTGATCTGTCTCTATATTTGTGATCATATGTGTTTAGGAATATGCACTTGTGGTAAGAAAAACACGCATCTATGTTCAGGTGGACCCTATTTAAATTTTTTATTTCAGAAATATAATTCTTTTTTTGTTTTGTTTCTGTTCAAAGAGCTGAAAACGAATTTGGACGAGAGCACTTTGACACGTCACACTTTTTCCAGCGGATTTGTATAACAGTCATCACCCAGAGGTTGTAGTCACACTGGGGCTTTGGAGAGACCTTCTAAAAGAAGATGACAGTGACAAAGTGTCAGCTTCAAACTTTGCCAACTGAAAAAAAAAGGAAAAAAAAAACACTTTTTTGGTGTGTGTTTGTTCGGGGAACGAGCGGGTGCGGCTTGGTTGTGTGTAAATGGATGCCCTTGAGGTGTTTTTTTCAGTAATCTGCATGTATTATGTGCTCTTCTGTCTATTTTTGTGCCAATCTATCTGAGGAAAGGAAAACCACTTGAAGGAACATATTTGTGTAGGAGCGACATGATTAATATGTTCACATATTTAGCCTGAAGTTAATGAGCTTAGGTGATTTTAAAAACTGAATTTAAAATAGATTTGTCTTGTGTTATGATGAATGAGCTTCTCACAGCCCGTACACTAATCTCGATGCTTAAAAATATTTATTTTCTTGTAGATTTACATGCAAAAAATTCAAAGTTTTCTCATAATGCTGAACATGACAGCTAGCGCCACGCAACAATTGTGTCACTGGTTGTGCCAGGAGTGACACCTCGCGAAGGTATTATCCTGACAAGAACAGAGAGTCAAAATTATTACAAAATATTACAAAATTTAATCTTTTTTCCATAAATAATATCTAATTAGTTAAGAGCTTTAATATTGGATGCTATCTTCTCTTAAAATGGTTGTCTATTTTTTATTTTTTTTAATAAAGTTATTGGTTCATTCTACTCAAAACAAGTGTCTGGGGTAGTAGGAATGGATTCACTCTGACTGAGGCTCAATATTTCATATTGTACGGGATGTCTATGGGCAAAACATCTCAATCTCAACCCAGAACAGAAGGATCATGTATTCCTGAAAACAACAACATCAGCATGTTCAAGGATTCGTTGAGCTTACATGAGTTACAGTAATCCTTTGGCATCAGACAGATGTTTTGAAAGCTGTGGTCCAGATCTGCTTGATACTGCATGACAAGCTCTTTTAAATAATTAATTAAATCCATGATGCTTTCTTTTCTAATCTTTCCTCATTCCTTTTTCTGTTTATCATAGGTTTAGAATCAGTAGCTCTAAATTTGTAGTGCTCAGTTTGGTGTTAACTCTTTTTTTTTCTTTCTTTTGCCACATGAAACCGTAAAAATCCTGCATGACTTCTGAATACAGACACTTATCCTGGTGTTACTGTCACATAGGTAAACTTCAGAAGCCCTGTTTTTGTACCCTGAAACAGAGCACTGGGAATCACAATAATTCGGTTTGGGCTTTTATTCCTTGTCTCAGGTACACCCCTGCAGAGGCAGCAGTTGTGACTCTGTCTCTCCCATCTAATGAATAATGCACACTAAGACACCCCCCTGAGTTATCCAAAACCAAGTCCCACTTTTCCCTGTTTGAGTGCATTGATTTTTCAAACCTAACCAGCATCTGCAGCGGCTTAAATGTTGCTCCCACACTGTGGGATGGAGATAAAAGAACAAGCCGAGCATCATGCTTTGTGGAGCACTCATGGATGTTCTCTGGAGATCATTACCTGGCTCGCTCACGAAGGACAAGGCCGCATTATCGGAGTGCTCGAAACATCTGTGATTAAAAAATTTGACTGTAGATCTCTGGTGAGTTTGTGTCTTTTTTTTTTTTTTGCTGTGATCAACTTCAGAACAGATAGCTGACATTTGGCCCCGGTGAGGCTTAACATATTTCAAGGTGAGGGCTTCCTGTAAATCCTTTGTAATTATCTGCTGGCACAAAGGGAGAGCATTTAATGAGCTTTGGACGATGACAATGAAATAGACTCAGCAGAGAATAACTGTCATTTATCACAGCCATGAATATCACTTACCCCAATGATTAAAGGCACTGTCTATTGAAGCCATGACTGAATACTACTGAGAAAAAGAAACATGCAATTAGAAAATATTTGAACTACAAACATTTGCAATTGTTAAAAGATTTTAACCTGCTTCATGTTTTACTGAAAACAGTTGAGTGCTTAATTTTTTAAGTTAGAATCAATATACTTTGTATTCATCCAAAAAGCTTTGCAGAAACAGAATCAGACAAAATTTTCACAAGTCACAGCGTTGAGAGAGAAATAATTGGGATCTAAAGAGAACATGACTGTTTTTTTTTTCAAAAGTTGAAACCCACAGTTTTGTAAATCTTTAAATTGATCTGAACAATTTAAAAGTCTGCAGTTGTTTCTCCTGTTGCGCAGAAAGGTAGATTTGTCATTACCTTGCAAAACTTATTCATATTTTGTCAGTTAACAACCACCATAATCAATAATTTTTTGGAGGACATTTTATGTGACAAACCAAAACAAATTGTGCACAATTGTGAAGTGGAAGGTAATGTTTTTCACTTTTTTAAACATGGAAGTAGGGTGTGTAATTAGCCTCTAACACAAACCCTTCTACAACCATCTTTGTCACAATTACAGCTTTTGGACTGAACCTCCAGAGACTCTAGTCTAAGTGCTAGATACTCTACTTTGCAAAGTAGCTGAATCTTAATCAGACTGGATTGAAATCTATGAACATCCAACTTCAAGTCTCACAACAAACTCTACATTAAATTTAGAGTTGGACTTTGACTGGGCCATTCCAGCCCTTGGATTTGATCTAAATTATACCAGTCCTGCCTGGATCATTTAGCATGATCATCGTCATGCTAAAAAATTAACTTCTGCCCCAGTCTCAGGTGTGATCCAGCCTCTTATGAGTTTTTAATTTTGAAATATATATATATATATATATATATATATATATAAATTCCCTTCTCACCCACCGCGGGTGGTTCTCATCCTCTGAGCTCGGGTCCTCTACCAGAGGCCTGGGAGCTTGAGGGTTCTGCGCAGTATCTTGGCTGTGCCAAGGACTGCACATTTTTGGACTGAGATGTCTGATGTTGTTCCTGGGATCTGTTGTAGCCACTGCTCCAGTTTGGGGGTTACTGCCCCGAGGGCCCCGATGACCACAGGCACCACTGTGGTCTTCACCTTCCAGGCCCTCTCCAGTTCTTCCCTGAGGCCCTGGATAGCTCAATACATAAGGCATCAGTATATCACCCGAGAGGGCGGGGTTCAAATCCAGTCTGGGTCCTTAGGCAAGACCCTTCAAGCTACTGCCTACCTCATACCATGAGAGATACTAAGTTGCGTAACATGCCAGCTCAGATGTCGCCCGGCCAAACAAGGTCTGCGTCAGGTGTTGGGGAACCAGAGCACCTTGATGACAAATGGGCTACTGGAACAAGACGGAAATGGGCGAGAGATGAAAATGTGGATCTGTTGGAATATATATTTATCTTTTTTTTGTGGGGAAGATTGCCCTGTATTTACAACAGTTTGTCTCTCCACCCATTCTGAGCAACTTTTCTCTGCAAATGAAGAAATGCAAACCCATCCACATGTCCCACCAAGTGTGACAGTAGCCAAGCCAACTGTATTTATAAACCCTTTTAAAAATGACAATAGGGGTGGTGTCTTTAATGTAATATGCAGTGTGACTGCATATTACACCCATTATGGTCTTACATGTAGTTTCCTCTGACTGCTGCGCCTTCTTCCATGTGTTGCTGTTCCCTTCATGGCTTGTGGCTAACAAAGTGATGCATTGTCGTCAACAATCTACAAATAATTCTCTTGTTAACAGATTCTCCCTTCTGAGCTGTGTCTCTGTTCAGCTCCTCCAGAGATACCATAGCCTTCTTGACAGCTTCTTTGAGCAACACTGGCAAGTAAGGTTGAGGAAAGCTTGCAAGTTTTACCGTCCTACATGTATTTTCAAATGGTGGATTGAACAGCGAGTGCTGTGAGAGTTTCAAAGCATATTTAATATTTAAATCTGGTTACATCTTCACAAGCGTTTTCTCTGACCTGCCCGATGTATTTGTTGCTCTTCCGTTCATTCACAAATGTTCTTTAACAAACATCTCATATCTTCGCAGAAGATATGAGTTAAATTCACTTCTTGTAAAATTAATTGTTTTTTACGGGTGTTGCAGTGACGAGGAGCAAACCCTTATGAATAATAATTTTCCTTACACTCTACAATCGTGCACTACATTATGTTACACAAAAACAAAAAAATCCAAGTAAAATAGATTGAGGTCTGTGTCGGAAGCAGGAAAAATGTGAAAATGTTCAAGTGGTGTGAATACCTTTGCATAGCACTGCAGATTAAAATACACACCTTCAAATCCAACATTTCTTTCAGATGTCTCCGTCTTCTTTCTGAAGATGACTTTTTTTTGTCATTTCTTTTTTTCTTTTTTTACTTTCTTTTTGTCAAAAAAGTCCCTTTTGATAAGGAGGAAGACTACTCGGACATGAGAGCATGCAAATCAGAATCGGACACTTTCAACTGATCGGGTAGTTTTTTGAGTAGTGTACATTTTTATTTCCACAAGAAATAAGAGATTTATGCTAATACATAAAAAAAAAACAATAGGAAAAAGTTTAAAGACACGATTCCACCTCTTGAGTCTAATTGTAAGAATCAGAAAAATGATGAGTGGCCTCCAGTAATTCAGCTCAAGGGAGCATTTTTCACTGTGTTCAAAAATGTATAGAAATCAATATTTAATCTGAGCCAAATATTGGAAAACACACAAAAGAACCAGAGATACAAAATGCCAGACAGATAGCTTGGTGGGGTGGGAATAGAAGACTAAGCTTTTAAAAAGAATCAGAAATAAACACCTGAAAAGATATCAGTGATATAATGAATGGATTTTCTATGGCATATTTGATTAACCGATGTCCCCAGACTCCACATTTAGGAAAAAAAATAACTCAGCATTTAAAACAAACAAATAAATAAAAAATAATAATCACCAAGATTTTGATGAAAATAAATCAAGAACTAAAGAAATTCATTCAAGAGCGAGAGCAAAGCATCACAGGTGCAGACAGCCCTACGCCACACCGACACTCGTCTTGGCTAAGGTGACCTCGGCAGCAGACAAAGCAATACGTTTGCATGACATCACGTCTGGTGGGAGAATGATCAACATGGTAATTCATGCCTGCACGGTACTATGTCTTGTCTGTCTGAAATAAGGCCAAGCGTGTGTGTGTGTGTGTGTGTGTGTGTGTGTGTGTGTGTGTGTGTGTGTGTGTGTGTGTGTGTTTTTGCTCACAGTCTGAAGACTTTGTCTTCAGCTTGTTCTAATAGGTTTTGCATCAGTGAATGTAGGGCTTACAGGTGGACGCCTTCTCATCTGAACATGCACACACACATCCATTTTGTCAACCAATCTTTAGTAAAAGGTGTAATTCATTTTGGTTCCACCTATCTGTGAGATAAGCTTTTTACCTGAGGACATCTTCTCAAGTTTTCAGCAGCCACAAGTACGTTAGATGCTCAAAAATATGTATGTATGTATGTGTGTACTATAGGTGTAATCTTTCATTTAACAGATCAATTAAAACACTGAATTTACACAAAAAACTATTTGAAACGAATTAGATGCTTTAGTTACAAGTCATCAGTCTGACCCAAAGCACACTATTTGTTATGATTCTTCACTGTCATTTATGTTTGTGTTCCTTCACCAGTGTCTTGCCATGCTAAGTTTATAGTTATTGTTAATTAGGACTTGTTGCATGTGTTCATGCCTTTGTATTTAGTTTCTTCAGTTATTATTTGGACAATTGATTTTGTTCCCTTCGATCAGTGTTATTCTTTTACTTTTGACTCATAACTTCCCTGAGTCTATCTGTCTTTTTCCTATGGGTTTTCCCTCAACCTGCCAGTTTGTTTCCTCTCTCAGCTGCTCCCAATCACCTGATTTCTACACTGCATTCAATCTCATCTTCCACTCCTTTCTCTATGTATAAATAGTTTTCTAGTCTCATTAGTTGTGTTTCCATTTTTTTTCAATGCATATTTTAAAGTATCTCATTAGAAAAGGTTGAAGGATACTACAAATTAAAAAAATAGAAAGAAAGAAAAAAAAACTTTCTGAGTTTCTCAATAACTTTTACACTTGATTGAGGTGGTTTGTGGCAAGAGTTAATCTACAAGAGTCAACATCTCTACATGGTCGAATCAAAGTCAGTTTTCAGTTCTGCATGTCAAAAATATTATCAATTAGTTTGACTTCCAAGTTAATATTGTTTAATTTAATTAATTTAAAGACACTAATTTGCAAGAAATGTCAACTCAAATCATGTTACTAGGCAAAATAATTTAACCTCAGTGTATATACACTTCTATACTTGTATATACAAGTATATAACTTGTATATACGCTGGTATATACAAGTTATATACAAGTGTATAACTTGTGTATAACACAAGTTATACACAACCTTGTGTATAACACAAGTTATACACAACCTTAACTTGTGTATAAATCTACAATCAAGTTAAATCACATAAATCATGATTTCATCCAAGTTGTTCACATAATGTCGAATTCAATTTAGGATGCCAGCTCGTAAAAACCAACACAGCCGGTTCCGTCAACTTCTGGGACGAGATAATATGGATTTAACTATGTGGACACACTGAGAGAACAATCTACAGCAAGTGAAGCGCTGTACGAACATGTAAGATATTAGCTGCTTATAACCTTTGAACAGATGCTCAATTTTAACTTTTCCTTTAATGACTGGCCACCGGGACTGCAGCCACCATTTGTTTAAAAATCATTTGGTAATGTGGAGGTGGGCGTAAGTAACCTTTAAAGTGTTGGATACTTCCATGCAAAATTATTTATTAATTTTCTATTAATCCTGTAACAAGAGAAAGCAGCTGTTATAATACCTATTTTATATTTGCATGTTTTTAGATGCTTTTCATTGGGATTAGAACAATGTGTTGGCAACCTTTTCTAGATTGTCACCAAAGAAAAAGACCAAGTGAGAGACGGACAGACGGCCTCACAGTTGGCTATTGCATCATCTTGCCAGGGTTAGGAAAGGTCAAAGAGACCACATGCTTCCGATACATAGTCATCTCACTGATCTGTCTCCAAAAATCTCCCATTGAGCCCTAAACAATAATAAGAAGGGCACCGCTTGTTGTTTTACTCTTGCTGTAAAGGTTTTTTGCCATGTTACCTAAGCTGTCAAATGTTGTGAAGAGAACTGAACACACACTAAAGCCAGGTTTTACAAGTTATAGCTGAAAAACAAACCAAATCCAAAGAGGGGGGTGCAGTTAAAATTTGTTTCTGAGATATGCTGCACGAGAGCTTAGTTGCAATCATTGGAATTTATGTCATACAAATTGCATCATATCAGCAAAAAAAAAAAAAATATATATTTTGATAATTTTCTTTTTTATGAAATTGTTTCCAAGAACTGCTGATGCACTTGCAAAAATAAATCTATCAGGTCTTACAATCCACGCTCAGCGATCTGTCACGGAAATTGTTTATCATCAACAAAATATGCACAGCATGTTTTTTTTGTTGTTGTTGTTGCTTTCTTTTCCTGAACTTCATGGAAAATTATGTCCTCTGACACTTCTGTTATATAAAATAACAATAAACTTTTAGAAAAATAAAAACTGGAGAATGTTTCAAAGAGTCAGTCTTTGTTGAATCCTCTATGAATTTGTAACATCACTTGATACACACATTCCTCATTCTCAGCTCTCTTGTCACCTGATTGGTAATATAGAAACTAGAAACATCCTGTCATTCTCTTTGTATAAACAATCTTTTATTTATGCTCTTTGGTCTCAATGATGCTGACAAGTACAAGAAATCATTTTTCATCTCGTGGTTGGTCATTTTATTTGACCACCGCTACCATCCTGATCACTTTAGGGGAGAAAAATTAGTTTTTTCTATTTTTGTGGTCAGTGACTAAAACAAATTGACTGGCAAAATATATTCCACAAAAACTCTTTAATAACTTCATAAAACCTTTTCAGGAAAGCGTATATGTGCGGTACCACACATATAACATAAACATGAGGGAGTGGATGCTAAAAGGCGAAGCTCGCAGACACGGGTAAACACATATATCCCAGTTACCAGAAGAGCCCCCCCGTAGGCCAGAGGATCCAACTAAAGGTAGAGCACTCAATGAGGGGTGTTATAATAATACGTGTCAAAGCCAATGATTCTGCATGAGTTGATAACAAGAGTGGAATGAGTGTATTTGTATCCAACAGAGCAGAATAATGGCTGTTGGAGATGATGGTGTTGTTGGGTAGGGTGAGGGAAATGGGGGCGAGAGAGACAGAAATGTCTGGAAAGGTTGCTGCCAGGAAGTTGGACATACATAAAAGCTATGTACTGGGGATGGTCATTGCCCAAAATCGAGTTACTGCATGTTAACATCTGAGACTAACTTTTACGGTAAGTAATTACGCAGTCCCAGTCTGCAACCTGTCCTGGGATGGACCCCTGAGCCATTGCCTGATAGCTTGGATAGGTTCCAGCTCCCATCTACTGTTTATTGTCATCTCCCTAAACAGAAAAAGGGAGGTTTCAGAAAAGAAATAAATACGTAATTCAGCAGCTGTTGTTTGGAATCCTATAAAACACTAAAAACAAGGGAGATTAAGCTGTGTCTATAACTGGAGGTTGCTGGTTTACTACTTGCTTTAAGAAATGCCCCACCGCTGCAGAGACTACAAGGCGATGGATCAAGCTGCATTTTAAAGGAGCAAGTATTATTTTTTTCCCCCCAGTACCGTCTCTGTTTGACCCTGTTCAGTCGAAACACAGATTTGTTGCATCGGGCGATGGGTGGCCCTGAAGCACTGTCGTGAGATAAAAGTGTTGACCTCTTTTGGACCACTACAATCATCTGAATTAAAGCATTATTTTTCTATTACGATATTTTGCCTTATGCGGTAGAAAGAGATCAAAGTGAAATTCAAGTGCCAAGGTGTAGTTTGTACAGGCGTAACTATAGGCAGTTGTTACTTTTCCTGGAGTAAATAACTTGTATGTTTCATAAATCTGGACTTGATGGCTTCAAAGACAGAAACTAAGGGCCAGTCAGGAAGCGACAACTACTTTCTGACTCAAATGCCATTGCATTTCATGACAAATTTACAGCTCTTTGATTAAGGAACCTTTAAAGCTTTGACACATTTCCATTGGGCAAATATTCACACAGAAGCTGATTAATATTTACACAACAAGTGGAGGTAATTGGTAGTGTGTCGCCAATTATCTACCTGCGCTTCCTGTAAACTCTTTCCCTTAATAGCAATCGTTTAAGTGAATAATTAAACCAAAATTCATTATCAAATAAAAAGGGGCGTATTAGGTATTTTCCAGGCACACAGTGACATTTTATAGCACAATCGAGTAAGTGTTGCCTTCAGTTGTTGTAAAAAGGCTCAATACAGCAAAACTAACTTCAAAGAAATTCGCATCACAGCCGTATCTGAGGCCTTGAAATTGGTTGGCAATCAATTTCAGAAACTAACTCTTTCAGACACTCCTTCTTCTGCACATTGTCACCACAGTGCTTCTCCGTCAGCGTGTTGGACTGAGAAGTAGTTTGTAGAATAAGCTGAGCAGACACACAGTCCCACCAGGTGTTTGCTAATTGCAGCTGCAGCCAGTCTGGTGGAACTGTGTGTGAGAGGTGCACACTGTGCGGCAGGAGCTTGGCTGAGCTGGTAACCAAGAACTTTCCATCTTTAGTTTGTGATGACTATAGCAGGCTGCAGCTAAATTACTCTGCAGACCTGCCCAGGTACACAAATACATCTGAAAGAGACAGAATGCAAAATTGACCCTTGCCCTTTACATCATGTGCCCTCATCAAACACATACCCTGAGTGTCCTTGTATTTTCTTTTTACAACCATTTCTGGGGTTCGAAGCCTTCATTGTCACCATACAGACTAAAAGTACCTGGGTGCGTAGTAAATAGATAGAGACAGAGCAGTGCGGCAGATCACTGTATTTAACCCCAGCAGCAAGCTCAAACATTTCACAGAAGTTGGCAGCTGATTTTCTTTTTTTTATTATTTTTTATTTTTGTAATGAGTACAACAAAACATACAATTGGGTGCTTGGTGAGCAGTTCTGTGCTAGCTGGTGTGAAGAGGCAGCACCTGGCCACTTGAAATGGGCTGCTCGAGGGTAGCCGCGTTAAAAACTGAAGCGAGATCAAACAGCGAATGATTAAAAACATCAGAGAAGGTTACAGAGCCGTTCCTTCCCGGGGACAGAGGGCCGCACGAGGAACCGGCAAACAGCTGAAGAGTGTGTCGGTCCTAGTGAGAGCGCTCGTGTGTCTCAGCTCTTACTGTTGAGGTGGTTTATTATCGCACTTCAGCAAGTCTGGAGGTGTAAGTTAGGTTCAGCTTTTTTAGAGTCTAAATGTCTTTTGCTGTCACCAGTTTGGCCAACGTTTCTTATGTAAAGAACTCTTCATTTGCAGCTGCACAATTCAGCTTAACAACAAGTTAATCAGTTTTTTTTTTTTTTTGCCTATAATGCAAGTGAGGTGATTGTAGGAATTTATATTGCTATTTACCCAACATTTATTTTTTTGCTATTAACCACCATTAAACAAGATGAAACGCTCTTGTTTAGGGTTGAAAAACTGGATGCAAAGCAGAAAAATCAGAAATATTTTAATTTGGGAATGAATTGGATACAATACATTGAACTTTGTCATTTAATGACTGTTGTTTTCAAGAGTTCTGGGAAGTCTTCTCCTAATTTGCTCTGTAATAAAAATAGGAAGTTAAATTATAATATGTATAGCACTGTCAAAATGTTTCATCTGTTTTGATTCAGAGAATTTTGAATTCAGTTCTGTCGCTCCTGCTCTGAGATGTTCAGGTCTTGCTGTTTGACTCTCTCCAGTCTATTTCCATGATTCCTTTGTATTCATGCAGTCCCTCCGTACCTCAGGTCAAGCTCCCACTCAACTGCAGCGCTTTCAGTTAATTAGACTAACCTGTTCACTGTTTCATCATCACTTCTCTCTGTATATAAGCTCTCGTTCATTCACCCATTGATGAATCTCCTTGTCATTGTCTTGTGCTCTTGGTCCCTCTTGTGTTCTCTTTGTCTTTGTTCTCGGTTTAATACACTGTAGTTGTGTTTGTGTCCTACACCACTGAAACATATATTTACATGATGAAAAAAAGTGATATAAAGGGACTTGAAATGAGCAATTTTCTAAATAAATGTTTTACTTTTATTTTACCCTCTGTATGTAGTGATACCTTCAGTAAATTGATGTACGAGGCCTTAAGTACAATTTTATTGCAGAAGTTTTGTAGAAACTTTTTTTTGAAAAATATTAGAAAAAATAAACATAAATTTATTCAGTCGGCATAATTCATTCAAATAATTTAAGAAGAAATTGCTTTTAATAAAATCTATTTCACATAATTGTACCAATGAAGTTTAGTTCAAAGTAAATCAAGCTGACGCATTCTGCTTGTCTTGCTTTTTGAAATTTATCAGTATCTAAAAACTACAGTTATGACATGACATGGTAGAGAAAATGTTCAAGACAACCGGAACCAAGAAGACTAAATGAGGAGCCAAATTCATCCTTTCATTCACTGAGAAGGATTAAAAATAATTTCCAGAGTTTACTTGTCAAGGACTGCAAGCAAAAAGTCTTGAGTATAAAAAATCTTTAAATAAGTGCAAAGTTCAAGGTAGATGTATTACTGCTGCAGTTTCATCCAAAACCTTATAAGTCCAGAGTTGTTAAGGACATGTAAGAGTTCCTGCAAAACAGTAAAAGAGAATGAGGGCAGGAAATAGTATCTATAGAGCTGAAAAGAGAGTTTGGTTGCTTTCATCAACTTTGAGAGAGGTAATAACTATTGCTAGTCCAGTGGACGTGATAAGACAAAAACAAAGAAAAAGACTGCGGCAAGCTATGCATTATATAAGCCCAGCTTTTATCTAGTCTTCTCAGATATTACTCTCAAACAGATAGAGAGGCCCTTGTGATTATGTGGACAAGAGAAATATTGAATTTTTTTCTGTATGGAAAATACTTATTTTAACAGTCACTGCCTTTAAGTCCCGGGAATCTTAAAACACAAACCTCCATAGAGAGCTTGGAGGCTGCTGCCCCGCAGTCTTTGATATATTGAACAACATGGATAACAGAATGCAAATTTCTATTCCTCTGTCACAGCTAGCCTAGTACTCCATAACACAGCATCTTGCTTTTTACTCAGAAATGGAGTTAATGTGTTAACTTAAGTTCTGGAGCAGGGCCACGCCCAAACCACACTCTAATTTTATAAGCGGACTATTTATACTCCACTCAACCACTCATCTCAGTCTGTTACGTTTCGTCAACAGCCAGACCCTTTACTCTTGTTGCGATTACAAGCCTACAAATTCAGCTCATCACAGAATGCGACCTGTCTGTTCAGCTCTACACTTCTGATCCAGACGGTGACCTTCAATGGACTCTGAAGGAGCTAGTCTGAAGAAGCCTCCTAAGTCGGTCTCATTAATAAGATGGCCAATGTTGTTCATAATTTTCTTGATTGAATCTTTATTTGTATAATCATCTCCAGAAGTTCCACAGTCAATCACTGACATTCTGGCACATTTCAGCAAAAAGACAGTTCAAAAGTGCTTTACATTATAATCATTTTTTTTAAATTCTTCCCAAAGACATTCAACTCTATGCATCTCAGTTTAGAACTGTTAAAATCAGGCATCTCTCTTGATCACTATTCAAATAACCATTCTTCTTCACATAGGAGCTGCATCTTCAGCATCCAGTCAGACTATCTCCGATCAGATGATTAAGTTTTAAGTTGCTGGTCATCCCAGGTGTACCGTTCATGCATTCGTAACAAGCTCAGCAATTTATTATTCTCTTGTCTGTTCAATTTAAATCAGACTCTATTGGGTGTCCTATGCTGGCTCGAAAAAATAAGAGGAACCATTTCCCAAATACCAAACCCCAACGCAGAGTCTTCACCTCTCAAGCTCTCCATCATTCTTCCCAAATAACCAAATCAAGAGCATTCATCCCTTCATTTCATCATCCCCTTATCCCTTCACCCCTTCATCCCTTCATCATCTATAAATCTTTAAACATATATCTTTGTTGCATGGTCCTTGCTGGTGAATGCTCAAATAAGCAGATGCTCAAATGTTTGTGGTCACAAAATGACCACAAACATTTTAATGTCAAAACAACACAAAACAATCCCCAACTCATTTACATGCTTAGAATATTTTTTTTCCCAATTGACAAAAAGATGAAAAATGTGGCTTGACCAAAAGTCAATTATTTTGTAGGATCAGTTTTAAATTTACCAAGAGCACCTTGTCACTTACGCTATGTCTGTCACAGTGACAGATTCTTCTTTTACAAAATATCTCCACCATGACTGAAGAGCATCAACGCACAACAAGCTCCAGGCCTATTTTATGTAGCATAAAAGGCTGTGGGGAGTGCAGTGGGGTGTGAGTTATTTTTCAGTTATTTTTGTTTAGAAGAAGAACAACCATCCATGCAAGGACAACAAGTTAATATAAGCAGAAACCTCCCTGTCGCAGTGACCCTTGGAAAGAATTACCCCAGTTTCAATGAAACAATCTACTCAAGACCTTAACACACAGTCTAGTTTTTCCATTTCATGTCTTCACTTCTAATATCAGACATGGAAATATGGAAAAGCATCATTGTAAACCATTGCCCACTCACTACCTTCAGCAAGTTGCATATATCCAATTCGCTGTAGCATTTCCTCAGGGCTACCGCCATTAAAACCTTAAACCGAGTTTACACGAGGCCACTTGCAGTGGATTGAGACAGTAATGGCAGTTTTGATTTCAAGGGAGAACACTTTGACTTCTTGTAGGGCAAATTGCAGTCACCGTGGGTGGGGAGGGGAAAAAAATGTAGAAGAGTCTCCTGATGCATTCTTGAGTGGCAGTGAGTGGACCCGCATCTATTATTTATCTCCCCTACCCACCATTATGTTTGTAATGAGCTGGTTTAATTCACTGGGCAAACAGGCTTACAACAGTCATGTATCAATAAATGTTAATTATCCTGGCTCCTGGTTGTGTCTCACAGTGCCTGAGCACTGCAGCACTGGCCTGATTGCTCCAGCGTGCAATCCAATACGTTCGACGTCGATGCTGCCTCAACCCAGGAACGTGTTGTGTGTTGTTAAGACAATTAGGGCTGCCCTTTCAGGGTTTGGGTTTCACATTATGGAGTGCACCCTCTGCTGCTAGAACAATGCTGGGTCATCTGAACTGTCCGTAAATAAGAGAAATGGATCAGCATCAAACCAGTGTCGTTTTAGTGCTCATGGCTCAAGTGTTCTCACATTAGTAATGCAGAAAAAATTTACTGAGTATAAATCGAGTTCTTAAGATTGGTTCTGAAATTAGTCATATATTTGAATGCACTTGTCCCTTTTCTTCTTACTGTCGTTCATGATATTCTGCATAGTAAAATACGATTTTCCTGTCCATCCATTATCTAATCCTGCTTATCCTAGCAGAGCCGCGAGGGGGCTGGTGCTGGTCTCTGCAGTCATTGGAAAAGACACGACCTGTCTCCTGCGTGTGTGTGTGTGTGTGTGTGTGTGTGTGCATGACATGTACACACTCTGATTTAGAGAGACTGGTTGACCGAGTCGTGCATTTGGACTCTTAGAGAGAACATGCACACTCCACACAGAAACATCCCAGTCCTGGATTTGATTCCACCAACATGCAATTACAGCTGAAAATTAACAGATGTGCGTTTACCATCGTTCCATCAAATCTGAGGGGGAAAAAAAAGTTTCAGCTGTCCCTCCACTTTTATGCACCATGAAATTAAAGATTGTGGTTACAATATAACAAAATGAAAAAAAAATTCCAAGTGTGTGAATAGTTATTAAATGCTCTGCATATCACACTTGACAAAACTGTTAACTGTGATATGCAGTTTTCAGTGGGAAACATTTCAGTATGTCCGACTAAAATCTGAAAAAAAAAAAAAAAAACAAGAATAATGTTACTTAGATTGACTTTTTCTGCTCAAGGATTTTTGTTTGCAAGATTTGTTTTCTTAAGCACTTTTGTAGAAGCGCAATGTACAGAAAAACACAGTAGTTAAGGCAAAACAACCAAAAACACTCAGTTTCAAGCAGAGGAGACATAGTGATTATGTGAGCAAGAATTGGTGCTCTGAAAGAGGATGATGGCATGAATTCAGGATTACAATAAGAGAAAATGCCTTACTGTGAAAAGGGTCACAGTTGTATTCAGGAATAGTAGAAATTGAGTCCTATTGTTATTTTTCAGGTAACACCAAGCTGCACAAAACATGTACTTTTCTAGCACTGACACAGTATTTTGGGAAATGAAACATCTAAAGGGAAGAGCTGATGGAACAATAATTCCTCTCCCAGAACCAAACAGTGTCTGTGTCTTATAGCCGTATGTTGTTGCTGCATAATAAAATTATCCGTTTTTTTTCCCCCCTGTGGATCTGTGTACCGCTTCGGTTAGCAAACTTTGTGAGTCCACTATAAGACATAAATTAGCATAAATTAAGCTAAGACTATCTTTGCATGCTGACATTTTATTTTCATCAGATTAACATTACTTAGCATTAATTTTATATCAATCAGTTCATCCTACCATCTCATTAATGTGACAAGATAGTTTGTTTTTTTATGAAGACATGGTCCCTGGAAGGATACTGAAAAAATTGAGAAGACAAAACGCGACTCAGTCTCATAAAGAGTTTTTCTAGCAGTACTTCTTAAAGCCCACTTCAACATCAACTTTAGCATAATCCTTTTAGGAATTTTTACCAAACTTTTTTCAATAAGGGATACTTTAAAAAACATTCAGGTCCAAATATAAGCTCACAAACCCAGCACTGGAGGAAAACCGAAAACAACTTTCAGAGGGAAGAAATTCTGCAAAAACAAATGTCTTATTCATTTCTATTGACTTCTACTTATCCTATAGTTAAGAGAATGAAAACAACAAGAACTTTGATATGTCTCATCTGTTTGTTTGAAGCACGATTACATTACACAACAATAAATAAGAATTAACCGTGGAAAATGTTTCTTCCACTGGTCCAAAAACTGACAAGAGTGTGGCACCACTGCAAACCTACAAAGACCTGCATATCTCTAACCTGATCGTCTACAACCAAGAGGTCCATGAATTAATTTTTTTGGCAAGGAGAGCTTCTCTTTTTTTAATTATCATTTTATCTCACGATAGTCTGTCATGCAGAATCTCCACAACACACACTGAAGTAATGTAACTACATGCAACAATGCTTCAGGGTATGAACAAATTTGCAAGGCTCCATTTATAAGCTTTGGAGCATGTTTCTCCAAAATGGCAGATTTAATGAGCGCTTTCTCAATATCAAGCCACACCAAACAATCGTTGGCATAATGGCAGAAAGGGGCTTGCAGGTAATTTAACGCCTTCCTGTGTATGCTGCTTACTCTGCACCCTTCAAATGGCACTGCTTTATCGTCCGTGCACTTATGTATGTGTGTGTTGTATTACGGAGTGAAAGACACAAGGGGAGACTAAATTTGCCCCTCTGGCCTTTGTAATTATCTGCCAATTTTCTGCCCGTCAGTTGCCTTTATCTTTCCTCTCAGATCTCACCTGGGGGTCGGGGACTGTCACACCGTGGCACATCCGTCTCTCAAAGCGTGCCGGATGAAATGTAGGAGTCCTCCCACTGACCTCTGCCTGCCAGCTCCCTCTTTCCTCTCCCTTTATTTGTTGCCTTGTAACCGGAGACATTTGGAGATACAGATAATTATCAATCAGCGAACTTTGCAGCTATTTGTGCAGGCTGTGTGGAGGAGGAAGTGGATGGGTGTTACTTTCTGGAGCTAACTCAAGGTGGTATGAAATGCAGCTCTTCTTTCTCTACAAACATTTTCTTCTCGCATTTTGTTTTGGTACACGATTGTGAAAATAGAGCCAAAAAGAAATAGGCAGCAACGGTGACTACGCTACAAGACAGAGTGTTGAAAATTTACTGCTGTAATATGCACGTCTTTGACGAGGCTTCTTCACACTGGTGGAGGTGTATTTCCTTTCCTGCCAAGTAACTTGACATTTACAGACTGACTGTTAGGTTAAACTGTTGCGGTTGACCTTGACATGCAATGTGAAACATTCAGACAAACAAAAGCGGGATAAAAGTCTTTGAAACAGCCTTTCACAGCTTTCAATCTAAGTCAGGGTCACATATGAAATGAAGAACCTTACGGTAAGCCATAACTGCCTGGCATCACTCAATTTAAAATGTCACAACTTTATTGCTCTCAAATATCTCTGTCAGCCAAAGGGGACAGGCAGTAATTAGAAAATATGTTCTGGCCAAAGAAAGCACGATGAACCTCTCGTGGTATTTAGAAAGATGCTTGTGGGTAAGTGGTTGAAAGGGCCTTTAATGCATCTTCTTTGTTTGGTCTTTCTGTTGAACTGAAGGGGAACACAAGTGAAACATCTGAGCCTTTTAAGATCTCCACTTTTACTCTCAGACTGAGGAAAAGCGTTTTTTTTTTTTTGTTATTGTTGTTTTTTAACACAGCAAACATTGACATGCTTGTTGGCTCAAACTATTTTAGATTCTTCAGATTGTCACATTACATTCCAAAAACAATTCTTCTTTGTCAAACCAGATCGGCTAAGTTTCTCTGCATTATGTTTTTTAGACTGCAAATAGCTTTGTCCAGGTTAACCATATTTTTTTTTGAATAGTAATGCTTCCAAGACTCCAAAGAGTGCCAAGAAATTATTTCTCTCATCATAATACCACCACCACCTGCTTTAATCGTTCAGTCAAGGCCTGATTTAGCGGATGTAAGTTTCTGTCTTGATATAAAATTTGACCTTTGAGCCTGTTGTGTTCCAAATTCAGATTCAGTTTCTCATGTTACTGTGAGTTTAAAATGTGTGTTTATTTTTTTAAGTGGTACTTAATCTATGCCCTGTTTCCACTGAGCAGTACAACGCATGTCGATGCAGTTCGGTACGTTGTTTCGCACATAGTGGCCAGTACCGCAGCAATCCTGGGCCTCCTTCAGTTGTAGGTTAAGATTCTGCTGTCACAGTTGACCACCGACCCATGCCATGCTGCTTAGTTCAAATTAAGCAAAGGGGAATTTTCATAGGATTTTAGATAGTGGGTGGATAAATGGATGGACGAGAGCCAAGTCACGTGCAAACTGGGAATGGTGCAGACTGATTGGAGTAATAACACAGGAGTTCTGGATCTGGGGAACATTTATCTTCTTCCTGGAGAAAGGGAATTCAATTATTTTGGAAGGATTGGATCCGCACAAGAAAATAAGGACAGATTTACTGTGGGACCTCTTTTTTTTTTTTTAAATCACAGATTTATGTCAAAGAATGTTGCTTAACTCCCCCTACAATCTGTCATTACACAGTGTCATTGGTGACCTTGGGTGCTTTGTACTCCCAGTTTCCTATCCTCAGTTGACAGGAGAGGTACCTGGTGTGGTCTTCCATTGCTGTAGCCTTTCAACTTCAAGCTTGGACATGTTGCATGTTCAGAGATTCTCTCCTACAACTGTGAGCCATCATTACATGTATATTAAACAGGACTGAAGTCAGCCAGTGTTGACATTCATTTTCATCGCGACACTCTTCTAGAGGAACCTTGTAACCTCTAGATTAATTGCTGCGGCAAGTCAATTCTGAATTTCAAAAGAATCTATTGAACATCAAAATTCATGCGTTTGGAGCTTTTACTTGGGAAGGCTTTAAAGACTTATTCTGTTTTAACAATGTGAGCATATAGTGATGCTGGAAATTCAAGGAATTATTTTGTAATGGCTTTATACTTGTACCGATAAAACATAAGGTGTCATGTTCTGTGTTTTTCTGTGTGTTCATTTTGAGTTCTCTGTGTTTTTCTGAGTTCTCTGCGTTGTCCTGTCTCCGTGTTGTCCTGTCTCCCTCTTCATAGTTCCCTGATTACCTCCTGTGTATTTAATGTCACCTGTGTTTCTGCGTCTTCGTTGGGTCCCAGTCGTTTGTGTGCCAGTCAGTCTGTTCTACCGTGCTGTCCTGCTCGTTGCCAGTTGCTGCAGCGCTGAGCCTCAGCATTCTGCTCTGCTGCGCTGCCTGGTTGTTGGACTGTTTGCATTTGGACTTTTTCATCATTAAGCCATCCTTATTCTTCAACCCGGGTCCGCTGCCTTTGTCTCACCACCTCCTTACTCTGCACTTCGTGACGTAAGGCAAAAAAAAAAAAAAAAAGTTGGATGTTTTTGTTCTGTCACTTTATTTTCACAGCATAATTAAATTCTTTGTGCAAACATCAAGTTCTGAAAGCTGCCCTGAAATATATATATATATATTTTTCCTACAATTCTAGTTTTTTTCATTATTTGATCAGTGGTAAGAATATTTTTTAGTAATCAATGGCATCCTTTTTTCTGAGTGATAAATGGCTGATGCAGAAGCCCAGGTATTTCTATGACATTAGTAAACAAGTCATAGAGAACGCATGATGATTCAAACATATGAGTCCGTCACCTGCAGAAAAAAGAACTAATTTAATTCAGACTTCTAAAATTTCTTGCCTCTTTTGTCTTCATGTGACAGTTATTGAATTTCTTTGCTCCTGATGAAACATTTATGTCCCCCTTTTTTGTTTTGCTTTATTTCTTACCTGACTGTGATTTGTTGTGCTTCTGCAGTGCTTTCAAAAGCAGTGTGGCAAAATACAAAGGAATATCTTGAAAATAAAATCTCCATCATTCATAAATATTAGTTCTCTCTTTTTGAGGGGTAATTTGACATTCCAAATGGCCTTATGGGAAAGTATGAATTGTGAGACAAAATTGAATCAGAACTCAGGGGGGAAAGTTTGGGGGAAACAAAATGGGTACAATGAACCCAAACTAAGTACAAAGAGTGAATACACAAACTTTTTCATTCAGTTTGTAGGAGCACAGAACGGTTGCTTTCAGTTTCCAAGTCATGTTGATTGTTATGGTCACTAAGTTCAAGCTTTTTGGAAGTGGATGAGAAATGGAGCTGGTCGACTTTGAAAAGCATAAAACAAGAATTTATGATTCCTTTAACCTGTCTTAGAAAAAAAGCACTGCTGTCTGAAGGTCAGACAATACAAAAACACTTTACAGTCTGCAAGACTCAACGGAGTCAGAACAGGTTTGGAGAAAACTGTTTTGTGATGTCTCCTGCACCAATTCTCACCTACTGTAAAAACCAAAAATGCAATTTTGTAACATTGTTTCTTATTGTGTATGATTACTGTATACCTTTTGTGTATTTAGATATTTCTGTAATAGTAGGCAGCACACTATGAAAAGTGCTGCCTGACAGTAGATAAGAAAGAAAATGCATGCAAATTAATTAGCTTGGTCCATTCATCAGACTCTGTGAAGATTATTGTAAATACCTTTTCAGTTCATCAACAGATACACTTTTGTGGACCAGAAAAGTATAAACTAAAAACCAAGTTAATAAACGTAAATAAGTAGAAACTTATTTAACTTATTTAATTGTGATGTTAAAGCAACATCAAAGCTAAACCTTTGATGTTGCTTTAACTTCAACATCAAAGTAGCCATCAGACCTCTTGTCCATAGTGTAGTAAACAAAAACCTTGTCAATAATCCATAAATTGGTACATCTTAAACGTGGAGTTTCTAAGTATATACATTAAAATCCTCCAATCAAATAATCAATGCATAGTTTTCATGCTTCATTGAAAAGTTGCAAAACAAAATAGTTATACTGTTCCAGCCATCCTCACTGTGTACAATTTCTTTTTTCTTTGATGCACAACACACACAATAAGTTAAACCATGACTCTTTTTTGGAAGTTTTTATCATCCATTCATATACCCTCATATCAATGCAGAATGGTTTTTGGAGAAAGGTGTCTTTCTCTGATACTCATCGGTGGAAATGTGAGATACACACATTTCAGGTCGCCAGTCCATCTCAGAATTTCTGACACATCAGTGTAAACACACAACATAATACTTTCACATCCTCCTGATGGCATATTTGTTTTCAGGGTTCTTCTCGTTACGTTTCCTTAAGTTCAGTTTAATGTAATTCTGATTTGTTACCAAAGTCAACCGATCCATCCATTATCCAACCCGCTGAGAGGTGGTCAACACCTTTCCATTGCAGCCAGAGCCACTGTATTGGATTTACAAAATCCAGTTCGTGTGTAGAGTTTCAGCATAACCCCTGTTGCAAGAGTATGACTTTCGACGCCCTGATGCAGCACTTTATGAGAATACTGTCATACAACCATAATCAATAAAGCCACTTAGCCTCTGGAGTAGTTTGGAGGATCTTTGTCACTCAACACGATTTTGATCTCAAGCAACGTACGTAACCCGAGACCTTATTATGCAAAGAGCAAGTCAAAGCAGCTCTGAGCAGTGATATCTCTTGGCTCTTCTTAGGCAAACAGAAATACAGCAGAAATGTCTATGACCAGAAGTTTTCCAAAATAACTAAAATCTCTCAGACCTATTCACATTTTATCACATTAGAACCAGAAACTATGTTGGATTTTATAAGAATTTTACATACCAGAATAACACAAAGTATAATTTATTGTAAAGTGGAAGAGAAATAGCACATTGGTTTCTACACTTCACAACATGAGGTCTCATAAAGTGAGACATTCAAAAGCTTCTGGTATTACTCTGGTTTTAAAGTGTGTGGGAGAGTGCTGACAATCTCATAATAAGAAGTCAGTACTTGAAGTGTTGAGAAAATCATTTAAAACTGATTAAAAAGGTTTTGACCTCGCTTCATAAGGGTTTTCAGCAATGGTCAGTTTGTTGGTCAAGTTGGTCAGTTTATAAAGTTGGCTTTTCAGTGCTTCAAGTGTTGTTGGAGAGTAGACATCATCGTTCCAGAGCTCTTGCTGGCTGTATGCAACCTAATATCACTTTCTGCTCCTCTGTTCCTTAAAGGCCGTAGAGGTTTGCTAGAGAACCTTAGCAGACAAGCAGCATCATGAATACCAAATACCGCATCAGTATTCAAGCTTTGATCATTGCACTGAGCACTGCTCAATCCATCATATGAAAATGGAAAGAGTACGACACAAGTACAAACCTACAACAGAAGTCGGCAAGAGGTCCAAGAAACTCTGGAAATGCTTCAGAGAGCCACAGCTTCGAGGCAAGACTCTACTGACAGCTATTTGTTATGCACTTCACAAATCTGGGCTTCATGGAAGAGTTCCAAGAAGAAAGCCATTTCTGGGAGACACCCATCAGATATTTTGTTTGCATTGTGAAACAGCAAACATGAAGGAAAATAATATGCTGAGATAAGATGATTTTTGGTATACATGTGGATGAAAACCAACACTGCACATTCCCCTTTCAGAAAACTTTGCGGTGGAGCGTCATGCTTTGTGTTAGATTTTCTACTTTAGAGGGAACAAGGTGCTGGTAGGAGTTCATTGGGAGATAGATAGAGGTTTATACAATTAGACCCTTGGAGAAAACCGGATTCCACGAGAGGTTCGCCTGCCAGCAGGACGCTGGTCCTAAACCCACAGCCATGATTCCATACCAACATGTTGAACTCACTCTAAACCCAGTCTGAGCTCGAGGTACTTTGCAAAGAGGAATGGAAAGAAATTTCAGTCTCCAGATGTTCAAAACTGTTCACTTCTTTGTCAAAAGACTTGCAAGTGTAACTGGAGTGATAAGTGGTTTTACAAAGCACTGAATGACTCAGGAGGTTGTTATGGGTGCCGCACATTTCAATTTGGTTTTGCTTGCAATAATATTTTCAACCATGTATCCTTTTTTCCTTCACCTGTGTGGTTGTGTTCGACTTTGTGTTAGGCTGATGGACACAATCTCAATAAAACACCTTGGAGTTGGAGGTTGCAGTGTGAAAAATGTTAAACAGTTCAAAGTACATGAATAGGTTTAAAAGGCACTGGATCTTTCATGCTCCGAGGTGAGTCATTTTGATTATTTATGGCTTTTTAAATGAATTCCTCCATAATTCATTTTAAGTTAGTAATTTGAATTCCCTGTGTTTTGAAAGACTTCAACAAATTCACTTGCCCTGCCTTGCTGCTAGCTTCTCACATAGATTAAAGTGAAAAAGAAAAAGCTGAAAGCAGTGTTGGGAGCAGCAGACATTTGGAGGTGCCTCAAACTTCTCCTATACAAAAACAATAATGTTCACATTTCTAACTGACCCGTTACAAAAAAAACAAAAAAAAAAAAAACAATGCCGCTTCCACTCCACAGGCAAAAACTGTGCAGATCAATTGGTATAAGGGCATGAAAATCAATCCATACAAAACTGCATGGTCTTGTAGGGAAAAAGTCAATATGTATGTGGTGGATCGCTAAAAGGTTCCCGTTGGTCTGTTAACCTATAGACTATAATTGATGTGTGTTGTTGGAGTGTTTTACTCCAGTCTTTTTTTTTCCTGCCACTCACCTCATGCTGCTTTTAATAAATTGCCGTCTACAATCTCCATACACTCTTGGAAGCTATCAAAATGGCATAAATGGCAACCCTCAATCTGGGAATATAGATCAAAAGTAAAAAAACAAAAACAACAACAAAAAAAAAAAAAACACAAAGGTGCACTGAGAAAAAAATGGCAGGAGAAAAGCGATAAATTTAACAATGATTTCGAACGAGTGCAGAGGAAAGTTGTACGGGTTAATAACAAGGATAAATCACATTTTGCTTGTCGCTTGAGGCTGCAGCTTGTCGATCTTTCTCTGTCGTTAGTCATCTGCTCTCAAAGGCCTGACAAAAATACAAAAACTTGAAACGAAGAGATGAAAATCTGTGGTGGCAATTTTGACCTTGCTTTTCTGAAAATCATATAAAAGCAGTGATTTGAAATTAAAAGGATATGGAACAAAGTACTCCTGTCAATAAATCATGATAACACTTTTTAAAATTCTTTTTATTTTCCCCCCTCCCCAAACAAACAGCAGTAGAAAAAAATGAATCTTGATAATGAATACATTGCACTGGGAATGATTTTGTTAAATAAATAAAAAAAAGAAGAAGGAAAATATAGCACAAATATAACTGTTGTTAATGTGACACTATCACTTTGTGAAAACATTTTGAGTCACTTTTTTTTCACACAGTTTCGTCATTACATTCCATATTAAAATGTAAACTAAGTTCTCAACTCATCTATTAATTTTTCATGTTGAAGGATTTACAGGTAGCAAATTTCACAGCTCACTGTTGCAAAGATTGTGTTTCCAGCAGAAGCTGGTTGGAAACACAATAGCCTCAGGGGAGATCAGCTCTTCTCTAGGGTGAACTGAAGTTAATTATTATTTGCAGTGTCTTAATTTTCAAATACCTTTTTTTTTGTGTTTGTCTTAGGCTAAGTTTTTATTTCACACAATAATAACAAAGAAAAGAAAGACATGATATGTTTCCTCTACAAGGAGATTTGTGTTGAAAGAACATCATAAAGCTGCTAGCTAATAAAGACAAGAAAAAAAAAAAAAAAACAACTTAAAACAATCGACAGCTGGCCAGAACAAATAATCGTTCTGGTGATTAAGATAAGAGTCAGCTTGGGATTTTTTTGCTCTACTAATAAAATAACACATCAACTTTTGCTAGTTTTTCCTTACTAACTCACCAGTGCCATGTACTTGTCTGTACCACTGACAAGGTTTTTATGCATTTTAGAAGTGTTTCTGAAATTCATGAATTATGTTAAATTTAATTTTTCACAGTTTCTAGGATCTCCTGACTAGTAAAGTCTACATTTATGTTTCTCTTGTGTTTAAATATGAAATTTACACTATGGAAAAGTTATTTAATTATCTCATTAAAATGGAAAATAAAAGTGAAATGTGCCATAAAAATAAAAACATTTTCTAAAGAAAAAAAAAAGAAAATATGAATCAAAAGGCTTGATGAGGAACAAAGTTCATTTTACTGAGAAGCACAAAATGCTACTCATTGGAGCAACATTTAGCAAATCTTACTCATTTACTAAATGTTAATAACTTAGTAACATTTAGAGAAATGCTAACTAGTTATTTATCGGACGTGAATCCATTATCTACATCCGCTTATTGTTGCAGAGACAAGTAGGCAGCCAGGTTTCAATATCCAGCGAGGCAAAGTAAATCCACGACAGGTCACCGATGCAACACAGAGACAAATTACGATGCAGGCACACACTAATACCCAAGGACATTTGAAGAGGTCAATTGAGCTAACAGCCATGTATCTGGACTGTGGGAGTAGCAGTCAGAGTACCCAGAGACAACCCACGCACACAGAGGGAGAACATGCAAACTCCACACAGAAAAACCTCAGGCTGGTATTTGAATCAACTGTACCTTTTGTAAAGCTGACATTCAGATGACATAACTAGCTTATCAGAACTTGCCTGACAATGTGGTTGGAAGATCTAGAGAATCTAAAAATGCAGCACAGCATGCCCCATTGAACAGATAAGAAACAAAACCAATGGCATGCATCAATCTGGGAAACGATACACGGCCAATCTCAACTGTTTGAGACTCCAGTTAACGAAAGTGAGAACTACAGCATTCAAATAAAGAAACCAGGAAACAACTCAGATGTTACAAAAGAACTGAGAACGACATCTAAAGCAATATGGCCGTCACTTTACTCAGTTGAGGTCAGAGTGCATGATTCAACCACGAGAAACAGACTGAATAAAACCAGCATGCAAGAATAAGTTCAAAGGCAAAAAAAAACACTGTTGATCAAAAAGAACTTAAAGGCTGGACTCAAGTTTTCCAAAAATAATTTGTGAACACGAATGAGACAGAAGCGGAACTTTTTGAAGGAAGTCTGGGGTTAAAATCATTCCTGGGGGCGATGGTGTGGGGCTGCGTTGTTACTTGGCCTTGATGAGTTCCTATAATTAAAGTAAATTTTTTTATTTTTAAAGGGAAGAACCTAATATTCTCCTAACAAGGGAGAATATTAGACCATCAATGTTTAGCCCAACTCCTTTGGGTTATGAAACAGGATAACGGTCCAAAGAACACCACTAGGTCTAAGACTGAACTGGTAAAAAAAAAGAACATTTTAGAGTGGTCTGGTCGAAGTCTGAACTTGATGACATCGGCAACAAAAATGTGTTTCAAGCAAACCTTTTAAGACAAAAACAGATTTCATTCGTACTGTTCAGTTTACATGATGATTTAACAACAAGAAGAAAGGAAGGACTGCCTGACTTTGACACAGTGGTGATGGATTTGTGAAATGAAATTAAAAACAGGCTGCGCACAGAGTGGCAGATCTTCTCAAAGCTACCATTTCACTTCATGAATGTCAATGTGTTGGGAGGTTATTTATAGTCAAAGACTGAATGCAGGAGTCTATCCCTCCGTCTGATAATGCCCCTCTGTTTGCCTTGATGTGCCGATGGAGAGGCGCTGACACTTACAGCCACAGATCTCCACCATCACGGCCAACACCCAGACAACGAAAGTATGAAGGGAAAGAAAGGAAGAAGAGAAAAAGCTACACACAACAAATGTGTGTACAGGGGACGCCTTTAGCATGGATTCACAAATTTATGAGGGAAACACTGTGTGTAGTCATTTAGAGTGCAGGCCCTGCCCCTTCAATGACGGCAGCTCAGTGGACACACAGCATGCAGGAGTCATCACTGGCTGCCATGGGTAATTACCATAATGAATGTAAGACTCCCAATATGCAGACCACAGTATAAAGAAAAAAAAATAGCCTGCTCCAATGTGCCACTTCGCATAACAGCTGACATCCTAAAATAAACATAAGGCAAGGCAATATCTGACATTGGGCGATCGCTTCGCCAGAATCCTGCCACATATTTTGTTATTTGACTTGAGCCGGCTCAAATTTGCCGTTTGAGATTTGTTTTTCTCAAACATTAAAATATTGCGCTCTTGCCGCTATACGACATGCACAGCAGCTGCCCTCCGATTGCTTCAAAGTTTAAATAATCACCCTCGATGCTGAATAATGCATGCTCGAAATTGCAGTTGCTGCGATGGCCTGGCTGTGTTGATGTCGATGAACGTTGTCTCTCCACTGTGAACCCAGAGGACCTTCTGTAAAAAATACTGAGTATCAAAGTGAAGACTTGAATAGGATGCTCTGCTTGGTCAGCCAAAAAAAAACAACAACTGCTTGTTATTGCACTGCAAGTAAAAGCTGCACACTCCAATAGCCCCACAGCTTCATAAGCAATTGTTTTGTAAAACATGGACAATACTTTGCTCACTTATTTCCTATTGCTGATCTTCTATGCAAATCCAGAAACCCCCGCTAAAAAAATTATCTATCAGTTATGAATGATAGAAGATCAGGCTTTTGTAAACAGGAACAAGAAAGACTGAAGCTTCAGGGAATTAAAAGAAAAAATAAAGATAAAACAAGATTGGAAAATAAGGAGAGCTAAGAGAGTTCTAAGGTATTTATTGTTCCGTCCACCACGCCTGTGCTATGCATGCAAGAGATATTATAATTGATTTAGTGTCATGGGTTATTTATGGTTTGCACTGGCTGCAACCCTTATTTTTGCTTAAATAAACTGCTTTCTGGATTTATTAAATAAGTGACACTATGACAAGCGTATTTTTCTTCCAGCCGTATGCCTTGATTAGTAAATGTGCCCCCCACAACCTTTCTTTAAAAGAAAGGGTGACTGCAGACCAACTGTTAGAGTTTAAGTCTACAATAATAAGATAACTTATAATAATAAGTCTCTACAGTTTTGCTCTACCTTATACATCAAGGTTTATGGGTGATGAACCATCTTTTTCTGGATATTTCATACCAGCAGTGGAAAGTTTTGTAACATCCTGGCTGATGTGCAACAGCTTCAAGAACAAATAATTTAAGGTGATTTAACAATTATCTGAATGTGAGTGGGTCAGCAGCAGGAGGTCGCCTTCTCCTCTTTTGTTGTGATCAAGTGCCGGTTAAGGCTGATAGAATGAAAAAATGTTGAGTGGATGAGGATAATACATTTTTCATGACATTGAGCATTTTTTGGAGTACTAACTAATTCACTCATTAACATAATACTCTAATCAGCATAGGGATTATGCCATTGCCTGACATCTGTTGCATTCTTTCCCGTTGTCTTATTTCACATTAATTTTGATTTATAATCGATGAAATCACAAAACAAAAACTCTCATTCACATAAAATTAATTTATCCCGCACATAATTTTGGTCATATGGCTGTCAACTCACGTTGAGATTCGTCTTCTTTTTTTTTTTTTTTTATCTTGCAAATCTTTCATCTCATTCACTTTGCAGAAGCATGTAAAGCAAAAACACCTTTGTTGTTTTCTCACTTATTTACAACTTGGTCAGACAAAAGCTCAAAACTGCAGCTTCTCTTTTGCTCCATGAACAACAACAAAAAAAAAAAGAAAAAAATGAAGCCACAAATAAACCAAAACCAAATAAAAATGTGCAGCCCTACACTTTTAAGGGTTGGAGTTTGAGCGATCCATTCATGTTCTTATGCATAAAGTGAAGTGGGAGGAGAATGAGTCAACGTTAAAGTGAGTGGAGACACGCAAGCCTAAATGAACAATACAGCACCTGAAAAAAGCTGAACCGCTTCTCTCCTGGCCACAAACACCCTGAGACACTCAGCATACACTCAGTGCACACTTTCGAAAGAAATGCTGCAGCTCTTCTTTGCCAAAGTTTTTTCATAATTTCCCAGTCCTATAAAGAGCAGTTAAATGAACTACATTCCATGCGCTCTTCTCTCTTAAAAAAAAAAAGTGTTGCTCTGTTAAAGTGCTCAAAAAATATGAGCTCCTGTTATGAACATATTTGTGCAAAATACTAGTTCTACGACATGCTTTGAGGTAACTGCGCTGTAATGAAGCCCACCATTCGTTGTTGAATTTCAATGAGAGAGATACTATACTACTATTATCGGCTTTGAAAGAACAAAACCATTTTTCTCCTGATGCTGAAATGAACCACATACCATTTTTGACAAATTATACACAATAAATCAATATGAAACACCAAAAACGAAAAAAAAGAAAAAGTCCTTTGTTAATGCACATCGTTTTTGGGGCAGCATTTGCTTAAATACCTGGGAGCGGAAAAGACAATGAAAAAGCCATTACATATAACTTCACTTTCTTTCCATATTATGATGTTAACAATAACTACACACCTGAACTTTGCTCATACATGTAAACCTGCGGACCCCGTTTGCAATTTGCGATACTTTTGCCTCCATACAGATAACTGCCAGTTAGCTTAATATGGAGTTATGTTGAGCCTTGAACACATTGATAAAGAATTAAGATGTCTCGTGTGGAAATGGTTAGTATTGATGTGCAAATCCACACTGAAAATAAAAGTGCTTTTTGAATTGCTTTTATTAAAGTGCAAAGATGCTCTCAAAGTGCTGCCCGAGTTCATAAAATATGCATTTCTACCACCTCTTCTTTAGAAGCTTTGCCTAACACAACGGGATTCGGTCCCACTTAATGAGCTAAATCCATTTTTGCTTTAATTTTTTAATGCGACCGTTCCAACTTATTAAAAGTGAGACGTCGAGTGGAGCTCTGTCAAAATGTGTGAAAGTGTAAAAGACTTCCCCTCATCTTATGAAGCAGATGGAAGCATAATGGCACAAGACACACATTTGTGTTGTTTTATGGTTTCCCTGTGTTATTTTCTGTGTACCATGGATGCTTTCCAAAAACCACAGCTGAGCTACCTGCTGTGTTGGGGTGGGGGAAGGAGAAGGCGAGGTTGACATTGAGATTTACCATCTTCATTCATCTGCTTCATTACTGTCTTCGGCATACTGGGGAAAAGGCCAATCTACAATCCTCCAGATTCTACTTATGTAAGCAAGCTGGTAATTTATTACAATTAATAAGATGCTTCCCAGCAGTTGGGCTTTGTGGATACTACTGTTTGCATTTTTAAGGAGTTATAAACTACTGCCAGTGAAGAAAAATCACAAAGAAAACCCAATGAAGAAACTCCCCGTGAGGACGCTTTACAATAAAACCATATATATCTCGTAGCATACTTTATGTATATATATGCTTTAAGCAATACCTTGCTACTTTTTTAGCCACTTTTTAATGTAAAACTGGTTCATTATATGTCCTGCTGCATGCAGCAGCAGTCATAAGCAAATTGGAGAGAACAAAAACGGCATTGCAGAAGTGTAAGCGGTGTAGAATGTGTTCATTGTCTGTGTGCAACGCCACATTGATGTGTAGATGTACCCCCATAAATGTCAAGAAATTGCTGCTTCGTTTAATGGTTAAACCATCCTGCCTCTATCAAGGAGTCATCTGGATTAAACCCCTCCTTTAATTGGAGCAAGACGTCTCTCAGCGTGGTGCCACTGATTTGCCATCTTTCCCCAAACGCAATGACTGAGTCATTGACCATCTGACTGACTAAACAAAAAAAAAAACAAAACAACAAAAAAAAAGTAGTTTTCTCAAGCAAATATCCCACTACACACAAGGAAAAAAGACACATAGATTATAGCGAATTTCACACTCCATCTTCCATTGAGCTAAATTAGGCTCCATCACAGCTGAGTAAGTATGATGGGAAAGGACATTGAAAGGCTTTCTTGTAATCATGCGTGTCAGAAGAGATTTCTCTCGGGCAGAAAATATGGAATTAAGACGAGGAGTGAAGAGCAGAAAAACGAGGTGGGCAGAACTTGATGGATTCCGGCAGGGGGATGCCTGAGCGCTAATTGAGGGAAGCTACCTGCATTGTGGCTGATGGCATGTCTCTGAATAAAATAGAGGAGAAATCAGGTTTCTTAAACCTGTGCAGCAGATCTTGTGATAGAGCGTGATGTAGGCAAATGGGATGAGGTGATTTAGGCTCAAAGATTCAGAGGACTCAGCTCCTTTGGGGAGCTTGTGGTCGCTGGAGTGTGAAAAGTTATATGAACTTGGGTTTTATGAGCTCAGACAAGTCAAACTAAATGTAGCTAATGTTCCATCATGGAAAGTAGAGACATCAAAGCCAACATTGGAGGTAAAGTTTGACAAGGAGTCCAGTTTCATCCTGTCAGCATAAGGGGTAGAGAGCAATGAATATATCACTGGGTCCTTTTATGTGGTAGCTTATACGGTATAAAAAATAGTATAGGCAAGAATAAGCTTTGCTTCAGTCTATTCTTTTCTTGGTAAGCTGTGGGTTATTTATTGTTGTGTTGTTTTTTTTTTTTCTTGTGATGTTATTGTATGAAGGGTAAAAATGATGCATGGATATTCATAATTTGACTGTATCCAAATTCTTTATGACACTTTTATGTTTAGCTCAGGGTTTAGTTTCAGAACCTAAATGTACAAATGGCAGCAGAAATTGAAACTTTTTCCTTTTTTTGTTATGACCAGTGATGGTTTTAAACTCTTACTGCTGTTGGGAGGATGGATTGATGTTAACGCTCCTTTGTGCGTTTAGGATGCAGCAGTCTGTTACAGAAAGAATGCTCCAGGTCAGCGACAGTTTTATGCTTTAGGTTGGAGACGTGATGTTATTTTCGCTGGAGTCCGTCTGTCTCCCACCACCTGCACTGGGTTTGGGAGTGCGGGGGGGATCTTTGTAGAGAGCTGCTTCGATTAGCCTTCTGAGCTAATTGAGCTGCTTCCTCTCAGTTGTAGATGTGCTGCAGCTCCAACATGTCCATTAACTGCTCATATCGGTTCTTTTCCTATTATGCACATATTGTTTTCACCATTTCTCTTGGAAAAACAGCATCCAGCCTGCAATATCTGCTACTTTTACCCTTTAATGCGGCCTCATCAGCCTTATAGAAGCCGCCAAAGTGAATAAAATATAAAGGATTCTGAGCCGTGTGGGTGTGATTAAATTGGTTTGCAACAGCGACAATTACAAGATGCATCTGAGTAGCTGAGCAAAACCTAGTTACTTCCATCAAATATAACGTCTTGTAATGTCTTCACAAATCACAAATCCTTCATCATACTTTATCAGTTTGTGTTACCAAAGGGAATGAAATTGACCCACTTACCACGTTGCATGTAAATTTTACAGTTTTAAACCAAAGCTGACTAAGGTTTATAATCTTTTAAAAGAAATTTCGAGCTTTCTAGGTTCCACAGCTCCTCGGTGGTCCATATCTGTGTTAAATTATTTGACATGTACACCAGGATCAAAAGCCCTAATGTTTCCTATGCGGCCCTGTGTGTTATGCAAATTGAGGTGTTTTAATGAAGGTTGCATGAATAATTCAGGAACGATGTTTCACAGCAGACACACCGCAGGAGCACACTCAAAGAAAAAAAAGAATTACTTCAGAAAAATAGGAACTGATGTTAAGAGTGTGTTTCTTTTCTCTTTGATATACAGAACTGCTCATCACTTGCTAATTAACAAACGCCAGTAAAGAGAAAAAGTGTTTTTTAATTAGCATGTGAAGCACAGGAAGTGTCCTGTACTGCTACCTATTATTTTAACTTTAAAAGGAAACAAATATCAGAATATGTTTCTACCTGGACTGCATGGTTTGCGTGTGTGTGTGGTGTGTGGTGTGTGTGTGTGTGTGTGTTGGGGGTGGCAATAATTAGCAATGCTGGCTTCCTGCAAAACGTTACTGGTTTAAATCCCCTGCATGTTGGGTTAATTATCCACTCCCAATCAAACTTCCAACCCTTTAAAAACTCTGGCCTATCCAATCAGTTGACCATAAAAACAATTTCACCACTACTTTCTTATGTCAGTGACATGATTAAATACCCAGTATAATGTCTTTTCAAATAAATAAGCAACAATAAAAACTGTGAGGTTTCCATTTGCGCAAGTAGTTAATGAAAGCATTGCAAAATTACACAATAATAAGCAGTAATATGGCACTAAGATGAAGGGCATTTCATCTTAGTGGCATTTCCCTCCCTGGTGTGAATTAATAAAATCTTATACGTGTGAAGAAGGAACAATTTGCTGCTTTTTTTTTCTGCCAACAGGATTATCTTAGATTAAGTGCACAATAAATAAACGTCCAAGTGTTAACCACTAATGCGGGCCCCAGATAGGAAGGAAACAGTTTTCAGCCTGTGGTATCTGGTCGAGTCTCTTGTGAAAAGAAACGTGTTCATAGACTCTTCCCTGGCAGGTCAACAAAACATTTCCACAAAAGCACAAACCATTCCTCCGTCCTGTTAAAATGGCTTGCAGCATTTTGGATAATTGGGAGGAAAAAAATAATTGTGACACGATGAAAGATGGGACACAACCACACCACCACTGTTCCCTGCTGACGGTGCTTAAGTTGGCATTTGTTTTGAGGATTGCTAATCGTGCCTCAATGAAGAGTTGTTTTACAGTTTCCATTAATTCTTGATTGCAATTGATCAGATTTGGGTGAAAATAGTTCTACACTAAAGACATATTATAAAAAAGTGTCTCAAACCTTTATTCTGTTTGGAAATAAATAGAGCACTTTTAAAACATGGTTTTGGCATTAGGGTTACCTTAGACCCAGACAAACATAAATGCAACAAAATATGGACGAATCAAATAATTCTGGCCCGAATACACATTTTTCCCCCCCACAGATACTAATAAAATCTAATTTTGAGTGAACACAATATAGTGAAATGTATCCATGGAAAAAAAAAATCATGTTTGTAGAGCAAAGAAAAGGAAAACTATCCTGATCAACTCAATCGATAGAAACAGAAGGTCCAACGCTCTGCCAGTGTGCAGGTGGAGTTTTTAAACAGTTTCTGCTTTAACTGTGCAAGTCAGGCGTGCCATTTGCCGCGCCGTGACGAGTTTGATCAAACACTTGTGTACAGATTGTGTTTGGTGTCACGATGTTGCTTTGACAGCTCTGAGCTAAGTAACGAAGGTGAGAATAATTTTCCACCCACGCAGCACTTACAAGTCCCTTATCTAATGCTGCAGCAGTAGTCTAGATTCAATCTTTTGTTGGATCAAACCCAGAACGTGTTGACCTTAAAAATCACACAAAAGCGGCACTCTTTAATGAAATGCACACCCCAAATAGTCTCATATTATCATTTATCAAGCTCTTTAGGGTTGCTCTCGGTATTATCATTAGCTTAACCAAAGCAACCCGGGATTCTTTTTTATCTGCACCTGCTGGCCACTCACCTACCGGCAGAGCATGCAGGCTCGTGCAGCTATCTCTGCCAAAGGAGACCTCTGTTCAGTGGCACAGCCATGCTGACTTGGTAATCATATTACAGATGCACGTCTCATTAGTTTCTGTCACAGCTGAATGTCCCTGCTTCCTCCTGCTCACACACACACACACACACACCCACACACACACACACACACACACACACACACACACACACACACACACACACACACACACACACACAAAAAGCAGCACAAATGCACACAAACATTCACTCAGTCTCTGGCTGGCATTTGAGAGTGTCTGGGCTTGCATCTAAAACAGTTTACTAGGGGAAATAATAGGCCTCTAAAAGGATTCTCTGTATGCAGAATCATTCTATTCTATTTGAAATCTGGAGAGACAAATTAAATTTCAGCAGAGGGGGAGTGTTGCACCATGTCGAGATGAAAAGAGAACGAGCAGAAACAGGAAACGAACACAAACTAAATGGGATGTTTTTCTTTCTTTTTTTTTTCCAGGGGTGAGGGCAGCTTTTACTGGAGAAATGTTTCACTTTGCTTTTTATTTTTTATGTTAAAGTTGGAATCAATACGTGTTGGGGAAGTTTAACCTGAATATGTATTTGTGACAGTTTCAGGCATCGGGTTTGTTTTGGGGAAGCAAAATGGTACAATTATCTCCAATTTTAAAGCACAACATCCTGCCAGTGAAAGAAAGTTTTCTCTTCTCTCCCACCAGAAAACAAAACTTGAAAACATAGTAAAAAAAAAAAGTGTTTTCGATCAATATTTCAATTAGCAGATAATGTGAGGATCTCACCTGAAGACGCACTTTTTAAATCTATTAAAACAAAACCTCATATAAATATTGTTTGTAAATATTGTCAAGCACAACGTAGACAACAAACAGGCCAAAAACCTTTAAGGATAAACACATCATACAATATATTTGGTCAGAGTTTGTTTGGTTTTTGTCTGCTAGATTATCAGATCCAGTTCAACAAATCGGTGTCGCGTTCTGTTAGACTTTGTGTTTATCATGTCAAGTAATTAAGTTTCTTCCAGCTGGAGTTTCCTGTCTTTTTTTTTTATTTGTTTGGTCCTTCCTGGTTTGTGTTATCTCCACTTCCTGTTTTCTCCCTTCTGACATCCCCTCCCTACTATTAGGTTTGTGTTGAATTGAGTTATGTTTTGTTTGTGTGCCGTTCTCTGGTTTCTGGTATCTGTGTGCTTCTGTTCTTTGATTTATTTTGTCAGTTTTTCCTCTGTCTCTGTTCCCTGGTCTCTTCACCCAGATGCTCCTACTTCAGTGGGAGACAAATTAACCAGATTGGCTCTCCTCCTGTCCATGTAGTTTTGGAATTATCTTTTTTTTAATCTCATGCAACTACTTTTGGCATCAAAAGCACATTCTTTTTGATAGGTTTGGACATATTTCACACCTGGAAATACTTTTCTGAAAACATATCTTGGTGTTTTGCAACAACATCAAGACAGGCATAACTCACCACCAAATATGTCTGAACCAGAGAATAAGATAAATGCAGTGTCCTTGTCACATTCATTTCTACAGTATAAAATGGATTTTAAGAAAAGTAATGTTAGGGACTTAAGTTGCTTTTTGCAGCTGCTCAAACATATTTTAACTTAAAACTTGCTCAAGTGCAGTTTATTTCTCAGCCCTCCCTTTTTCAACTGCTCTTCACCCTTTTTTTTTTTTTTTTTTTTTGCCAGCGAGACATTTGCAGACTGGTCAATATTTAAAAACCTAAATAAGACAATGTTTGTTTATCTCAGGTTTGTCAGCAAAATGCTGCTTAAGTGCAAGACTTTGAAACGGCGAAGGAGGAGAGGGATTTCCCAAAGAGCGTACCTCCAGACACACCTGTCACAATTCCCCTCTCTGTGAACCCAAGGATGTTTAATATTGATGAGATCTTCATGGGCAAAGTTGTTACCATCCACCTCTCTGGGGGTGTAAACGCAGTGTGAGGCACCCTGAGAAAACCCCAGACCTCCCTGGGTGAGTCTGCACAGCGTCCTGCCCTCGTAGCTTCGGCTCCTTTAAAAATTTATCCAGAGCTGACGCGAGCTCCCAGCGTGTGCGGGCATGTTATCGATTTCCTCCCACCAGGTAATTTCCAGGGCACTTGGCCTAAATATCAGCTCCAATCACATCGAATGGAAGGGATTGATTGCGCTCAGATTTAAGCTGTGTTTTTGTTGCACCGTCTAGGCATGATGACATGAGCAGAAGAAACGCAGATGATGACATGAGCATAAGAAAGGCAGCAAGCAGGGCCGTTCTGCTGGACGCGGCTAACGGCCTGATGATTGTTCTGAAAGCTGACCTCCAAAATAGTCAACTTTACATGTCCTCAAAATAGATGTAATGGAGAGAAATAGAAGGGGAGCAGGGAGAGGGAGAGAGAGGAATTAATCATGTTGCTTAGAGGATTTAACATTTTGCAGAGAAGGCAAATTTAAACCGGATGAGGGCATAATCCCTGACAATACAGGGATCATCTATTTAAATGACCGTTATGTTGCCACAAGGCCCTACGAGCTTTTAACATCTCTATACCACGTTGACTTATAACAAGAACGTCAGTCAGGTGATGGGTGAGATAACAGCTGTTTTAAAGGAAATTAAAGGGGAAAGAAAAGCTGCAAAACTTCATCTAGTTGTGCTTCTGTTTGTAAAGCCAATGCACTTTCAGAAGTGCATTTGTGAGATCAAACACTGATGTTGGATAAGTAGCTGTAGTGTGTAGTCTCTAATTGATCCTGCGGGTCTTCTACCAGTCAGGCCAGTCAACTTCTTCCACACCAACCTCACTCTTCCAGGATGGACTGCCAGACAGACAAAACACAAACTTTCCTTCTCTTAGCAAAGGAAAGAAAAACATGCTCAGTTGGGTTTTAAATAATTGGAGTCATGCATAGAATCAGGCATAATAAAATTAAAAAGACAGACTGACCGTAGTTTGCAGAGTAAAAAACTCCTCTACATAACTATCCTTGTTATTTTAGGTTTGAACTGAAGAGTTTTTCCTTTTTGTGCTCTGCTTTCTGCTCTTTGAACTTTTATCACGCTGCAACCATAATCTTTGACGCGCTCTGTCCATCATATCACAGAGACTGGACATGTCCCCTCCCCCCCCGAGCATGATGGGGCCACCACTGAGTTTCACAGTGGGAGTTTGTTCAGTGTGATAGTGCACGCTTAGGTTTTTTCCTCACACATTTCAATTTGCATGTTGGCCAAAAAGTTCAATTTTGATCTCATTTGCCCTAATGTGTGATTTTTTTTTCCTCTCTGACTAAATGCACTCAAAATGAAGAATGGATGAAATTATTCTGAGGCTTCTCAGACATCGTTTCTCGGGGCGCTGATAAACCTGGAGGGCATTATAAATGCAATTTGCTTTTTAAGTATGTCTGGCATGTGCTTCTAAAAGCCGAGTAGCCTCGTTCTGAAAAATCAAAATTATTTGATGTGATTTACTTAAAAGCAGTCTTGTACTTCTAAATAGTCCTTGAAATTTAAAGAGTTATCTGGAGAATCCAGACGACACGTAAATGAGCCTCTCACAAGTGAAGCGTTGCAGCTGGAACCCACTGGTGTTCTTTTGATTTCCTTTTTTGTGTGTTTAATTCAAGCTCATGAATGGCTTCGATGTGATTTGAATAATACACCACACCTTAACATCAAACTTTACCTCCATATAAAGCAGAGATGTGAGAGAAAATTTGTAACTGGGTCACTATATTGTGTAAGAGCAATTTTTTTCTTTTGTCCATAATTTTATTTTACTTTTTTGTCCATAATTTTACTTTATTTGTTTGACGCAGGTTGGTAGAGAAGGATATTTTTGTTCACAATATGTGAAAAGAGCTTTGAACATGAACCTGAGCGCTTTGAACATGTGAACAAGAGGCAATTTGAAAAGAAATCCATTAAATAGCGAAGAGATAAAACACGGTATCTGATTCATCCTGCCTCAGTCTGCAATAAAGTCAGAAAAACAGAATCCTTCCAATCCAGAAGGATTCTAGATAGGATTCTGGAAAAAGACAAAAATAAAAACAAAGGTAAAAATGTCAATCTTGTTCATCATTTAACTTGGACAAGTTCCCTGAACATTTCATTTAACCACACTTTAATTCAGTCAGTTTTTGAGATGCACAACTTGCTGAAGTATAAAGTGGATCAAAATCTGGAGGAAATGGGATTTAATTAACTCTGAAGGCAGTTTGGCTATTGGTTCCAGACAGACCGGTCTGAGCATTACCATTTTTATGCGCAACCATGACTCTTCAGTGAGTGGCAGCTGGTTTGACAGATACAGCTTATATATGCCTGCCTAGTGGAACCAAAAATGTTACCATTTAAGCAAAAAGAAGTTGCTCCAATAGCCTCTTATTGCAAACAGCTGAGCTATTGAAAATACATTGTGTGAATGGTCAAGTGGAATTTCAAAGCAGGTGGTCAATGACAGTAGAAACCTACAGACAAAAGTAAGCTCAATTTTACCAAACCTGGACAATAAGAGATTTATAAAACAGTTTTATCAGTCAGTATGATCCCCAAAGTTTTGAAACTTTGTTGAATATAAACAAATACGAAGTAAGTTCATCTTGACGACAGAGGAGGTGCAACCCGCAGCAAGAAATGTGTACTCAGTAATGTGGCTGGTTTATCTTTTTGTCCCAAGCTGATATAATGAAATTGAAAAAAAAAAGCTTTGGAGGCTTTTAGACATACCTTTATTTTTGAGTTCACATTTTCTTCATATTTCTGCGTCCTGTTTGTTAAGAATGCAATATTCGGAATGTAGAAAATTGTGCATCGTGCATATTAAAAATCAACTTTCAAATGTTCAGAAAGGACAAAGAAAAGGAATGAAAAGGAAGAGAAAGAAGAGCATTTGAGGCAATATAATGCATATGTATAAAAATACAAAAAACATTTTTATTTATTTTCTTTTACTTTACTGAAAACCTTTTATGACCCTTGTTTTTCCAAGACAGTATAAAGTTGTAAAAAAATGTGCTTAATATAGGCCAGTTGGCATAAAAGCAATATTGTCAATGTCAAAATTAAACAACTCTAATATAATATAGCTCATATTTTGTCCTTTTACAATATGTACATAGTCAGATGTGACATCACACCAATGTTTACACTAGAAATATCCACTTTCTTTAAAACAAAACATGGACAAAAACTCTCCCAACAGTAAAACAGTTAATACCTGAGTATAATTTATTTTACCATGTTGTGTCAATCAGACTGGGTTTAAAGTAGTACGAGCAGAAATGAAAATGTTTTTGTCACAGGAACTGACGGAGGCTGTTTGAGGGTGGATGCTGGCTTTATGCAGTGGCACTGCTGGGTCTGCTGGGCTCACTGACGGAATCCCGGTGCCTGGGTCCGGCATATTCTCCGATAAATGAGCCGTCCTCGCTGAATTCTCCGTCTCCATCGGCGTAATCGACCAAGCTGTCTCTGCTGATTCTGTCCTCACCCGTGTCGTCTGTGAAACCCCAGATCGGACTCTTCAGGCGTTTTTCATCGCTGCCACTGTCATCAGTGACAAAAGAAGGCGGGTTCGGGTCAGAGTCGCGTTGAAAAAGCCAGAACATCTCAAATCAAGGGTACAATGATAAAAATAAATTCTACATCTGTTTTTGACATAATATTAGGCACTCTTAAAACTCTTCTCATTTATTGGTACCTTTGCTAAAAATTGGAAAAACAAAAGTTCTTAGAATAAATTAATCTTTTCTGACAATAATGTCTTTTAATGTAAATCCATTTAAATTAAAATTAAATTTAAATGTGCATTTATTTGAAAATTTTTTATTTGCAAATCTTTTTTTTTGCAATTTTTTTATTTGCAAAAAAATTGCAAATAATCTTGCATAAAAGTGGCCTAACTAAGAACTCCCAACAAAAGAAAAAAAGAAAAGAAAAAGCTAAAGTATTGTCAGCAATACAAAATCATCTGTGTGTCAATGATGATTTTGGTTAAAAACTTTTAAAGCGCTGAACGAATGTATTCAGAATAAAGTTGAATAAGAAAATGATTCAATGTCAGATTATGCCACATCAAACTTATGTTAAGCCTTTTCACACATCTCTACAATGGGTTTCCATTAAATATGGAACCTAGATGAAGAAACCCAAGAAAACAGTTTGCATTAGCAGCACCGAATGCGAAGCCACACCAGCCCACGAACGAACAACAAAACACAGTATATAACTACATGCAGAAAGCGGAGGAAGACGCACAGCAGGAAGTAAAGCATGCAGGGGGGCAGGGAGAGCGTTCTACAATCACTTCACTAATTGCTAATTGCCAAAGCTCCAAGACCAAAGGCAATTTCAAATCTCTTTAGAGACAGCGATGGAAATTGCCAGACTGCAGTGAGAAAGATGCCAAGTGGAAGGTTTGTGTCTGTGGTGGAGGAGAAGACGGCTGAGTTGGTGGAAGACAGAAGGGGCGGGGGGGAGAAGAAGTGGTGCGTATGCAATCCCAGACAAACAGCCTGTCATTCCTGGTATTCCCGGGGGCTTGTGAGCAAACCGAGGAGATTAGATGCCAATTTAACGCAGGACGAGTGGCCAATGCGCAGGTGTCTGTCTTTAAAACACAGGGTCACCTCAAAACACTGACATTCTTCCTTCTTTGCCTAAACTATCAATTTTAGTAACACCTCTCGTCCACGTTGATTTTGTATTCACAACACAAAGCCCTGACGCTCACAAAAACTCCGGTGTTTCATACATGATAGTGCTTACTGAAGCATATTATGCTTGACACCTGAGTCGAAGAGAAGCACAAAATTGCGAGCGGGGATTCAAGCACAAGAGCCGAGCTGAAGACAAAGATTATACTTCGAGTCTCCTTCACAGGGACTTTTAATAACCAATCTTATCTCGGCCACTTTGCGAAGCCGTTTATGATGCAAGCCACATAAGGTCCACATTACAACCTTCTTTTTCCCAGGCTTTTCCTTATCGAACCTTCTTTCTCTGACGTCTCCAGAGCGCTGAAGATAAGTGGCTGTTATCTAAGAGCGAAGAAATGCCACTGCCGCAGCCGCCCGCCCACAGTGACTTTGAATACTGCGATAAAATGGGGCTGAGAGCAGTTGAGCCCCAGCTTACTCAGAGCCTCTATTTGGTGTATCCTGCTCCTGTTTCAGGACAAAAAGTTGTTTCACAAACAGCAGAAAGGGAGGCACCAGATTAACATCGCCAGACATAAAGTAATCCTTTATGTCTTGCTTGCGATAAATATCGACCCAATTTGGATTCATGGAGACGTTCAGATGCATTTTCTTTGTCTTTAAATTTTTTTGATTAAAGTTGTATATGGAAAAACATTTATACGCTACTACTACTTTTTTTCTTTCCTCCTAATTGCACATTAAGTAGAAAAATATTTATTCAAAGGAGAAGTTAAAAAAAAAAAAATATGAGTAGAATAACCTGGCGCAACCATGACACCTGCTGTTCTCGCAGAGGACGGAGGGGCAAAAGGCGTAGATGGCGGTCTCAAAAGAGAAAGCATCAGAAGCATAATTACCACTTGTCAGCTCTCCAGACACATGGGATACCAGTGGGTGGTCCATTGCCATCAGAGATTCAAAGGGCATACGAGAGCCCTGAAACTAGCTCTGAAGGCAGCCAAACAACATCACAGAAAAGCTAAGGGCACTCTGGGGGGACGGGACTGCAAACAGCCTCATGAAACCAACCATGAGGAGCATTCTAAGCAGTTTGTTGGAGACAAAAATCTGAACACAGTCACTAAAAAATGCTGCGGCTTCTTTTGTGTGTTGTGCGTGAAGAGGCTCGTTTTCATGCACTTCGAGAGACGCTTCTTCAGACAAAGAATTGATATGAAACCTTTTCACATTTTGTCACGTTGCCACCACAATTTTTTATTTATTTGGATTTCATGTCATTGGCCGACATAACATGAGATAAACAGTTTTAAAGATCTTTTTCAAATAAAAATCTGTACAGTGTGATGGACAGTCGCACTGAGTGATATTCACTGGAACAAACTGGAATCAAAAGTCATCTACTTTGTAAAAATAGTTTGTGTGTGTAAATTTAAAAAAATGACCCTTGACTGCATCAAACATACAAGCCACTGTAATTATTATTGTTTTTGCATTTAAAATCGCTTAACGCAAATTTATTAATGCAAGTTTAAAGTGTGATCTCATTTCAGTATATATTTATTTAGTAAGGCACTCGGTAATTTATGTTGATCTATTGACTTTGAATCAGGTAAATTTAGTCATATTCTGAAAAACTTCTCATGAATGTTACTGTGAACATGAGTGTGAGCTAAAAAAAAAAAAGCTATGAAAAATCAGTCATAATCATATTAGTGTCTGCTAACATCTGGGTTTTGAGCACAATAGGGAAGTGATTAAGAAGTCAGACTCATTTCAGATGATTCTCCATAAGTTTCTGTTATTAATTTGCTCTGCTTCCAATCAGGATTTGCAGGTGCATGTGCTAATTTGCACTCAGGGGGTTTTGAGAGTTGACACAAACTCGCTTTTATTAGAAACACATTTGCAGACCACAGAATTGAAAATGTATTGCTTCTAACTGAGAGCCAAGACTCATCGGCAAAATAAAAAATAGGCAAATTTTATCCATTAAATCAATAATTCTTGTCACATGATGGCAGATTAAATGTGATACACAAAGCATTTTGACCAACCGAGTTTTTTTTCTGGAAGTGAGGCAATTGTTGCTCTGACTGACACTAAATCAGTGTCAATTAGCCAGATACCGAGTTAAATGTGTTTTTAAATATTTTCATAAGGGATGTACTGAACAGACAGACAGACACTTCTTTTACACAGTTTTGTCATCTTTTGAGAAATGTATTTCTCATTTCATAAGCAAACATCTATCCATGTCAGTGGCATGGATGCATTTGAGCTTGACTGCATCTTTTCTTAAGCTATTCTGTGATTAGAAGTTAATGCCATCCTGTTCAAAAACTATATTGAAAGTTTTCATATTCTCTAATAGAAATGTGGAGTTATTACCCCTTTTTATACCTTCTGATCAAACAGATCTGGTTTGCAATGCATTAATTCTCGCAGTAATTTTTTCAACAAAAAAAAAAGAGTTTTAAATGAGCTTCATCTATTTAAGAAAAATCAGTTTCTGTCAAATTACATACATTTTTCATACACCAGCAGCGGAAACAACTTGACTAATTGTTTAAGGACAGCTGCACATCTGTAAGCTCATTTAAAAATGTAAAATATGCCCCCATGTTGAGTCACCGGTACAAGGAGCGTTTAAGAATTAACTAATTGGAAAAACTAACAGGATGACAATGAGGGATTTATCAAGATATGGAAACTGATAGGGAATCAATCCCACATGGCTGAACTTTATGACATGGTGCTTTTGTTTTATGTCTGATTAATTTAGCTGTTTTTACCTGTTTAGTTGAAATTGTTCATGTTATGAGGGGGAAAAAAAAGAAAAAGGAAAGTATGTGTTTCTATACATATGCTATCACTAAGAGCCTCGAAAAAATGCCAAATATACACACCCATCCACGCACGCGCACACACACACACACACACGCACACACACACACACTAACATTAAAATAGCCTACAAGCATAACACGGGGACACGAGGTCTGAAAAGCATGAACACACACACAAGCCAAATCTAACTACTGAGTGAAAACACATAAATCCAGCTAAAAGGGAACAAAGCTTAAGCTTAGGGTCATCCACTACTCTTAAGCACACTTTGTGATTACCTAGCCCATTAAATGATGAGTGCACTGGCTTTCAGGTTGATCCTGGTAAACGTCATGAGTGCGAGATTTGCTTTTAGGACGGGAAATAGGAAAAGAGCATATCTGTAATTTGTGACAACTTCTTTATCATATTCACAGTTGAGGTTATTTAAAGCTGCCAACTGTTGCCAGAGCATAAAGCAACGTCAATGAGATTAATTAACTTCATGCAGCTCACCTGTATTCATAGGCATCGTCATTCATTGGCTGTGACTCCGCATCAGGAAAGAGGTCTTCCTTCTCTTTTACTGAAAGACGAAAGGAAGACAGACAGTTGCTGTTTCACTTTTATAATTGGAATGAATGGTGTTCATAATTAGTGCGACACACATACAAGATACTCTAAAATGTATGCAGAACATGGTGCATTTTTAAAAACAAAATAAATGTAGTACTTTGAGTTACACTTGGAGTCAGACCAAACATGTTTTTAACTGTTCACTGATCTATTGACACGTGTCCACGTTACATCAAGTCAACATGTAGAGCAACTCTTTAGCATGTGTGCGCCACGTGTTGTCTGCCCCTTGTGTAAACCGAAAATAACAGTTGCTTTTGAGGCAGACAAAAGAAGGGATTTTTGTGAAAAGAGCTAGATGGACAAAGGGGCAATCCAACGAAGCTGATGAAATATTCAGTGCTTCTTGTCAAACACTACTTCAGGCAAAGAAGCATAGTCGCGATAGTGGGGAAGAAGTAGGGAACGGAGGTTGGAATGTGAAAGAGACAGTTTATAGGGACAAAACGCTGTGAGATGGAAACTGGCTTTGATACAGAGCAGGAAAAAGGGTACAAGGAAAGAGCCACAGAAGATTGCATAGGTGAGGGGTAAGGAGCAGGGGAACAAAGACTTCTCATTCTCACTTCCCATGCTGGACAAAAAATGCAATCATTTTTGTCGAGCAGAACTAACAAGGATCATGCAAACTTCCAGTGTTCAATTTACAACTAAACTACAGCAGATGCATTTAGATGATCCTGGGCTTGGAACTGCTGAGCCTAAGGGTGATGCACTAACAGTGCCTTGTAAAAGTATTAAAATCTCTTGATTTTTTATTTATTTATATATATTGTTTTCTTTCTGCAGAATTTTTGATGTACTTTCCTGAGCAAAATGATGAGGGGATGCCTTTCTGGTCAAGGCTAACTGACTTTGTTCAGTTAGCCTTGCTAGATACCTTTAAATCCAGCATGGCTGCATACCTGCATATTTGCCTCCCTTGTTTTTCATCACAAAGCACACCATCACTGCCAGAAGCGTGAGCAATGCCACTGCGCACAGAGTCCCGATGAACCAGCGCTGAGTTGAAGTGCTGGCTTCTGCCCCGACTTTTTCTGCGAGCAAAAAGAGCAAAGAGACACAGAGATCAACAATCTTTCAATCACATTGATTTGTCTGAATAATTCTCAAACAACTTTGTCTTTAAGCACAAGCATGGCTCACTTGGGTTTGCGAGGATACTTTCACACTGCATTAAACTCACATTCCCTTCCTCTATATTATGCTGTCACTTCTGATAGAATATTAAACAGTAAAAAGTCCAAACAAACACATATGCCTGAACAAAATCAACCAGCGCATTACATTCACTGGAGTCAATGAGCAGCAGAGTCAGTTTGTCTTTCAAGTGCAGAACGCACGTAAATGGCAGCAACTTTTTTTTAACTAAACTTTTTTTTTTTAACTGAGCAGTTCATACAGCTGCAAAATACTCCTCTTTAATCTGCCTGTGCTTATTTATGCATCTTCCACCAATCCACCGATACCCTTTGGATATGTGAGCTTTCATAAATGAAGCAGCGATCACAGAACCACAGGAAATGTGGAGTGAAATGCAACTAGAGAAAAGATGACCTTTTATCATAAAATATGCTAAACATGTGGAAACTGAGCACCACTAACTATAACAGCCTAGTGATTTCTTATATGCAAATCACAAGAATTGATAAGTTTCCGATTGCAGACGATTTCCTCGGCGTGTTTTCACCTTAAGTGGAGAGTTTAACTTTTTTTTAAGATATTTTGTTGAAACATGACAAGTGAATAATATCTAAACTCTCTTAGAAGAAATACAGCTTAATTGATCAGCGGATTAGGCTAACCGTTAGCAGCTCAAAGACCAAAGCAGACTTCTAGCAGCTTAAAACAATCAGTATTTCAGGAAGATAATTTTATAAACTATCATCATGTTTGAATTAGATAGCTAATACTATCTAAGTCAGGAAGGAGGTGGTCACCTCATTATTTGTGTCTCTAGTAGTCAAATCTTCTTCTGTTTTAACTTGTAGAAGGTGTTTTGTGTAATGTATACATGCAGAGAAATAAACATGTACGGCTGTGATTTGCAGCTGAGTCTCGATGAGAAATGTTTTGTGAATGAGGCTCATAATGCTTCTTTGTATTCCTCCCCTCACCTTTGTCACTTGTTCTTTAATGCCTTCCTGGGTGGAAGTCTTTGTCAACAATGACTCCGCCTTAATTTGAATATATCTAGACACATTTGGAAATAGCTATGGAAAGGAGTAAAGTCAAAACATGTACATATATTTAGTCGCTGAGTATACCTACATATGATATGCCATAAGCCTTCTATCAATGTTTACCAAAGGCTGGGACAGGAAAAGTAGCTTACAGTTATTCACACAGCCAAATAAAGCTGCGAGACGCCCTGCTTCTCTCGAGCAGACCAGCTGATTTTGGCAAAGGTGTCACTCACGTAAGAGCTTATGTTGAACAGCGCCGAAACTGATAAAGCAGAGAAGAAACAGGAGGAGGGATGGAAACGAGACAGGCGCATAGAAAAGGGGAGAGATGGCAGGAAAAGAGGATTAGTGGAAGAAAACAGGATCCCCCATAGCTTGAAACCAGCACATCTCGCAGAAACCCTTCAAGAAGACAGTTCAAAAGCTAAGTCTAGCCCTCAAACGTAATTGAGAAACAATGGTTTTACACTCATGAAGAGCAGATTTACAGATAAGAAGAGTGCATCGCATCTGGTCTTCACCCTGCATTACGCAAAACCGACATTTCCTGACACCGCTCACCAAGGACAGATATGAGATTGGGTTGAAATTACTCTGTCTATCAAAAATGTGATCATATGAACATCGATGGGAGCGCTCACGTTTCCTGACTATCAGAAAACGAGTAAAATTGTTCACAGTAGATCACTGCAATGAAAGTGAAGCCTCAAATCTCTACTGCAATACTGCGAGACAGCACACTGAACAAGGGAGCACTAGAAACTATATTAAGTCAGAGTTGTCAGAACAAGTGGGACACCTGTGTTAAGTCACGCTTTTAGGCAGCGACTACAGCAAAGTCTGATCACTAAATCAGGATCTCTTATATTATGCTAAGTCACAACTATTACTGCTGGTCCCTAACCTTTGTGTTGCTTTTTTTCTGAACAGTTAGAAACAGGAGTTCACCTCTGAGATTTTATTAGTACAGCCTTAAAGGACAAACTGTTGCTCAGGCTATGACCGGCTCTACACTACAAGAACAGCACGCCTACAACCTGGTCTATCTCTATACCAGCATATGTCTATGTGGACTAGCTACATCAGCTGCAGGCGGTGGTACATACTGTTCAGAACAGGAACCACAGCTGGAGCAAAGGAAAAATCTTAGGGGAAAAAAAAAAAATTAATACAGCAGAATACTGCAGAAAGCAGAAAGCTGGCTTCAAGGTTTTCAGAGCAGGCTGGCTCAGCCACACAGTCTGACACAGCTGTAGGAACAAAGCATTCTTACAAACACCAGCAGGGGCAATCTGTGTTTTAGTGACTTGTGGGAAGACAGACTTAAAGTAGAAATTAATAGACGATAGCAGCTCAAATCAAAATAAAGTGGTAAAGCTAATTATTAACAATAATTTCTTGAAAATTTCACCAGGCTTTCATTTTAACCTCTTAATAAAACTACATTAAATTTTAGCTTTTTAATGAGATCTGTGATATCTTTGATTCTTTTAAAGACTCTCGCTTTTATCCAAAAGTCCATCAACTGTGGAGGACCTTTTTTTGTTTGGTTGACAAAATACTTTATCTTTCATAGAACATAATGCTTATTGCAATGTCAAAGTCATCAGATAATTACAGATAGTTTCCATATTCAGACATCAGCATTGACATAAAGCAAAGTGTGGCTTTAACTTTGCCATCTTTTAAAAAGTCCCGTGACATCATGGAGCAACTTAAATTACTGCTAAAGATCTTAAAGCAGTTGAAACGTTCTTACAATTGCTGCTTTATGTTATGTGATGAGACAGGCAGTTGGAAGCCTGCAAAGCCACTGGACCAGTCAAAATCTTATCATCATTTCCAATCAAAGAAAACACTTCAATGACAAATAAAAGTTTATTTTAAACCTTGATTTTCCAGGCAAATTAATAATTTGGGGCCAACTTGGATGGTGAACTATTTAAATGGGAGCGCTCCTGTGGTGTACACATTGTACGAAAATGGTAACGGACACAGCAGGATGCTAATGACATTAAAGTTTGTTTCATTTATGATCCGGTGAAATAAATAAAATGGTAATTTCAGTCACATTTAACTCTCTGGTTACAAATGTTAAATATTTAGAGTGAAACGATCTGCAAATACTGAATTTTTAAGATATGGCTTGCAGTTTATTCAGTTTGAAATAACAGGACTAAAAGAGTCACCTTTTAGTCTTGTTGAACTCTCCAGGATGTTTTGGAAATAATACTTCTTTCTTTCATTTAGGCATAGGGATAAAGAAAACATTTTAATAGCTCTGTTAAAACAACTAGGTGGTAATAACATTGTTAAAAACTGCATCAAAATTCAAAAGATGTATATAAATATGTGAGTTTAAATATTAAAATTTAATGGGAACAGTCAAGACAAAACTATACAAATGTGAAAAAGATGTATAAAAATGGCAACACAATGTAGTTTTTTATCTCAGGAGGCAAAAGTGTGACCTGAGCATCGTCTTACATAACAATCTCTGGGCAGCCAGTCTACACCATAAACAAAGCTTTTAAAAATGCTTTTCTCACCATAAAATCTGTTTCCTTGCGGATGAGACGGAAGAACAGAGAGAAAAATATCCCCTTACAGAAGCAAGGGCTCATCCAGGATGCCATTCATGCCACAGATACTTTATATCACTGATATTGGTGAGGAAAAAGAATTAGCACATCTGCATCTTTCCTGTTAATTTTTTTTTTAAATATTTGTTATGTCGTCACTTGTCTTATGAATTGGACTGTCAAGCATAAATATATCCTCAATCTGATCTTCCATTTTAATAAAACACTGCTGTTTTTCACACTGACACATGAATCATGTGCTGATTAATGTGAAGGGGAAATCAGGCCCTGACTAATGCAGCTGCATCTTAACTTTTAGATTTAATGTCCTACATTTTTATTTGTGAAAACTGCTGTGTTTGAATGCCCCACCAGGAAGCAAGTTATTTTATCTGTTGAGAAGCGGGTTATTTTTCTGTGACTTTCCAGGCATATGCTTCTCTGTGCTTTCTGTTTTCTGTTCTTTTTGTTTGCAGCCTGCTGAATTTCTTATCTCATGAGATTTTTCTTTTTCTTCCACACCGGCTGTTAGAAATTCTCTCTGTTTTTTTCTGTTTTGTTGTTGTTGTTTCCTAGGTATTTGCAAACGTTTCTATACTTTCATCTCGTATTTGTGACATTCCTTTTGTATCACAAGATTTGCAAAGGAAGACCTCTGCTTTTTATATCCAGATAATTTTTCAGATAAGGCCAGAAATGCCCATCCAGGAGCTCCTCTCACTAAAAGACAGACACAATTTTAAAAAGAAGAACCCTCATTCATATGCATTCATTTTGTAACTGTGTCGCATGTTCCTCCCATTTATGTGCCTGGATTCAGGGAGCCCCAGACGCATCCTACTGGCATCCATAAATCTCTCCTCTGCATTGTGACTAACCTACCCTGAGGACAACTCTTTCAAACAGAAGTATTTCATCTTCCCATCAAGCCTCTTCGCAACCACATTTACAAACAATGCATGTAGCGGCTCACAGGCTGGACATCTACTAATGCAGCAAGGCGTCTCATCTACAGATATTTACAAAAATATAAAATATATACTTTTTTCTCCCTTGTTTTCTTTATAGCTAACTATCATTTTCTCATGCTCTCTTTTTCTCCTTATCCTTCCGCTCAGTCTGGACAACTCTGCACGGCTCTATTTATCAGGGACCATTACTCATTTCACAATTCAGAAAAAATCTATACAAATTACACCTCCTCTTGCCTACCACAGTCATTGGCTTGAGAGAATCCATTCACCTGCAGGTCATGTGACTCACAATATTCAAAATAGCTTCCTGTGGATTTATCTGTGCAGAGGGAAGCAACATTTCATGATTACCAATAACATGCAAGTGTGTCATAGTGGCTTTCATTTAACCTGCCTTCATGCATTTGAATAAACTAGAATGTACTCAAAACGTTAAGTTAATAAGGGTTTAATTATGGGAATGTCACTGTAAAGAAATGTTAGGTTCTACGCTGCAATGACACAAATATTATTGGAAAATTGAGTGGAAGGAAAAATATAGTGGAAAATTTTGCCCAAACTAAGTTAGCTAGCTGCAGCCTCTAGAGGATTGTGAAACAGAGTCTATTCATGGGTTTGGAAGAGATTCACAAGACATGAACTAAGTGCAGAAAGAGGCACTGAGTGAAACAAATTGCTTTGTTGATCACAATAGTACGTAGTTCTTATCAGTACATTTTTTTCATCCATATACAAAGACAATTCTTTTTTCCTTACATACATACATGACATTCCTTTCACTGTGCGGAGATTATCTTTGTAGCTTGTAAGATCCAAAGTCAACCAGCCTGTTGATTGCAGCTACTTTCAAAGTCAGAACCTTTTCTTTCTGTTTCGACCACCAAAGCACGCTCCTTCAAAAACCGATGCTGGCTGAAGAACAGTTAAACCTTGCTTTAAGCTGCTATAGGGAAAAACACCACTTACATCACTGCATGGAGATTATGGTATAGAAAATACACCAAAGATTTGTGTTTGCCACATTAAAAGAAAGATTTGTGTCAGGTCGGTGGATTCAAGAGGAACAATTCTAATGTATAGCTGCAGAAAAAGCTGCAAATAAAACACAATTTCTTTTTCTCCCTCATTTTCCTGAAAGTCTCATCAAAGGGAAATTACAGCCTTAGTTATTTGATGTGGGTAAAAAAAATAAAAAATAAGCAAATGCTTTTTATCTTTTTTTTCTGGTTTACTCAATGGCTGGTAGTGGAGTGTGTAGGCTGGGAGAAAGAATGCTGCAATCATTTTAGACAACGATTGCTAAATTTTCTGAAAGTTTCCTTGACCTCAAGGCCAAATCTCAATTTCTAGTTCTAAGGACTGAACTGTTTTGCTACTGTGGGTGGAAAGGGAAGAAAAAGTACCGGGAGAAAACCCAAGTGTGCATATAGAGAGGAAATCTGATAAACTGCAGACCTTTCATTTACACAGCATTAACATGTTTTCTTCCACTATTGCCCTGTGCCTCGCCTCATCTCAATCCCCATAAACACTGACCAGTTTCACTGTCACTATTGAAGAAAAGCATCACTACATCACATAGATAGTGATGCCAATGTTAGTTTTCCACTACATTTTAGCATGTTGAACAAAAAAGTCAGACTTTTGTTTTATCTGAGAAAATCGCCTTCTTCAACATGGTTGTTTTATGTCTTAAATGAGTTGCAGTGGGACACAGTAACAATGAAAGGTTTTCCTTTCAAATGTGTGTTGGAGCCAGGTCTAGGGAGAGTCAAATTAACAGTTATTTTCTTTTGCAAAATATCTAAAATTGAGTCATTGTAAACAATTTTTTTCACATATTGCCACAAATTTCAAACTGGTCTGAGCTTGGATTTGTCTTCATTGAAGAAAAGTAGCAAAATGCTGCCATCACCATATTTAACCCTGGGAAGTGTATGTTCAGTGTCAAGTGTTCCTTCTCTGCCACACATATTGTTTTGTATGTTGATCAGATTCTTCGGTGTTAGGAAAATTTATAAATTATTACAGATGAATAAGGTTTAGAAATCCATAAGCATGTGATACCTTTCAAATGTTTATTTCTTAAAGACTTTGATTTTAAAATGTATCTTTCCCCTCCCACTTCGTTCAAGGAGTCTGGATTTGTTTGTGCACCTCTACTCCAAACCCCAAACACTGAGTTTCCATTCACCCAAACAAATGCAAACATTAACATCAGTACTGACAGGGATTTTTTTTCTACTCACCTGGGGGACTGTGATTTTCAGCCAGTGCTGGGGGTCCACAACCAGCTCGAGTGCACGCGCTGAGGTAGAAGCGGAAGAGTTTACCCCTATCCGATCTCACAATCTGGTGTTGAGTGACGTCAGGCAAAGTGATGTTCAGCTCAAAGGAATCAATCACCTCCAGCGAAGTCTTATTTACTGCAGAGGAGGCAAGAAAGATGTCAGGTCAGTTTAGATCACATGGTGCCCGGGATGGACCATTGCCAGAAAAACTATCATTGGTGAGTCATGTTGTAATGGAACATAGCTATAATGGGGGTCAATTTTTGAGGGAGAAGGAAGATGAAGAGATGCCACACTGGATCATACATAAAGCGAATATGGGAGATACAAGTGGTGACAGGTAAGCCGAGGAGGAATACATTAAGACGAAAGGCAAGGAGATGAAAGGTGGAACTGGAGAGCTCAAGAGGACGGGGATGTAAACAAGTGGCAATGAATAAAGAGGAGATGCAATGAAAAAGATGGAAGAAATGCAAAAACATTATATTTTTTAAAACATTTAAAGGTAACGTAAAATGTTTGAAAACTGTTTAAATGTGGAAAAACAGGAACAGATAAAAGGCAACAAAACAAAGAGACAAGGGAAAGTGCAGAAAAGAAATTAGAAGGCCTGCAATTACAAGTACAGTAGTGAAGCTGATCACTAAACATGCATTATACATCAAAGTAAAGCGTGTGTGCAGACTGGTGAAAGCAGCACTCTAATATCCTTCTGAAAGCCCCCTCAGTGATGTCACCACTGTGCAAATGTTGGAACGGCAGGTGAGAGCTTAGCATGCCAGATCTTTTTGTGACTCTTCAGCGGTGCACAACGCTGCCTTATTTTTCTTGTTTCTGGTGACAACAGATTACTCATTTATTAATCAAGCAACTGCTTTTGTGAACCAGCGAGACATGCAGACAGCGCATATACTGTTGCGCCACAAATCCTATTTTACTGAGCTCATTAGCAGCAAACTGGATTTTAAGCGTTCTTCAGTTACATGTTGAATCAATTCAGCTGAAAAGAAACATTCAGACGCCCACAGATTGCACAGTGTGGGTATATCTGTGTAAAGTCGGACATCTGATACTGGAAAAATAAGCAAAGAGGAGGGGCACTGGGGGAGAGAGTGTATTGAAGAGCTGGCCAGACTCCGTGGGTGCAGATGGAGGCGGCGAAGGGCTGTCTCTGCATTCACATTTTACACAAAAGACTTCAGAAATGTCAGCAAACGAGGGTGTAGGCTTTGAAAATAGAGATCATAATAAAAGCTCCTGACTCTCTCATTCGCCCTAGCTGTACTACAGCAAAAAGGCACTTTCTCACATGAAGAAGCGCTTGGACGAGGAGTGATAAATGTCAGTGGAATTTACACAAGAGACACCACCAGCACTGGCTTAAACATTTCTACCATGAAAAAATAAAATAAAAAATAAAAAAAAAAAGGCTGGCGTCCAAGCAGAAATGTGATCAGGAACAACGAGGGAGCTGTTAGAACTGAGTCTTAGGGAGAATGTGGTGGAAGGTATAGAGTTAAACAGCGCCCCCAACTGTCTGACAAAATAACACACATGAAAAGAGGAAGGCTGGGAACCGAAGGAAATCAGGTTCTCAGATGGAAATAGCGGAAAATGTTTTCAGAGTAAAGAAAAACTGTAGGATTAAAAACCCAAAGCACACACACCTGTCCTTTTTGGTTTCAAACTTTTATAGACTACATTTCAAAGCAGTACTTATATATGCTAGAAATGTCATCACACAATCTTTTACACAGTTGGAATTTATTATCTCTGTTCCCTAAAAACCTAAGCCATGAAAATTTCACCAATTCTGAAATTCAGATCAGGTTTATTTCACTGCTTTTTTTGCTTTCAAGAACTATTCCACTGCTTTTTAATCAAGACTGGATTCTCCTCCTTTGAATTCAAATTCTTATTTCCACTATACTTGATTTTGTTTTCTTTGCCAATATTCAACAAATGATTTTCGGTGCTTAGCTTGTTTGACATCTAAACTAGATCCACAGGTCTAGTTAAAAATCCTGATCCATAAAGGTAAATGTTTTTATTATAACTGCTTTAAGAGAGTGTGCATAGATTTAGTTGTTCTGTCAAGGAACCTTAAACAACTATCTCGACAAACATGTATTAAAATGTCAAATGAAAGACATCATCTAAATGAAAATGAATGAATGAAGGTCTCTATATTGTGGATTTTTAGACTTAGTTAGTCAAATAAGAGGTGATCTCTGGAAACCAAACAAAGATAACCTGTTGCCACATTTTGGAGTTAAACTTTAACATAATTGCTTTTGTACCCATAGATAATATTTCTTCACATCATTGTTAACATTTAAATTAGACATAAGTCAAAAAGTTGAAAGCTTGTACACCAATTATTATGAAGTGTGTTTTAAGTGTTTACATACAGAGGTGACACTTTAGAAAATAACCAGTGAGGATCCCATTCGTCACTGGCGGTGGTCCCCATTCCAGCAGAACAGTGTCATCATCCTGAATCCTGGGAATCAGCATGGGCACTTTCTCTGGAACTGTTGTACAGAAAACATTTAAATATGTAAATAAAATACATAAACTGAATTTGGCAATTTAGCCAAATGACATTTTAGAATGATGTTTAAAAAAAATGAAGGGATTAAAAACAAATAAAAACTAACACCTAATTTTTCTGTATTTCTCTGATAAAAAAAAAAAAAAAATCCCTTAATTTCTGTTCATTTTAGTTTATCCCTAAGCATGAGTCAGAGCAGAAGAACATGTGAAATTTTAAAACTGCAACCATATGGATCTTACTGTCAACAAGAGTGAATTCATGGACATTGTTGCCTTGCCTTGGTCTGGGGAGCCAATTGCACTGACGGGGAACTTGTTTATGTCTGATGTTTGAACTACTTCACTTGTGTTGTCTCACATTGTTTGCACACATATAAATATTCATGATACATTATTTATAAAGGTGCTGGTTTATTCTCTTGTTGTGAGACTTCTGTGGAAGTTTTTTGTTGTTTTTTTCTTGTAAGATGTTAATTCAAGCATTATTTATTTTTTTTGTGGCAGATATTTAAATTGTGAAAAAATAGCAAATGGGAAGAGTTTTGCACAATAAATCAAAAACAAACCAAAAGCATTTTTGGCTTTGTTTCTCTTCTACTTTAGTTCAGACCTGTTGTATTACTAATAACCATGCAGAGGCTGAGAAAATATGGCTGGTCTAACAGCTAAATCCTTAATCCCTCACCTACAAACTGTGACCAGAGATATTGGGGTTCTCTATCTTAGAAGTTAAGTGAACTGCAGAACAAAGAGCAGATCAGCAAATTCATTAAAAATTAATATACATTTAGCATCTGTTATGTACATACACTGTATGAAAAGGGAATATCTTTCATACTGTCTGACATCAAAACCTGCTTAGGTTCAATAAGAAATTGTTCCTACACAAGACACAAGCACATGATGCTGCCATCACCATAAGTCACTGTTTGGATGGTGTTTGCAGGCTTTATCCCTTACTCTTCACCATCTAGCAATGGTCTTTATGGCCAAACATGTCACTGCTAGTTTTACCATAGCATATCTCTCCAGAAATTAAGGTCTTTGTCTCTGAGCAAATGTGCTAAGTGTGGTGTGGCCTATAATATTGCTTTTGGAGTAGAGGCTTCTTCTTTACTGAGTGGCCTTTTGTTTCACTGACAGTTTCATCTTCGGGTAATTAAGCTTTGACTTTAATTTTAGGTTTGATTTTAGGCCAAAACATGTTCATCTCTAAAACACATAAACAGACTTCTTTCTCCACAGCATTATGGCTAAACATTTCCAAGGTGTTAATACTTGAATTGTTTGAACAAATAAACAGAGTTCCTCAAAGACGCTGGAAAATTACCTAAGAATGAACCACACATGTTCAATTTCCTCCCCTTGATTTTTAATTAATTGTTTCATCATGCCTCTGTCTTAAAATGCATCCACGGCAAAATCAAATTGTTTAAAATGAATGGAAATTGTAGTGTATATAAACTTCTTGGATTTGAGCAATTTTATAACAAAAAAATATCAGTCAAATATTATCTATGTGAATGTAAAAGGAGCATGGATGACTTGTTGCATGGCTGTCCCAACTCACCACCCTCTGGAGTATTAAAGTTGACTGGATCACTCTTTGGTCCTTTTCCCTTCTTGTTAAAAACGTTCACTGTGAGTCTGTACGCAGAGAAAGGTTCAAGTCCCGGCACAATGACATGAGTCCTGTTTCCAGGGAAAGACTTGGCATTATGCTCCTGTAAAATCTTGTCAGGACTCAGGAAGCTTTTCATTCTCTCCCAGTTAACCTGCAAGATAAAAGATGTAATTTTATATACCAAGCAGTTATTTACTCTTGTATACACATTTATTGTATTCTACATTGAAAGTTTTTTTTTTTTTCTTCGAAAAAGTACAAAAAATAACTTTTGCTACAAAAGCCTTTTCTCAACAGTGATAATGACTGAAGCTTAATTATAGTTGCAAACTAAAAATAGGCAAAAGATAAATGAATCCAAACCAGATAAACTTACATTGTAGCCTCCTAAATGACCTCGCACTGTCGCTGGGAGAACTGGACTCCAGCTGACTCTGAGAACGGTGGTGTTGATCACCTCCACTGCTACATTGTGTGGTGCTGCAGTCGGAACTTAAAAAAAAGTAAAAGCAAAAAAAAAAAGTTACAAATCCCAATACATAGGGATTTTGACACTACAAGATATCTAAAAATTTAATCTAACAAATTAATTAAGATTAAGTAAATGATTTCAACATCAAATTTAAAATAACATAAAACGTCATTGTCATTTAAGAAAATGTTAAAAGATTTTAGTTCTCACGGAGATGTTAGAAATAAGGATTTTTTTTTTATTGGGTTAACATAAAACAGTAAACTAAATTATAATAAAAATTAGTACAGTGGAAAAACACTTAAAAGGTCTTTGTTTGGAGTGTGTAGTATAGAGTTACTGTAACTTTGGTTAGAGTCACAAATAAAAATGTGAATTTCATAAAACAACAATCAAAACAACTATTTAACTTAATAGCAATTAGAGTTGTATTCAAAGCTAAATAATTCTAAATCCTATTACTGCAGTTTCTAAAAAGTTAAATAAAAGCAGTGCAGATCTTGATTCTTGATCTGTCAATTCTCCCAGAGTTTTTGACTCAGAGGTGAAAATTTGACTTTCTTCTCTGATACAAAGGTTATCTGCCACCTGGTAGAAATAACAATAGTGTTTCTCTTTTATTTGTCAGAAAGGTCAGAGGGGAGGAGATGTCACAAGTGCACACCTGCACATGGTAAAAACATTCAAGTAAAGGGGGAAAATAAGAAAAGAACTTAACCTGACACATTTTCCTGGAGACAGTGCCAAAAGACAACTGAGGAAGCAGATGGAAAAGATAGCACAGGAAGTTCAAAATAAAGAATGAGAACAACAATAGCCTGGTGTGAAAACTAAGGCTTCAGGGTTTCTTAACTTATCAAACATTAGAAAACACATAAACTGAGCTGACAAGATCATAGGACTCACTATCTTCTCCGGAGTAGCCAGTTATGGGTTTTGGTTCTGGACCCCAGCCCAGGCTGTTCCTGCTCTGGATTTTGATCTCATATGGTGCAAAGGTGGATGTGTTCCTGACGATAAAGGAGGATCTCGTGACCAGGTGCTCCTGCCATTTATCTTCCACCTCCAGTTTTCTGTAGGAGAGCTTATACTCAAGTCCTGGACCATTGAATTCAGTCGGTAACAGTGGCTACAAAATGAAAGGGAAAAAATTAAATAAATTAAATGAAACCAAGTTTTCAGGCCAATCAGGAATATTGCCACCATGTTCTAAAGCAGGTATTGTCATATCCTGGCTGATTAAGGCTTATTAATGAAATCAAGCCCTAATTCAATTAAAATCTACATTTACTTCCATCTGAAAAGAAGACTTTAGACCACTGTACAGTCCAGTCCTTCCTCTCCATAGCCAAATCAAGACTTTTGACTTGGCTAAAAGTCAAAAGACTTGTTTAAAAGACAGTCTTAAACTAGTCTCTTGTTTAAAACTGGCTTAAGACAAGGGATGCAACAGCTGTAGACTTCGTCCTGGATATAACGTTCCGAGAAACTGAATTTTGGCTTTTCGTTATTTGCAAACAACAGCCATCAAAAGTAACAGAAATAAACACTTAACAGATCATTGCGCATGCAACGAATCAAAATAAATGAGTTTTACTTTTATTATTTAAATGTTTCAATAACATTCTAATTTATTAAGATGAACTTGCATTAGAACAACTCTAGAATCTTAGAAAGGCTTTTTTATTATTAAAATGAGACATTAACATAAAAAACACACTTACATCCCAGCTGATGTCCATTTCGTGGGGAAGGTGGCCATGAATTCTGATGTTTTCTGGGTTTCTGTCTGGTGCTTAAGGAGAGAAATAAATGGGTAAATAATCATGCTGCTGCAAAGAAGCGGATCAGTGGTTGACATCCTTATTTATGCCTGCTGTAATTTACGCGAATTACACTATACTGAAGCCAAGAATTCATATTTAATGATGGAGATATTTTATCTTGCTGCAAATAATGCTTTCAGAGCTACAATGACGTGGCTTTTCTCTCCCCTGACTGGTACAATGTCATATGGCTGCAGGCTGACTTTTAGACTGACACCTAAGGAAAAAAAGGTTCAAAGTCAGACGCTGTCTCGAACCCGCAGATAACCTCACCGAAGCATGCTAATAAAATAGAGGAATCATACCAGCAGGGGGTGTTTTGAGTCTCTCTGTGGGCTCACTAGGTGGTCCAGGTCCGATGGCATTAACAGCATAAACTCTGAACTGATAGTTAAGATCTCCGTGAAGAAAGAGCTCAGCTGTTGCCTGGTTACCGGCGACTTTCTGCAGCTCCTTCCACCTTCCAGGCTCCCAGTGGCTCTCCTCAAACTCCACCACGAATTCTGGACAACAGAGGAGTGAGGATCAGACATATGTAATCAGTGCCTTACTGCTGAAACAAAACAAATAATGGATGGTCTGAGTTAAAACTATAATTGCTATTAACAGAGAAACAGAGACAGTTCGTTCCAGTCAGAAGCTCAAAAATAATCACTTAGAGATGGGTGCCCTTTCTCTGCAGCTTATTGAGAATAGCATGATTAAAGGCATTCTGTCTAGGTCTATTTATGGGCAACAAATTTTTTTATGAACTCCACAGTGTTAATCTCATTTTCCAAAGCAAAGAAATAGCACCCATCGTCAACTTTTTATGGTAAGGGGGACTCGGCTTTGTCCCTTTAACTGAGTGGGCAGATAACCACACACACACACACACGCACACACACACACACACACACACACACACACACACACACACACACACACACACACCCACACACACCAACACACCCCCCCCCCCACACACACACACACACACACATATATATAATAAGTCTAATTTTCATTGCTAAACAGGTGGCAGCAATGTGTCAATAAATAAGTCAACATCAGAGGTGGTTCTTGAATGAATGGCACCCTGAGCAAACCAACAAGGCTTCTCCCCCTTTCAAAACACACATTCATTAAATTTGTGAAATAGCCCTTTAATGTAGCCTCAAATCAGGATGCCGACAGAAATTAATAACAGAAATCAAAATAAGGATGGGAAACATGAATCAGACATGCAGAACTCCTTATGCTGCTTTTTGGATATGAAATAAATCAGAACCACTTTGGTCTGTCTTTACATTTAACACAAAACAGTCGAATGATATAAAATGCATGAGGCCTGTCTTGAAATAGCTGGAAAAATAGGGCTTATATTATGCTGTCAAAGAAAACAAAATGTTGAATAAGAAAAAATTAACCTTAGGAGCAATTTGAAAAATAGAGAAAAAAAAATCAATAAGATTTTACTTCTCTTAAGACAGTTGAGAATACTTTCTATCATCCATTAGGAAACATATCAACCCTACTAATTTTGAAAGTCTGTAAGAAAGATTTGCCCATTTAAATTCTCATCATCCCTGTAATTTTCAAAACTAAATTAGTCCTTTCTGAAAGCATTAATGAGAAACAAGCTTTCCTGCTGGGTTTTATTTGCACAGACTCCAATGACAGTCAAAGACCCTGAATTTTTCCATTTTTTGAAAAGAAAAGAAAAAGAAGAAAACAGAAAACATTTAGAGACATTAACAAATGCATTATACTCCCATTAAGTATAAAAGCGCCTCAACAGTGGTTGGCAAATTTTACATAATAAGTCAGCTTGCTGTCAAACTATATATATATATATATATATATATATATATATATATATATATATATATATATATATAACTTTTTTTTTAAATCAAAACACACCACTGCAGTAACAAGCTCCCAATAAAAATCTGTAAATCTGTGAAAAGCTAAAAATAATTATTTTGTATTCTGAGTCATATTATCTGTTGGAGTTCTCCTAAACTATGTTGTTGTTAGTGGAGACTCTATTTAGAGTACAACGGTATGGGAGAAAGTTTTATTATTTTTTCCTTGCTTTATTTATTTGCTTATTTGGTCAAATACAGTGGGTATCACCCTGTGTCGAGCACAGAACTCGACACAGGGTGATACCACCATATGTTTGGTGGTACATATGGTTAAAATAGTAAAGGTTGCTGTGTGATTGTCATTAGAGAATAAAGGCAAATTCTCAGTTTAAATATTTATTCCTTATTGCCCAAGACAATTTTGAATTTTAAACAACTACAGGCATTATTATGTAAATACCATCTATATTTTATTAAAATCAAAATCAGTCTGATGCAAATTTGCTCTAACATTCTGCAAGGGGTTAATGTTTCTAATAACTTGCTGGAGATAAATGTTTTTGGGTTTTTTTTACAATGGGCTTTGATCAGAGAGCAAATGTGCAATTTATTGTGTGACAAGCAGCAGAATGACATATTTGCTTAAGGAGACAATCATGCAAGAACTGGTTGTGTGCTTGAAGGAAATAGGCTGGCACAAAAATATCTTCATACCAACTTTCCATAAAGTGTGGAGCATGAAAACACTTTGTAGATTACTTCTGTCATATACAGGAACACTCAGATTACTCTGCAGTTGTCAGATGTGACAGATGGACAAGAATCTGAGTACAGAGAGCTGGTGGACCGCTTTGCAGCAGGGCGTCTCTTTTTTAATGTAAACAAAACAGGAGATGATTGTCAATTTCAGGAGAAACAGAATTAGATCAAACCCCGTTTCTATTTCTGTGATGGGAGAAGAAGTGGAGGTGGTTGAGGATTATAAATATCTCAGTGTGGGACAACAGATTGGACTGGAGAAGCAATAGTGAAGCCATCTATAAGAAGGGACAAAGCAGTATGTACTTCTTGAGGAAGTAAAGATCTTTCAAGTTTTGCAGCAAGATGCTGCAGAGCTTCCATAAATCTGTTGTAGATAACTTCAACTCTTCTGTTGGGGAAGCAGCATCAGAGCCAGGAACATTAAAAGACTCAACAGCCTGATAAACAAGGCTAGTTTTGTTCTGAGGCCGGACTGTGGAACCTGTGGAGATGACGATGCAAAGAAGGATTCTTTATAAAAATCAAGAAAATTATGGACCAGCCTGACCATCCTCTCCAGAACAGTGTCTTCAGTCAGAGGCTTCTTCAAATTAATTGCAACACAGACCCCAACAAGAGATCTTCCCTGCCAACAGCCGTCACTCTCTGCAATAACTCTGACAGATTTGAATTAATATAAATTACAACATTTAATTTCCATTAAGAGTTGATAAAGTAATTTTGAATTTTTGATATAGTAGAAATTGTACAATATTTTGCAAAATGAATACAAGAAAGACAATGTTTATAATGTATTGAAAGTATTTTTTAAATTATTTTACTCTATGCAACAGATGGGCTCCCAGTGTGCTCAAGTGTGAAATATGCAGATGTGCTCCTGCTATAGACCATCTTCTGTTCTTCCTTTTGAAAGATTTAAAATGTGTTTTACTCATTATGCATGTTTAGGAACATGTTTGTAGTAAGAAAAATGCCAATTGTGGATCTGTTCAAAATTGTTTTAAGACGACAGAATATTTATAAAAGCCTAATTGTGTCATAATTATTTATTGATGACATCACTATGTGATCTAAAATCTAATATCAAACAGAATTGGAAAAAGTAAGGGTACATGAGCAGCTGCTGATGATCTCTGGGTAAAATGTTGCTAAGTATTAAATTATTCAGCAAAACTCCTACTCCTTCCCCTATACCCGACTTCAGATGCTCTGCTTTATTCTGTTTAAAGTTTTACCTTTCACGGAGCTGTTGTGATCACTCCCTGGTATCCAGGACAGAGTCACATTCCTTGATTCCTGATCCGATATCTTTAAACTCATAGGAGCATCAGGAATATCTGCGAATAAGGAGTAAAAATCAGCACAGAAACTTAAAATTATATATATATATATATATATATATATATATATATATATATATATATATTTTTTTTTTTTTTTTTAAATGTGGAGTCATACCCAGTACAGTTAGAAAGGCAGTTGCAGTATCTTCATCAAAACTTGTTCGAGCAATGCATGTATATGTCCCCTGATCACCGATATTCACGTCCCTAATCTGCAACTGGTCGCCTTCCATGTTGTACCTGCAAAAATAAAACATTTGTTAAAGCACAGACAAATAGCCTAAAAGATAGAACAACAGTTACCAAAAAGCTTATTTTGAAGTAATAACCAAATAGAAGAAAAGTGTAAATAAGTTGTAGTTTAGGCATATTTATTGGCATCCATGATTAAGATGTGTAAATCATACTTGAGGTTGACACATTTTTGTTTCAGTAACATAAACTCACATCTACCCTTTAATTTTAGTAGTTACTTGTAAATTTCTTCAACAAAAAATGTACCATCTTTAGAAATGACAGTTGTCACTGAAGTAGTACTGCTAAAATCTATTCTAATTTAAATTTACTTAAATATTTATTTTTATACATTAGGCAAACTATTTTTTCTTTCAAGTTGGTTGGAACATTTACTAACATTAATTAGCAATCTACAACTTTAGGTATGGTGGACAATCTGTAGTGGGGTTCTTTCTCTTCCTTTTTGGCATCCAGAACTACTTGAGATAGCAGGCAATTTCAATAAATCTCATCTCAAGTAAACTGAAAATCAATCACCAGTTGCAAAGAACAAAGGTCTTTCTCTGACTCGAAACATTTTGGGTGGACTAAACAAGATTTGCCGTGAAATTTATTTCACAAATTTTAGCACAATAATAGAAAATTTTAGTACAATTTAAGTTTACGTATATGTTTGGTTTTCTAAAATGGATCCTTATTGAAAAGGTAAAAAAATTGTGGCAAAGGACCATTGAAATGGAAATTAGAATTCATACAGGTACTTATCACATTGTTTGGCCGAGGCTTGGTCATCATATTAAAAATTTACATTTAGATTAATTATGTGTGGAGAGCTGTGTGAAAATGTTCTCAGTGCATCTGGACAGAACAGATGTAGATTTCATCTTTCTGTTGCTGCACAGCACAAGCCCGCAGCAGAGAATCACTATTGCAGATAAGTAAAGAAAAAAAATGGCCATGGAGGTGTAAAAAATAAATGTTTAGCTTAATTCCACACATTTACAAGACAACTATATATTATACATTATATACTAAAACAGATATTCGGTGATGTTGAAAAGCTGTACATTTGCAAGAATAATTAACCATGTTTTATGATTAAAAGCATAAATTTCTAATGTTAAAATTAGGATATTCTCTGTGCATTTCAGACATTTGCAACAAAAAGTGACAAATCATAGCCTGTCATTGACAGTGGTGGAAGGTCCTTCAAAATTAGGAAAATCAAGTGCAGGGCTGTTATCTATTTATCTTATTTGTTATCAATTTGCATCAGAAAAGGGTTTCGGATGCGGCTGCACATCGATGCCCAAATGGCCCTTTGAGCAGTTGGCGCCCTATGTAGCCATCTGTGTAGCCTGTATCAGCTCTTTCTCCCTCTCTTTTTATTAACCAACCTGTTGAACCGCCACCTGGGGATAAGTGCGTGACTGGTAACATAATGACTGACTGATATACTGGTGAATCAATAATTGTGGCACTTAAGATTTGTTTTAGAACTACAGAATTGGGTTAAAATATATTTGTTTACTCTTTATTTATGTCATTGCACTAAAAGATCAATTTCTTTTAAGGGTTAGTACACATTTCTAAAAAAAAAAAAAAGTAACAATGTTGCTGATTCGGTGTCCAGTCCCCGGCTGAGAAAAGCGATCCCTTCATTAAAAAACCAGAGAGGAGTAAAAGGTGTTGTGTGAGAGATGCCTTTGATGATTTCTGTTTTTTCTATACTGTTGCATTAACATATACTGAACAGGTTGAACAAAAGCACCTAGAAGCTCAACAAAAACGACCAACACAAACACAGCCAAAGCAAAGGCAGTTTACCTGAAACTATTCTCAGAAGAGCGAGAGATCTCCTCCCCATCCTTCCTCCAGATCACCTCAAAGGTGCCCTCCAGACTTCTGTCATATTCTGACCGGCACATCAATCGGGCCAACTTCCCACTGACGATCTGCACATCCTGAGGAGGAGCCACAATTTTTGTTGGGTCTGAAGAAAAAGCATAATTTCAGGGAGAGACAAACAGAAAAACGTGATGACTTGAAGACAATAGAATAAATGTTTCTAACTCCAGCAAATTAGCTTCAAATTAATTGGGGCCAATAATTTGGCCCAAATTATTTCAGAGCAAAAATGGGTCTCACTGTAACTGTTTCTGTGATTTGGATGATTAAGCAGTCAATGTTAATCATCTTGCATTGTAAAAAATTATGATATTATAATTGTCTGATGATTGTGGTAATCATTTTTAATGGAACAAGCATTTTTATTAAGGCCAGTAGAAGTAAGCTACCCTGTTCAAATATATTTAATAGCAACAAATAAATTATACTTTCAATTTTAAGTAATAAACATGCAAGTTTTCCATTAAGAACAACATATACACATACCTAAATCTGCATTTTCAATTAACATAATCTTTAAGTACTTCACTAAATAGCTTTGCACACATACTGTAACTGTCTAAGATCAAATATAACTCGAAATAAAAAATGCCGTTCGAGAAACTGTTTTTCGGTTCATTGACAAAAGATGAATGCAAAGATTTTGCTGACGTACCTTTCACGTCCAGCAGAGCTGTGAGATTTGACATGCCTTCTCTGTTACTAGCCATGCAAGCATATTTCCCCGTGTCACCTTTTTCTGCGCGGATGATTTCCAAGAATTGCCCATTTTCTAGAACATGAAATCGTTCTCCTTCAACAACTGTCCTCTCCTTGGTCCTAGATGGAATGATTTTTGAAAATATCCATCAAAGAGACTGTACACATTTGTTTTAGTCTTTCTTTTGTATTTTTCAAATTGATTTCAAATGTGAAAAATGTGTTTGTGTAAGGTTTAAGATTTTATCATTTCCAGAGAAGCAAAATGAATGTTTTTAATTGCAAAACAAGTTAGTATAGAAACAAAAGTGCTATGTAAATTTACACAAAATTTTGCAATAGAATTCTCAATCTTATTTCATGTTTTGTTGTATTCTCCTGAACCCTTTTAGTTCCTTTCTACTTGTTGGAATGTCTTTCTTCTGTTTTCTGAGTCTACAGATGAAAAATATTCTGGGGAAAAAAGCCTAATCTGATGACTTGTGTATTTTCTCTTAGAGCTCCATCTTTCCCCTTATGGTCCCAGATGAATAAATAAATAAAGAAAAATGAGATGGTAAGTTTATTCTAAAAATGCATTAAAATAAAAGCCTTTTCGCAAGTTAGACTTCTGCAGAAAATGCATTTCTAAGACATCAACCTGAGTTGTACCAGGATTTCCTAAGATCAATTTCAATAGAAGCTTTTTCTAATACCAGACTATTTTGAATCTGACATGTAAATATACATCTTTGCTGCTTGTTGCATTAACTAAAATATAGTCTGTTATAGATGTAAATAAATGGGACACGATAGAGGTTTTTATTATTTTAACACACAAAAGATAAAAAATGAGCCTCGTGAGAAGCATGGCAGATTGTTCTCTACTTACCAAGAGATACTGGATGGAGGAGAGCTGAAAACACTGCAGTTCATGACAATATCCTCTCCTTCAATCACTGCATACTCTTGAAAGTCCTTTGTCAGCATAAGAGGTGCCATATCTAAGAGCACGTTGAGGGAAGAGAGATTATAATGGCTTAAATATGAGACTATAAATAGCAGAATACATAGACCCACTCTTTAGAATCCCAACATGATACTTGACTCTGTTCTGTGGAGCTAAACAATTTGAAACCAGAATCGCAGGGAGAACATTTTTCCCAAGGAGGCAACATTAAAACGAGTGTTTTATGCAACATAACCTCGCATATAATAATATCACAATTCATATTTACTGTTATCAAAGGTCCTTATTTGCTGTCTCACACACATTTGCAGTAAATCCCTCATTGTCAAAAGAATAAATTGATTCCAGCCACCAGTAATATAGCAGAGACCTTGAGAAGTACTGCAATCACTACAGTAAATATCTAAAAACAATGGTTGCTACACAACAACAACCAATAAGCATGTCATAAACAATCCTTGTACATTTGAGGTAATGGTTCTGTGCTGTTTCAGAAAACTACTTTTCTGACTTCCTCCAGCAGCTAGCCGTGCAACAATGCTAACAGCTTAAACATTTAATCGCAAAAAGAAATTGAAGTTCTGTGAACTGATGTGTGCAATGATCATCCAACCAGTCATGCAAAAATGTCTGGAGTAGTTTATGGCTCTGCACATATGCTGTGTGTGTGAGTGTGTGTCCATTTTTATTGTGTTTTTTAACCTTGTACAATCACTATGGCATATGAATTTGTTCAGTATATTTTCATGAAATATAAAGTCAAATGGTTTAATTTAATTGTGTTGCATCCATTAACATTTCTGTTATTGGCTCTGTTGACTTTTATAATGTAAAACGTTCAGACTGAAACTCCTGATCAAACCAGAATAATTCTGACCAGCCAGGTCCTGGTATATAACATTAATTAGAGCTATCTAACCACATTTCCTTTCCACAGAGTATGTTAAAAGGAATAGGCTTCTGTGTTTCTGTGTTTGCAGCAAGAGACCTGGCAGGCGGCTCCTGGTTGAAATCTGATGATCTTACTCACTCATGACTAAGACATTGATGTTGGCAAGAACACTGCCATGAGGATTAGAGGCCTCGCACTGGTAGACGCCACTGTCCTCTGGCCCGGCCTTGTGAAGCATCACAGTTTCATCAAGCACTCGTCTGTTGTTCTCTCCGTCATCTGAGAACAACAGAATGTCAAAGCCATCGGGACCAAAGGCGCAATTAGTTTTTTCAGTATAAAATCTGAATGTGTTTTTTCTTTCAAATGGATTCTTTGTACTAAAGCATTATTTAATCACAAAAGAACAAATATTTGATTAAAACATGTTCTGTAATTATCAAGGAAACAATTTTCAGTGATTACTTTTTTGAGTTTTGAAGAGATTTTCAGATTGAAGCTCCAACTGTAGTTTTTAATAAGAAGAAACATTTGATGACATATTTTGAGTTGCAGAATATGAAGTAATCAAATAAAGAATGCCGTCTGCAGACAAACTAATAATCTTAAAAATATTTTTGATATGATTTAACCATTTGTTAAGTCACTTGCTTTGCTACAAAATGTATTCAATAACGATGCTTAACAGGCTTAGTTCATGGTTAGCTTTAGTAAAATAAGTTTGTAAAATCAACTCTTATTCGTTAATTCATGAAGCCCTTTAAAATCCAAAGGCAACCAAAGTGCTGTAAAGGTCAATCATGAAATACAAAGTTGACAAACAATAAAAATCACCAGTAAAATATATACAATATAAAGGAGTGACTTGATGTTCTCTGAAATTAAAAGCCAATTTGAAAATATTTTAATTAATTTAAAGCGCTGCTAGACATCACAGCATCCTGGGAGCTGCGGCTGAATAGAGGCTGTCTCCCGTGGCAACAAGCCAGGTTCTGGGAACAGCCAATAGGTTGAGATCTTTGATTTCTCCAGGAGATATGAGGAGATAAAAGCTCAGAAAAGATAAAGAGGTGTCAAACCATTCAGACATCCAAAAACTAAAAGCAAGATCTTAAAATCAATTCTAAAAGGAACAGGCAGCCAATGGAGGGAATGTATACACATGCATTTTCCCAGTCATTAATTATACATATGCTCTCTGCGGAGAAATTAAAACTTACTGAGATGCAATGAAGACAGTTCTCCAAGTAAATTCAGTAGTTTCGCTGTACTTCTAAAATTGGTATGCTTTTGCAACAAAGTTTCTCTAATTATCCCTGTACATCCTTAAAGCAGTGAAATGACACCATGAACTCCAGGTTCTGTGGTTTAAATGTAGCTGGACATGCTTTATGTGTTCTCCTTAATGTAATGAGCAACAGAAATAAAACACCACAGCCACGATTATTGTTTCTGACCTTGGAGTATTTTTCCATTTTTTCTCCACGTTATCACTGGGGTTGGTTTTCCATCTGCTGAGCACTTAATGAAAATGTCTGATCCGATCACAGACAGCTGGTTCTGGGGAGGCTTTGTACGCCATGCCGGAGGCTCTGGAAGATGCCAAGAAGAACTATGTTTGTCTCAGCGAAAAACAACGTGTCACTGGCTCTGTCGATAAAGACTAACCTTCCACAATTACATCAAAGTAATGGTCTGCCTTTCCGGCTGAGTTTTCAGCCATACACATGTATTTCCCCTGATCCTTCTCATCCACAGCACTGATGGTCAACAGCTTCTTAAAGTTATTCAGTTTTATCCGATCAGGTAGAGTTTCTCCCATTTTCATCCATGTTAACTTAGGAGTAGGACTACAACATAAAAGAGAAAAACGTTAAAAAATACAAAACTGAATGAGGAGTACTGATGAATAAGCATGAGCCTGCTAGCAACAACAATGTATATTAAGGTTTAAAATGTGTTTACTAGTTAAAAACTGCTGAAATATTATCCCATACCATCTCTAAAAGTTTAATTCATCTTATTCATGTTTTCTCTTTTTTAAACATCAAGCTAAGCAGCATGCTAGTTCAACAGCTGACTGCAGCCTGTCAACCCAAACAAATTTCTCCCATAATAAAGCCATCCTTGCTCCATCTTATTATCACAAAGTCTCTGTAAAAACATTAGAAACCTTGGTGAAGAAAGTTGTTTGCAGTGCACTTTCTCTTAAAGCTCTAGTCTGCAGTGATGTAATTAGATATTTTTTTTGTTGAAAAAAAAAAAAACTCTATATGAGATACCATCATAATAAAATGATCAGAATTACCAGCCCATACCAGCCCATGCTTACAAATGATAGTGATACAGTAAGATGAACATACTATCCTGCTGGTATACACTCAAGGTGCAGATCCTGTCCTTTCAGCAACAGCTTTTCTGTTTGGACACCAGAGGGCAGCAGTAGGCTGGGTGCTCGAACTGGTAGAGCTATGGATGCATTTGACAAAACGACAATCTTTCTCATTTGTGGGCAAAATTAAATCAAGTACCGCTAAAACCACACAGACATGCTTAAAATCAATTGGCTATCAGTACATCTCAGCAAAACACAAATCAACTTCCTGATTAGATAGTCACACATCAAGTCTTTCACTATCACTTACTGGCACTGACACTCTTAGAAGAGTTGTTCTCCGGTTCCACTGAAACAAAAAATCATGACATTAATAGTGCTGGGACAGATGTGTGTTGGTTTCCTAATGTGCATTTGCCGGACTATGATTTCCGTTGGGCATAAACACGACATAATAAATCCCTCCTGTTTAGAGTTAAGAGCATTGAAAATGAGCAGAAACACTTTTGCAATCGTGAATTTAAAAAGAGCGTCAGGGTTTTGCCTACATCTCTCCACCTTGACGGACAAGGGGTCTTTCTGGGCAATGGTACGTATCCTTTGGAAGGCAGCGCAGCAGCTGTAGTCCTTGCGACTGTCTTGTGGTAAGGCATAAGCAAAGTACAGGTTGCCATTGGTTCCCATGGAGACCCTCTCATCTTGCTTTATGTGCTGCAGACCTAGAAAACAGCATATCTGAATCAATAAAGATGTCAATATCAAAAGTGTCTGTTTCCTGACATTTCTTTTCTGCATTTGAAAATCACTTATGAGGTTTAATAACAAAGTAGAATACACAGGAGTATGATATGTGATAAATGAAATGGAAACACCTGTAAGTGATTCCTCATCTAATCATGCTCCATGAAAGCAAATTTGTTTCATATAGATTTACAGTTCAGTGAATTATCAACCCTGAGTTTACCAGATATAGCCATCAATCACTTGTGGTTTTATTCGTGTGAATAAAGAAACCTTCTTTAAATTTACAAAATAAACAAACAACTTCACTCAGATGCACATCATCGTGGCAATGTTTTGAGATTATCTAAGACAAAAGAAAGTTCTTCAGCACTCAACTATTTCACTATGTTCAGGGCATACAGTCACTGTTGTCTCTGGATACATAGTACATGTGCCAAGTCAAATCAATACTGAAGCTGAATTCGTCCCCAAATGTTTTCATTCAGTGCAGCAGTAAGTGTCTCCTCCTGAGCACCTGAAGAACTTGTGCAGTTTTTTTTTTTTTCCAGACATTTGTCTGGTATGTTGGAGACAGATGAGAACTTGTAAGAGGTTCAACAGAAGCAAGATCTCCCTCCCATTGCAGGAGCACTTCAGACAAAGCCTGATGTTATGTTTTACACACAAAATTGCTTTGTTTTTGAAGGAGGTGGGAAAAGACTCCTGATTGGAGATAAACTTCTGTGTCTCAAGTGGGAAGCTTTAATGTCATTCAACTTAAATACATCCACTACGTCACAGCCTTTTGGTTTGAAGGAAGTTCTCCAAGATGGTGCATGCATTTGAAAAACCCTGGATGATGCATTTTGTAGAAGATAAAAACGTCAACAACGGCAGATCTCAGATAATTAAATATCCATCTAATACAGCCCAGTCTGTGTTCTTGGGAAGTAAATCACATCAAGCTTTTGAAGTGCTTATTCAGGTGTGAACAGAGGTGAAACATGCCGAGATTTGAATACTAGTGTTCATTCCTTTTGTGCACCTGAATATTTGAGTGGAAGCAGCAAGAGAGGGCAAAGACATACCAAGGATATCTCTATAATTACAGGTGCTTTACGAGTCCTTTAAGTTTCTGACAGGCGTCTGCTGATTTATTCCTCTTTATCTCATTTTTTTTATCATTTTGTTTTATTATTTGTAGCTGTACAACATTATTAGGATATTTGGATCTGAAACCAGCTGTTTACATACACTACCAGCCTGCCATAATCTTTCTTTCTCTACATCTGACATTGAATCAGATGCTTATAGACAGAGAAGTTTTTATGACTTATTTCAACATCAGAGCTAAACCAGATTGTTTAGCTGTTTGGTAAGCTAAAAGTTAAATTATCGTTCCACACAGCATTCCTAGGTGACATTATGAAAAATAAAAACATGTCAGTCAAGATGTCAAAAGAAAATTGAGGATGTCCATAGTTCTTTCCCATCCTTAAATGCCATTTTCAGAACCTGCACTAAAAAGCCAAGCCATTATGCCTTTTAAGCATCTTTGTCCATACTGAAAGAAGAACTGGGCTGGAAGAAGCCATTACTCCATAGGCAATATAAAAATCCAGGTTATAATTTACAAAGGCATTACAGGACAAAGACTTTCTTTATTTTTGAGACATGTCTTGTTGTCTGATTAAAAATAATGCTAAATTACTTCTTTGTAGGGTTGAGAAGGTGTGTGAGGTTACATGCCACTCAATTCAGTATGTATAAACTTGTGGTGTCAGCTGTGTGTGCACACTGATGTGGAATGTAATTCTGTGGAAATTTGCAAATCTTTACATGCCTGCTTGCTTGTTTACTTTTTTTTTTCTGGCAAAAGTGGCTTTTATTTTATAATACTCAGACAGGAAAGTGTGTTGTGGCAGAGGGGGAAGATATGTTGAGTTGGGACTCGAACTTGTGACAGCAAAAATAAGGCCACAGGCTTCTGTATATAAGTTGCACGTTTCACCCCCTCACCACCGCCACAACCATTTCATTTGATTTTAACATCAGATCTTTGGCCTGATTGATGTGGGGATTTGTTTATGTGTGTTTTTGTTACATAAAAAACAAAAAAAGTTTTAGGCCATTGTGAATTTTTAACTAGAGAGCTATCAAAGCCTGAAAGGCTCATTTCAAAGGTTATAAACACTTGTCTAATGCCTGGCCACAACATTTTTTTCTAAAGGACAACTGCTCCAGTAATTTTCATTCACTGTGAATTGCTGTCTCTACTGCAATGCTCAAAAATACTTTGATCCCAAGCCGTAAATCCCTTCAAGATACAGACAGGTTCCCTGTGCATCCGGATTGTAAGATGAAAGCCCACGTTTTGCATCTGTTTTGAAAGGTATACGCAAGCAAATAATGTCTCCGGTCTGGAAGACTTACACACGTGCATCTCTAATACAGCAGAGCAGCAAAAAACAGTGAAGACGCAAGAGTCCGTCATCTCGCTGCGCTCTCTCTTTTAGTTTGAGCCAGACTACAACAACACACTATAGAATATTTGCAGTTTCAAGTATGGCACAGAACTGACTGCAGAGGTTAAAAAATATGTTTGTCCAGATTCAGTTCTTAAAATGCTTTACTCAGTAAGTCAATTGATCAATAACTGATTCAAAAGTTAGAAGGTTTTAACAAGCTTCACATGAGTCTCTTGTAAATAAGATGTTGGATTATAATAATCCAACATCTGTAAATAGTCTAAAAGACGAATCAGAATTTTTATTGCTGCTAGTTTTAAGATAACAAACCTCACCCTTTGAGCTCCACAGACTGTCTGACTTTGAATTTTATTATATCCCAAAAACTGTGCATTCTCAGCATACTTCCAGCTATTTGCCACATAGATGTTGGAGATGGTTTAACACTCCAGATGTAGGTCACATAATTGGCTGAAAAGCTTTAAATAAAATGGAGGATAATAAAGTTGAGAGAGTTAAGGTTTCATAGCATAATTGTAACCGAAACAACTATTTTCATACAAACTAACGTCATTTTGCTTGTTCTTGCCACACCTATATGCCTTAACTTTTGTTTTTGACAAATATGAATTTCTATATGCATATTTGTTTCACAGTGTAGCAATACTGAATGGTTTACAACTTCAAACCCTGGAGTAAGTGGTGAACATGAACATACAAACTAAAAACCTTGTATACACATGGTACCTGAATAAGCATCTTGTAATGTCAGCACTCAGTAACACAGCCAAAAAGGAATTTGATTAAGACCAAACACGGAAGAGTCAAATTCAAAGTCATACCCAGGATTAAAATGAAAAAGCCTGATAAAACTTGAAAATTGCTGTTCATAGACACTGTCCGTCCTGTCTTTTTGAGTTTGAGCTAATTTTAAAATTATTAAAAATGCTTGGTCTTTAAATTTTAATATTAGAAACAAATCAATAGCCGATTTATTAAACATAAATTAGAAACGTAATTAAAATAAAAAAAAAACAGCCATAATTGCAACAAAAAGTGTTTGAAAAAAGTCTTGGCAAAGGAAACTGACTACAATTTTACAGCACACTGCTCTGATTCTCTTTTCACTTCAAAATTATGCCGTATTTGCAGAACCATTTCAAATTGTGAAAAAAAAAAAAAAAACATTGAGATTTTTTGTTGCAAATCTCAATGTTTAGTGAAACTACTTTCACTAAAAAAAAGTAGTTTTTTTAGTGAAATTACTTTGACTAAATGAGAAAAATAATTTCAGGGGTATATATATTTTTGATGTAGATGGCACACCAGTATTGCATCAGAAACAAAAATTGAAATATTGTGAGTAGTAATTTGTTTTCTACATCAGATAAAACAGGAGCATGAGGCTTACCATGAGTCATCCAATAGATCTGACGTGGGGCCACACCTTCTGGGGGGTTACAGTCAAGAGTAATTGGATAGCCCTCCTTAACGACAATGGGATCAAATGTTTCCTTTGGGAACTTGGGTGAAGCTAATAAATACAAACATTGAAAAAAAAGAAAGATTTTATGACGATCGTGTCAATTTGTTATTTTCCTGATGTTCGTATGTAATCATTACTTACTGGAAAATACGACTTCAATCTCCTCCGTCATGGCAGTTCCCAGCTTATTGGAAGCAAAGCATCTGTATTTACCCCTGAACTGGGCAAAGTGCTTGTTGTGAAACATGAACGTCCCATTTCTGTTGTCTGTTCTGACTGTTGGGATGTTTGGGAGGTTCAGCTCCTGGCCATCCTTTGTCCATGAGTATCTGTTGGAGTAAAATATGTACCCAGATAGTATCTGTCTGTTTTACCCAAGACTTTCCTGGTTTATCTCATCTGTGCAAACTGCCATTACTTACTCTGGTGGTGGGTTACCCTTGGCTTCACATCTTATAGTCAGTGTATTGTCAAAAGGAAGTGCAATAATGGGACTTGTTGTATGGCTGGTTATAGTTGGAGGTTGCTCCACTTTAAAATAAAAACACAAAAGAGAAAGCAGCAAGAATTAAATTGCAACTCACACATTTGTTTAGTCTGGCTGTTTTTGTTTGTTTTCAGCTGTTTCTTTCTGCTTCCTGTGACGCAGAGAGAAAAACCCTGTGTAATCTGAGCAAACGCTGCCCTAAAACACCACAGGAATGCTTGATTGCCATGTATTTGTCACTTTAAAACAAGCCTTCAACCTTTGCCATGCAAACAATTTACCTTAAGCTTTCCATTGTTTGCTAAGAGTTTTTAAAAGCAGTTAACATTCTTGCTCTGGAAAGATAAACAAATGTGTTTCGACATCAAAAAGGTAATGCCATAGTGTAGAAATTTTTTCATTTCAATGAAGCGTTGTAAGTCAACATGACATAATAGGACTGTCAGCAAGTACTACTAAATATAATTTCAGTAAGCTTTGTGTCAGTCCTACCTTCGAAAGGAATATTAAGGCTTGTGACTCTGGATGTAAAGGTCCAAAGCAGAACGAGTAGCAGGTTGCCTGGCCTCATGATTCTTAATGAAGAAAATCAGGAAACGTGTGGATCAGCTCCACATGTGTGGAAATTCACAAAGCACAGTGGACCTGCAGAGGTAGAAATTGGAAAGCAGAAATCCTGTGTTCAGCAATGTCATGTATCAGGGTACGCTCACAGATTAGTGTGCAAGACTTGTTTTCCTGGGATGTGATGAGATTGTAGGTTTCACCACTAAAACACAAAAACATTTGTTATCAAAGGGAGAACTGTCGCATGGAGTGCCATGCTGTTGCGGCCAACATGAGACTTTCTCATCTCAGCTGAAATAATGAACCCTGGACTTCAGGTGAGTGTTTTAAGCTCCATGTTTAAGGCTTACTTAAAGTGAGAGCTGAAGTAGTTCTTACATTTGCCTGGTGTGCAAACATAGTCAACAAATACAAATTAAGAACTCTGGATTTCACTAGTTGATTCCTGGGTTGCTTTTGTTTTGTTTTTTTCCATGGTTATTGTTTTATTCCTTTATTTATTTTGCCAGAGAGATATCCTTGTTTTGATGCATATCCCCCAAGTTTCTCTCTTACTTTAGACAGGACTATTCTTAGTGATTTTGGTTAGATCATTTTCTCACTAAACCAAAAAAAAAAGAGGACATCACACTTTACTTATAAATTTATTTTTTTTAAAAACCTCTTATATTTGTATAAGTGAAAACGATAACACTTTTAGTGTTATGTATTTATTACACATGCATGTCTTTTTGCTTATCAGATGTGGTAAAGTGATGGAGCATTTTTAAACTGGTTGACATAACTTTTAGTCGTTTGCTGTGTACATTTTTCTACTGTGGAAATTAACACGTCTTGAATATTTTTTTACACCTACTAGAATAAATATGTGATTAATTGAAATGTAAAGTAAAACTGGTGTAATGGCACTTTAATAACCTGATTAAAATAATACCTGATGAACATTTTTGTGAAGGTCAATTGATTTGAGATAAGATAAGACAACTTGTCATGCGATAACCATTTATTTGAACTGTTAAGCCGACTGGTGGTGGCATCCCCATGACATGCTTACTGTAAACCCAAAGGGCACAAAGGCTTAGCTGTCGTCTGCTACAATCACTAGATTCAAGATGGCAGTCTATAAATTGGACTAAGTCAGTCAGTGTTTCACAGCTTAGTTCTCAAAGCGCTGAGACTGTGGCGGCAGGGGTGCCTGTGCCAAATGGGTTCACCCTGCAGCTAATCCCAATATCAGGAGAGTAAAGGCAGGGACCTCCAGCAGTCATACAGTGTAATGCTGCAGAACGGCTGTGAACTACCCTGAGCTCTACAGACAACACAATTGTTTTGAACCAGATTTGGGATTAAGCTTCTTTAATTTAGTATCAATTAAACCAAATTAAGAGATTGGGCATTATTTGCATTAGGGGGTTTGGGATTATCTATTGTGGTTTAGAATAAAAACTAATCTGGTCCAGTGTTTATTTCACAGCAATGTCATAATCTTCCTTTTCTCTTAACAATTAGGCGACCCATGCATCATTGGTTAATGTGTGAAATATACAACTGTCCATTGAATTTCTCTCTGCTTAGTGAGGTATGGATTAGGTGAATCCAACAGGAATTTGAAAGACTTAGGGAAAGCATGAAAGCTGTCATCAAACATTATTGAACTTAGAAAGTGTCATTTGTGTTGGTCTGAAAACCCCACATTATTGTGATGTTAATTTGTCATTTTCTGCAAATGAACACCTACATTTTTATTGGTAGCTTGGTCAAAATCATTAGAGTATAAAACAAAAACTATACCTTTACTATACTCTGTAAATAATTGTAGATTTGAAACAACAGAATGGTTTTGCATGCTTGTCGTGTTAAAAAAAAAATAACTTTGATTTTCTAATTTTTTTAGGCCCAGTGCCTTTTATTTTGTCTCAGTTCTCACAATCTCAGCAAAAAGAAGATATGATTCAGTCTTTTTCTGAAGTTGCTTGCTCTGTTTACAAAAATGTTTAATAAATGTGTTTGCCCAAATCGGCTATTGATTAAATGTCACTGGATGTTTTTGTCTTAGCAGATGAGCAAAAACTTTAAAAAAATAAAAACATTTTTGATCACACATCAGTGTGTCCATGTGACAGTGAAATTTGGAACCTAAGAAGAGAGACAAAATTCAAAATTAGCTATTTTTAGCATCAGTGAGGTGAGTACATAAAGTCAGGAAATATACAGGAATATAAAAAAAATAAGTGTAAAATAAAACAGCATTTTCTAAAACGTGTTGGAAAATATCCATGGTTCATTCAGGCTACAAGAGAGTATGAGAGATCTGAGCTTAGAGCAGGTAAAATGATACCTGATTAGAGTGTAGGAAAGTTACTTTGTTTTATACTTTTGATTTATCAACCTGCATGTTGGCACCTTCTAGAAATTTAGAAGGAGTTAACGTCTGCATTAATTTTTGGTTCATAACAGCCATTATGAAGCAAGAATACTTGCAGAGCTACCATGCATGTCTCTAACATTTTGCCTTGGTTCAAATATGTAAGTAAAAGCTTTAGGATGGGCATTGGCTCTGACAGACTCTAAAGGTACTGCACAGGCATGAGAGAAACGATAGAAGCAGTGAGTTTCGATTTAGATCAAATCAAGCACACTAGATCAGACCAGCAATATTTGCAAAGCTGTTGTGAGTAGGAACCCCGCGGCCCTTAAACGACATGAAAAGTGTTGTCTTCTGCTGATGTTTACAACACAGCAACAACCCAAGGCAGTTTTATTCACCAGCAGCAAATCTACAAATTTACTGTTGCACACCCAAAGAACATTATGAAGAAGGCGAATTACTAGACCTGCAAACCAGCCTCTTCAAAGTTAATCCAAACAAACCCAACACCATTCATTTTAAAAGAATAAATCCTTGGAGAGCAGACAGCGAGGGGAGCCTATGTAAACACATAACAAAGCGTTTGTTTTTGGAGCCAAGGGATCTATTACCTGAACACATGGCAGATCACAGTCACAAATCCGCAACGATTGTATTACCTAAGCCATTAGTTGGCCAAAGGCATGAAGAGTGTCAGTACTACACGACTAATCCAGGCAAACACATGCTGTACACAGTGAACCCCACACCTCCTTTCTTCCCCCCCAATAACAAGTCTCAGTTGAGGACAGACGCAACTTCAGCACACATTCCAAATTCAAGCTGTCATAGTTTTGCATGTTAATCTGCTGAAGTTTACAAGGAGGAAATATATTTTCTTGAAGTAAACAATACTCACAATTCTTGAGTCATTTTACATCTTCCACCTTTTCCAGGTGCCAGAGTAAAAAACAATGAATAGTTCACTCAAGCAACTCTTTCACCCTCTCTCTGTTTAACAAACATCTCTGACTTGTCTTTCCTCTTTCACCTCACACTGCTCCTCTCCTGCTGCACAGACACGCCTCACTCCCCACCATTCTACTCAAGCTACTAAAGAAGCGACAGGAGACTCACTGAAGTGACATATGTCGCCAAAGCCTCTCACTTGGCAGAGAAGCTCTCAAATCCCGCGACAATGACCGGGACTAAGACTGCACAGCGGGGGGGGGATGCTTGGATGGCGTTTAAAAAACACCATAAAGGAAGTACAGGCATGCTTTATGCTCTTTGTCTCATTATTTCTCTTGATTTCCTAGATCCTTCCTTTCTCCCTCCGCAAATCATGAGAGGTCATTTTAACTCAGCTTATTCCCAGTGATTTGAAGGCAATGAGTCTCACACTCCCATTGAGAAGACAACAAAGTCATCTGGTTCTACTGAGCCCAACACTTTTTGTGCTTTAATTTCCAAGCATCATTTTAGGTTTTGTTGATAGATGGAACATTGGGAAAAACTTTCAGACAGACTGAATGCTATGGAATACAAATCAAGTTATTTTTTTTCTTCTTAATATTTTTTTCTAAATGTTATTTACAATTAAGTGTGGCTTTTCATCTCTAGAAAAACAATTTAGCTTTCACCAGCATCTCTTTTCGAGCTTTTCAAACAATTTATGTGGTTTTACATAAAGAGACATAATACCAGACAATACAAAATAAATTATTGAAATTGAACAAGCAGGTAGATCAGTTAGTTTCATCTTGTAGGAAAAACTACTGTCAAAGTATATTTTCATATTTGTGTACCTTGCTGGGCAATGTTAAAGTGAACAAACAGGACAAACCAGTGTGGAAATTTATTATCCACCCACACACTGTGTATTTTCTCTAATAATAATAATTTAAGCCAAAATTGCTGACAACAGCTGGATGTTATCCACTAACAGCCACTTTACCTTTAAATTTTGTAATACAAATTAGGTGGGGCTGTCCAAAGTAGGGCTGCACAACATTTAATTGCTCTTCTGCTTTATTATGGCTTCCAACAGTGACATGCTGCATTTGTAGTACGTATCAGTTGTCCACAATGAGACTCCATCAATAGACTGACACTGTTATTGGTCTGCAAAGTGTTTATTTATGACAACTGGAAATAACTGTAATATTGCCTTTGAAACAATCGATTGCAACATTGATAATATGCACACTGAACAGAGTCAGCTTTTGTGCGCACTCCAGGCTGCTAATGTCCCCTTCAAAATAAAGGCCTGATTTTCAAATTAAAATGAACACTTGTCTATAGCTCATTGATAATGTGCTGACAAAATTCCATTAGCAGCCATACACTGCCTAATATGCTGCATCACACAAGATAAATACGACTAATGTGTGAACTGTACAATTAGTGAGGAAATTTAGAAGAAAGGCATTTATAAATTCAGTCCTAGACATTCCCATGCAAGGCCTTACATTGTAAAAATGCAGCATCATTTGACATGTTATAAATTTAGACCTGCAAATCCAGATGAAAAATATTTCCGGCTTTTTCTGCAACCCAGACTAAACTCCCTGTAACTGCTAAAGGAAAGTCTGGACATAATTACACACTTCATTTAAGACCTTTTTCAGTGCATCACATAGACTTAGTTCATGCTTAATGAAGTGCGGTTTGTATAAACTCTGGAAAATAAACTTTAAAGCTTCGTCTCAAATGTAGATGCACATTAACTAAAAGCTTTCAAGGTTGTTGTTTTCCAAAGGTACTATTAATTTTACAAATAAATACAAATTTACTGAGTATGAGTACATATGAAGTATGACAGCATACCTGAATCAGTACACCAAAAGTTTTTCGTCCTTGAAATTATGTCTCAATTGTCTAAATGTAAATCTTTAGTAAACATCAATATAATGTTTCAGAAATGTAAAATACATCAAAGAGTCATTAAATGACACCACAGGAACTCAGGCCCTCTTAACAGCTGGTAATACTATGGCCTTGCTTATTCAGATGCAATAGACATCTTTCAGTAAAACTCTTCACACAAGGTATCAAAATGAATCTTGAGTGATTACACCTGAGGTTCCTGATTTACATGGAAATAATGTGATTTATCTTAATGGGCTGTTTGACATTATTCAGCTTATTTAAAAAGAAATTAAATTATCTTAATTATAATGCCTCAAAAATATTTAGAGTGTTTTGATAGTTTTTAATTTTCTCACGAAACATCACAAACGTTAATGTATCTCATGAAATGTAAGGAAAATGGTACATGTTTTTCAAAACTATTTTACAAACATAAATCTAAAAAGTGTGGTGTGAATTTGTGATCCTCTTTATTCTCGCTCACTGAAAATAATGCAGAGCCATCAGAAGTAAAAACAACAGCATAACAACCCTGAACATGCAGCCAGAGCTATAAATCAAAGTACAGGCATAGGTGGGATGGTCTAGTTAAAGTCCAGATCTAGGTGCAATTGAATATCTGCAGCAAGACTTGAAAGTTTCTGTTCACAGACACTCTCCATCTAAGCTGAATGAACTAGAGCCGTTTCACAAAAAAGGTTGGCAAAAATTTAGGCCAAATGCACACAACCCTTTTTAGGTCAGAATTTGTTTCTGAACAAATCAATAACATTTCAAGACACTGAATGTGAAAATGTCAATATATATTTCAGTACAAATGATTTTGTGAACTGACAACATAGAAACTTTTACATAATGACACACAACAATGTCCAAACCAGAACATAAGGAATGCTTGTAAAACAAATGAGAGGCATATGTCTTTTGTGCATTCAAACGAGGCGACAGAGTTGCTCCTCCTCCAAATCTTTGTCATGTGGTATTTCTGTCCCAGCTTCCTAAGCCTCAAATATTTCCTACACGACAATAGAAACAAACAACAAAAGGGTATTTTGTTTCTCTTTTTAATTAAAGCTTAATAAGGACAAGTACAATAATAATGACAGAAATCGGGAGAACAGAGGAGGGAAAAGCTCAACCTGAAACAATAACAAGTAAATGTAAACTGAGTATGTAAAATGATTGTTCTTGCAATCATGGCAGATTATCTAATGCTGAACCAGTAAAGAAGTCCAAATCATCACACTACCTCCACCATGTCTGACTACATATGGCAGATTTTCTTTTTCTGAAATGCAGTGTTAGTTGTACATTAGATACAACTGGAAACATAAGTTCCAGGAAGTTCCAGTCTTGTCTCATTCATCCTTTTCCAAACGTCTTTGGGGTCCTCAAGATGTCCTGTATGAAATCTTGTTTCTTTTGGCCAGCATTCATTTTGACCTTAGATCTCTCCAATGGATGTTAATTTTGTCCAATACATTTCTTCAATTGGTTTTTCTACTCTTTGGGTTTGATTGCTTAAAATAAATAAGATTAAAATCAGTGTTTGATTATTTGATATTTTGATCTTGACCTTAGATAATCAAGATAAAAAAATTATAAATTTCAATTTCTGGTCGATTGGATAGTTTTTCTATGTATTCCTATACATAGGAAAATTATGTCTTTACAAATAAAAACTGCTATGCAAGCATTAGACACATGTCAAAAGGACTTAGCTGTTTAAAGCCAGACTTCACTTTAAACAACACTCCTTCCTTAGCCTCTTCCAAAACTGTCAGTGCCCCAACATGCAGCTTATTTGTATTCCAGCTCGCTAAGTTCTTAGAAAAAATACTGGAACCGCGCATGCCTGGAATTTGCCCAAACAGCTCTCTGACACATCAAACACGAGCTTAACAAACCTGCGTTTCCAGTATAATAAAAAGAAACAGTAGCACAGCACATCTGCAGTGTTGACAGGCACGATAGGTTTGAAGTAAATGGACATAGTTCATATTCCACAACATAAACACAGTTCGACAAAAAGCTATTAAAACTTAACAACGGCATGTAAAACATGACAAATACTTTTTAAGGTCTCCTTGTGCTCATTTTACTAAATGTTCATCATTTCTGAAAAACTACTCCGATTTGTTCTCCTTAACCCTGATCATTCTCCCCTGGCAATCCAATTTAGCAAGCACACCAATTTTTAAATGATTACTGGTTAGTTTTATGCAGAATCACTCCTTCATTGTTTGTAATGAATGGTTTTCTCAGTGTGCTTTAGGTGTGTATCGGTTTGTGTGTGTGGCTCATCAACGTTCACTCAGTTGGGGTTTAAATGCTTCCTGTGCTGGAACACTGTGATTAGTGGACTGACATGTAGAGAGCTGCCTCCTGAAAAGGAGCTGGCCTTGCACGCAAATACATAACACGCTATGACAACCACAGATTCCTCAGTCAAAGGTTTGGTATTTTACTCATGCACATTTCATTTAACCACTACTCCTTCTGTCTTTTGTAGATATTAAACTCATGGAAGGAAATGTTGAGTTTTCACAGTGAATATAAAAAAAAATTAACATGGATTACAAAACAAGAAAGTAATTCACCATGGAAATATGTCCCTTGCAGTTGTGGAGTGACAAAGAGTGTTATTCAGGAGCTAAATCATTTCCCCATGGCCAGCAGCACAGAAAAGATTCAAAGATAGGCTTCCTCCTATCACACACTGGAGCTATGAGAGGATCTCATCACTCTTTCCAGAAACGACATATTGTTCTTCACTTTTGCAAAGAAGCAAAAATATTGCCGTCTGGTCTGAGCTACGCAGGTAATTAGTTTATGAAATCATTTTGAAGACCTGAAGTGCTATTTCAATATAGTTTGTAAAATGCCTAGCAAAGTCTGTCTGTTTTGCCTCAGCATTGCCTCCTGCATAGAAACAGTCCCTTTTATTAGCAAAGTTTGAAAAAGCCAGAGAAGAGAGGAGATACTTTTAACAAAATGGCATACAAACCTGTCCCTTGAATCAATCCTCCATGTACACTATTTCAATCTGCTCTCATATAACTTGATCATTGTCCAATCCTGTGGTTTCTGCTATGCTTATTTTCTAAGAAGGCATCCCCTAAGTCGCTTCCTGGATTTTGTTACATACCTTCCTTTTTTAATAGTATCAAATACCACACATACCTTTGTAGTCTAAAAAGTAATAAGAGAAAAATCCTTCACAAAGTTGAGAGTGAAGGTGATGCTTTTCCCCAGGTAAAACATATTTTTGCACATTAACTGAAACTTTAAATTGAAAAAGGAATTTATCTTCATGTTTTATCCAATATTTGTAAAAGTCTGTTTTCATAAGCCATTTTGTGAGGTATTGTTTTCTCAATACTTGGCACCTTTATGTCAAATTCTTTGTTTTTTGGATCAAACGTGACTGACTTGTGTACACCCATCATTCTGACTTTTCTATTGTCTACTGTCCCTGACAAATGTTCAAACACACACTTTGTGGATGTCTAAATAGAAAAACAAAAGTCAGAAAAAGCTACGAATAAAAAGTAATATTTCTGACTTAACTTCTGTTTGCCTGGATGAAAAGATTTCGAGAGCAGAGTTGGGTCCTCTATGCATGACTTTTAAAGGTGTTGCACATAATCCAGTAATACTCCAAGTTTGCAACCCAGTGAAAGCCAATGAAAGCAATTTAGCTTTCTCTTTCTACAGAACCATAAAAGTGACTAACTCTTGCTTCACTGGCATTTAACTAGTGTTGAGGAGTTTACTTCAGCACATCTTGACAAAGAAACTCATAAGTTACATTAAAGTTAATTCTCAAAGATTTCCTGAAACATAGTAAGATTTTGATCAAGGTTTTAAAAGAGCAAATGACATAAGTTCAACAATTAGAAGAAATTGTTGAACTTATAAAAGAATTCTCACTTTACAAAATAGATTAAAACAGAAATAGTGAGACAGTCGGCAGAGTCGTCACCAGATTTGAACAATAGAATCACACTTTCTATTTTAAATGCTAAACTAATCCTGTGATCTGGAACTACAAGGTGATCCACAGACAGCTTTGAATTATTTTAAATTATGTTTTAATCTGCTGCACCAATAACCTTGTCTTTCAGTTTCTTCATCTTTAAGTAGCAGTAAGATTTTTTTCAGACAGCAATCACATAAATCTGATTAATAAAGGACTACGGACATATCCAGTCCTAAATTATCTACACAGCACAGAAAGGAAACCCCAAGAGAACAAAGCATGTAGTCAGTGAAGAAATGCGTTAACAAACAAGGCGGTGACCCCCTATTGCTAATGATTTAGGTTTCATACAACAGCCATAATAAATATGAAATCTGAAGTCTGAGTCCACAGCAAACAACCAATACTTATGACCATTTTCAAATCGAGCCAAATACAAAGTGACTCTTTTATATCACCTGAATTTTAAGCTTTTGTTCAAGTGACATCATGGTTAAGAGCTTGTGGCCCATAAGGAAACGTATTGCTTAGTTTAGTACCTAAGGAACTCCTGGGACAAAAAGCATAGGAGTTGAACCTTGCATCAACTTGTGAGTGCAGCAGCATCACTGCTGTCTGACACAGGCTCCTGAAAGGGGGGACATTGTGAAAGTGTCAGTGCCTTTCTGCATTTGCATATTTGGAACACCATGAATTAAAGAGTTTGTTCCTGCCTGTGTGCCAAATTGAAAGGGTCCATTAAAGAGTGTTTTAGTGGCTTTACTGCATTTGGTTGGAAGTTCGGATGTTAGTGTATAAAAAGGGGATAAAATGTTATTAGATCGAATTGGTCCACATGCGAATGACTCACTCATCATCCTCTAACATGTCAAGAGGTGTGCCTCATCAAAAAGTTACAAGTCCTAATTGTGTCATGTTGTTTTGGCACAAGTGCAAAAAGGCAGAAAGGTAGCAATGTGGTTGGTCTTACATTCAAAGCCAAGTATCAAGCAAAGCCTGTTTAGTGTAAACCAGAGATGCAACCTGCCCTGAGGCAATTCCCAAGCAGAATACCTCAATTTCTCACACTAAGGTACTGCCTGAGTCAGAGTAAGTAAAACAGTCGATACTAACACTGTTGTTATATTGTTCTGGGAGTTGCTTTTAGGTTTTCTTTCCATTTCTAAAGATTTTTTCCCTTTATCCAACAGTGAAAGAGAACAAAACCTGAAGCATCGTCAGTGTACTGACAAAATATGCATTGAAACAAATACACACAATTGGCTTGTTTATGCCAATTTGAATTTAAGACAGAATAGTGAACTTGTTAGGATAAAATGTTTTGCTTGAGAGATCGTATTCTTTAAGTTGCACATTTCCTAGATCCACAGGATGTCATCCTATTAAAATCAGGCAACATATCGTCAATATCTGATTTAAGCTCTTTCACTCTTTTTAAAACAGTTCAGTAGAATAATGTCAGGTCAAAATACTCTGGTCCATTTTTTCCCCCCAGTCTAATCCTGGTACGTGGTAGAATTTGATCATTTGACTGAGAAAGTTAAAAAAAAATGAAATAAATATAATTAAAAAAAACATTTCTCAAGCTAACTTTATTTCTAGCACCTGAGCAAATCAAAAAGTACAAACATCTGTCTCCAGCCTGTCTCCCACACTCATGTTGCCAACACAAAAACAACATAAAATCTGAACAGTCTAACAAAACAGAACTTTGACATGAAAATAAAACAGCACACATGGATGACAGCATGAATCCAAACCCATGTGCTCTCTGTCATGTTTGCTTTATACTACATGTGTTCAACTCAAGACCCATGGGGCAAAGCCAGCATGCCATAACTTCTTATGTACATAAATAGAGCTTTCAAGAAAACAGTTTTGTGGATAAATATTTTATCAATCACATCAAAGCAATTTTTATCTATATAGTGACAAATGTCAATATGAAAAGTTGTTCAATAGTATTGAATTTCAATAAATACAGATTGAATGTAGAGACAGTTATTTATTGATATTTTAATAATTTGTTAGTGAGTAGTTTTATCTCACAATGTCTTTACTTTGTATCCACTCCTGACCAGACCAAAAACTGCAAATTGTATTAGCATCTTTGTGAATATTTGGGTTGGTGGACACCAACCCATCAGCTGATAAAAAAAACAAAATTAAGATGACAGCTTTAAAAATGCTAAACCTGTATATAAATTAGACTTTCATATGATTTCTTTTATGGTATTCCCAGTGACATAGCCCTTTGATGGCACAGGCACAAAGGCTTTTTGTCTTTGAACCTGTCAAGATTAAGTTCTACAAACAAAGCCTCACAATGTTTCAACTCTCCTGACATTGAATGCAACAAGACAACCATTTCAAATAGATTTAAAACGCTCCGAAGGTATTGTGACAATAATTCATCTGGTAGACTCTACTTTTCACCACACAACATTAGACCCTAAAAAGTGAAAGAAACTGATATGCTTTGACAAGATGGTATTACTGGTAAGATCAGGAGATTACACCAAAGATGTTTTCTACATGGCACACTAGAGGATGTACCATCATGTTTTTGAGAGACTGTGTGCATCTAACATGCACTAACTGCAAATTGCTCATTAACTGAATCTTCTCCGGTCAGTAATGAGGGCACCGACTTTTAACAACGCTATTCAGATCTTGTTGTTTCTACAGTACAATGAAGTTTCACATGAGGAGTCAAATCAGAGTTGAACATGTAAATTGTTGTAGAGGGCATTCCTCTTGATTGGGGGCCCTTCTCTCGACCGTGATAACTGGATCTTTTAACAGAACGCCACAAAAGTTCACAACAAGGATCTGATAAAGACTTTTTGCAGGTCAATGGTGCCCTACAAATTTTAATCTAAATAATAAAATCGTTTGGGGATGGGAGATTTATGAAAATGGGAATCAGTTCCAAAACATTTCTGGACTTTGGAAAACCGTCTTTATCACAGTGAGCAACATTTCTACCAGCTTATTAAAAAAACTCACATCAAGCACAAGAAAGCTAAACGTGAAAGTGATTAATTTCAAAATATAGGGCAACTCATAATTCCCTTCTAAAAGTGTTTATCAGTTGATGAATGTCCTATTGGATTTTAAATGTAATTTTCACTAAATTACCCTATTTGTCTTCCTCTGGCTTGTTTCACCTCCTTTTGTATGCTGAGGATTAATTTACAACCCGATTATGATTGTCCAGCCTGGAATGCAAATATATAAACTTTTTTCCACAGTTCTTAAATGCCATTAAAAGATCCTGATGTTGCAATCTGGAGTAGTTGATCAGATTTTTAAATACCATTTTAATCTTTGTTTCAGAGTTTCAAAGCATTTCGTATTGAAACAAAACCAATGAGAATTAATACAAGAATCAAGAAAGGAATTTGAGATTGAGGTCATTCTGATGACATTCCACATCGCTATTCATGGATCATTATTCTCCCAAATAACAGCCTGTTGTTAACAGCACTGCTGGAAACCAAGTTCAGAAGAAATTCAAGCCCCAAAATGTTTTTGTATTTATTCATTGCTGTTGCACCATTTTTAACTAAGCTAATAACTGTGCCTTCTAATAACTCCAATGAAACAAAAACATCTACAACAGAGCGATTTCAAAGTATAGCCAGTGGCGTCAGCTTGTGATCGACACTTCGGCTAAAATGATCCGAGCTTTTATGTCCACAGGCTAAACTATCCGATGAGACTTGGTGTTGCAAGAAAGTTCATTCTGTCATGAATACTCTGAATAAGCTGTTAACCAGAAGAAACGATTAAATGCTCACAGGATAAAACAGATTGGCCAGGACTATTCTGCTCTGCAGGCTTCATGTGCTCGAGACATAAAGTCTCAACATTTAGAGACACACAGAACTTTCTATCAGGGATAAAACAAAATCTACATACACTGTCCAATTACTTGTTAACATAAATAATGACTCTCCCAATCACATGGCAGCAACTCATTGACATTAGCTACTTACACATGGTGAAGATAACTTACTGAAGTCCATACTAGGCGATTAAAGGGGGAAGAAAAGAAAAGTTTCTTGTAACAGGAATGATTGTTGGTGTGAAATGGGCTTATTGCGAGTAGTTTAGAAACTTCTGTTGCCTTGTAGACATCAGAGGTCAAAGGGTGATGGCCAGATTAATCTGACATGATAAAAAGGCATCAGTGACTTTAACAAGCAGTTGTTGAAACAAAGTCTTACAGAACGTCATTGCTAAACACAAAACATGTCCACCATTAATGGGCTACAACAGCAGCACAGCACATCAGGTGCAACTCATGTCAGCTAATAATAGCTACTATTCACAAAGATTTAACAAGTTAGACTATAACAGACAGCAAAAGTATTTCCTGCTTTGACAAGTCAGTTTCTGCAGCAACATTCAGATGGTATGGTCATCATTTGGCATAAACAACACCAGAGCATGGGCCCATCTTGTCTTGAATCAGCAATCCAGACTGCTGCTGATAAATAATGGGGTCTGAAAACTGTTGTTCTTTACATGTTCATCTCTTTATGCTCAATGGGAAACAATTGCAATCCCCAATCCCATCTTTTAATGGCAGCTTCTAGTACAGCAATATATTATGAAACTTCTGGTAAAAACATATTTATATTTTATAGTTTTCAGCTGTATTCAGCTACATACTACCAGCTCATATGACAACAATTTAAATCAAGTAATCATATCATTTGTTTTTCTTATGCCTTTTATAGACAACGTCTGGTTCTATTAAGAAAATGTTTTGTTTGATATTCATTTAGATCCAGGCAAAAAGCAAGATTCACAGCTGTGTTGACTTGCATTAAACATGCCACTAAAAAGTATTTTAAGTTATCAAATTGTTGATTTCTATCTTTAAAACAATAAAAAATCAATAAGAAATAACTATTTTGTATGATTACATAATTAAGAAAAATGTTTTAATATGCAGGAGGCAGCAATGGAAAGATTTTTAACTTTTGACTTATCTGGAATATCTAAGCAATAATCCAGATTATTGTTTAATGAGATTAAAGCCAAGGAACAAGTCACCCAGATGATGCTCATCTCAAATAGTTATTGATCTACTTTTTTATATTCATTTAAATCCGTACATCAGATTTTTAAAGAGATGCCATCTGATTTTTTCAGATGCAGTGCATGTCCTGAAGCAAATCAACAATTTCTCTGAGGGCAACATTGCTACCATGCTGTGGTGAACAAGAGCAGAGCTACTGATACAAAGAATAAAGGGTGAGAAAAATAAAAAGAGTCAAAAGGCTGTGGAGCAGAGTTTGGGTGGGGGTGTGATATCTGTGGTGCAGGAGAGAGAAATCCATGGGAATGCAACTCATTAGCACATGAATCAAATTCCAGTAGACCTGATTTTAGAGAGCATAATCCAGAATACTAGCAGTAGATGAGCAAAATTATGAGTGTTGGTGTCAAACCTAAAATTGTAATGCCCAAAACTTTGTGAGGGAAAACATTATAAACATTAAACATAAACTATCCCACCATCTGGATATACTTTATAACATTTTAATGTTAGACAAGATTTGTAGGGATTGTTCACACAGTGAAAGCACTCATGATGATCTTCAACTCCAACGATTTTTTTCTTGTATAGTATTTACGTCCTGTAAAAGAGACAAATATTGATTTCGTCTGTTGAACCGTTTCTGTTTTCATTGCCCATATCTTTTAGATCATATTTGGTTTCAATGGTGAGCCATTCTCTGTTTACTGGTACAATCCATCATTTTCTTTTTTTTTTAAATCTTTGCGTTTCATAGAAATTATTAGTCATGTGATCTAAAAACAACCCCAGGGCCCTTTAAAGAGAACTGACCCATACTCATTTCTAGCAGATCTCAGTGGCCTTCACATGGAGTTGAATACAAATGCAGTGAACAGCTTTACAATTTTTATTTGAAAACTATATATCATTTTCCTTCCATTTCACAACTGTGCATTACTCTAACTTATCACATAAAGTCCAAATGAAATGCACTAATAGGTAGTTCTAAATTCACCAAGAGTAAATAACTTCTAGAGGTATGAATAATTCTGTAAGGTGCTGAATTTTGGAGATTTGTCATGACAGGGGGGAAACTTTGGTGAGGCAAAGAAGCCAGTTTTATCCCTTTATCAGTTGTGGGAACAGCAAGTGCAGTTCCCAACAAGAAGGAACGTGTAGGAACAAAACTGCGCATCATAGCAATGTCCCTATCTTCTCTTCATAATCTCTCATCAAATGTCTAGATCTGCTTTGTTCTGCTTTCAATGTTTGACACAGCAAAGTAAATGTTCACTGAGCCAATGACGAATTAACAGGAGGTGCTGAAAATAGAGGATGTTTACTTCGAAATCTAGCAAAAGGGACATGCTGTCACAGTTGTCAAGGTGATAGATCGCAGACGTCACAACTTATTTCTGTATTTCTGATTCAACATGAGTGTTTGTCCTCAATCTTAACAGTGAGGGCACTGTTCAAAAGCAAGAGTCCAGATGAATGTTGGGGGAAGAGCATTTTAGGAGCCAACAAACTATGCTCCTCACTCACTAGGAGGAATGCAGGCTACTGACCGTCAAACCTGCTCAAACCTTCCAGAAAATTAAGCACATGTGGGGAGTAAAGAGGAGTTTGGGCCAGCATAGGCGACCGCAGTTAAAATGGACCACCCAACTCCGATAGGATTCCATTATTTGTGCCTCCTGCATGAGGAGCTGATTCCTCCAAACATTTGTCGGCCAGAGTGGTCACGACCTTTGCTCTTCGTAGTTAGGAAGAACTGGGTCTGAAAGGGCAAAAGCCAGACACCATGGAAACCACAATCCTGGTATCTAAGCTGGCAGAGTTTACTGGAAAGTTTTTCTCAGAGCAGAAGCCTTCGTCCCCTCAACAGGGTGAAACACTGAAGCTAGCAAGTACATCAAGTGTTTTAAAAGGCAGACGAGATTGAAGGCACTCAGTTTTTTGACTGAAATAGAGTGGTGCCTCTATTTTAAAACACGGTGTTGAGCACTTGCAAGTTCCTTTGTGTCAGTGACTGCAGTAAATATTTCCCGGGCATTCCTAATGTGGACTGACTGTCCTCAGAGTGCAGCAATAAATTCTCCAGACAAATACACACATCTGAGCTTTAGTTTCTCTTTCATGGTCATCTTCTCATAGCCTCATTAAATAACTGAGTAAGATGCTGGATGTCTTTTTAAGGCCAGAATCCAAGCTGAAGGTTTCATGATAAAGAATCGTTTTACATTTCAGTCAACGTCACACATAAACAAATGAGAGAAGTGCCAGTAAGACTGGTTTCAGATTTTCTTTAAGGTCTGAGCTGCCAATTTTGTTGTGTTTTTTTTCCTTAACAATACTTTATAAAACACAACTAAGTAAATAACTAAATAACTGAACGGAATATGATTAAAGGCCAACATACTCCGTAAAATCAGAAAATTGTATTCCCTCTTCCAGAAATTTTGACAATCTCCGCTACAACACTGATTTTGATATCTACTGGTCATTTCAAGATGCTTTGAAAACTTATTTAAAAGTACCTCTGAAGTACATTTAGTTGATTCGACATGATTGTAACACCATGTAACACATTGGTGCATATTAGGGCAGAAACTTAGCAATGAAGTAAAATGATTTGTCTTTAGACATTCAAAGCCAGATTGTGCAAAGTGGTCTGTGTTATTTGGAAATGGAAGAAGTTCAGTACTGCTAGGATCCTCTCATGGATAGAATAAAGCTGCATATGCAATCCAACATCTAAATAGTAAACAAAGTTAACCTACTAACTTCTATGATGACACCTATGTCATCATGGACCCATTGTCAGACCCATTTGGTCCTGACAGCTAAGGGGTTATTACAGGCAAAATTCACTTGTAATGTTTCTGACAGTTGCAGCATTCGTTCTTAAGACCAGATTGCAGAGTACAAAGAGAGTTTAATTAATTCATGCATGTAATACTGTCAGATTATCATGCTAAAGAGCATTTAAATGGCTAATCCACATGAAGGCTTTCTCTCCGACCACTGATATGCAAAAGATGCGATTATTGTGCATCTCAGAGAAAAACAAACACTTACTCCTTCTTCTCTACAGGGAGCAAGAGATAATTTGGAGCCCTCGCCATCCACTTAAAAGCTCCCCTGCATTCAGCTTAACAAGCACATCATTTACTCTGATTTGTCAGTGATTTTACATTTAAAATAGATAGAGTGTATAATTCAAAATTTGCTAGGATTTAAACCTTTAAATGGGATTAATTTAAGAATCTCTCAGCGATGCAGTGATGAGTAATGTTCACACGAGGCAGCAAAATGTCTCTGATTTTCTTAGCTTTTTTGATTTTGGGGGTTGTGGGGTGGTATTTGTCTTTTTCTAATTAACAATGTTTCCAACCGCATAAGCCTCATAAACAAAGTTTTAACACTGAAATCAATTCTGCGCAACAAACAAATTACAGCCCATAACAGCTCTGAAGAGCAAAGTTAATTTGCAATCAACTTTCTTTGCCCACTAAGTAAGATTATTAGGTTATGCTCTGCTACAACATGCAGTGGTTTCACGTTGATACCATAACTTTGTTGACTATAAGTGACTGTCATGGAGTTTTGTTCTTCCCAGCGCAGCACTGATTAAGTGGCTAAGAGACTCACCCCCTGCCTGGTAAGGCTCTTACACTGCACGAGCTGATCTCAATGGATAACAATGAGCCGCTCAGATGCTGACAGCATCTAAATATACTTCATCCTGTCACGGCATATCTAAAATATTTAACATTTTTGATCCATCAATCGTGCAAAATAGAAAAAAGAACTTTTGTGTGCATGTTCCCAAATAATACTGTATGGAATGTTCACTGTGTAAAGGACTTAATGAGATGTATTTGTTAGATCTCCACCCTGCAAATTTGGGGTTTAACAGAGCACTGCAGCAGCATGCACTAATTATACAATTACAGAATTTGCTGAGGGGCAGTTATCTCCAAACGTCTTTGTCAGGGAGAAAGAGAAGTGAAAGAGAAGTGAGCTGGAGACAACACGCCTAGCATGTTGCGACATATGCAGTATCTACCTATCCGTGGGTGTAGGATCACTGAAAAAATAAGAAAGATTTACTGAGGCAGCGTTACATCTTCTGTCTGTGTGCCCACTGGGCACTGAGGGTTGGTGACTTTCAAAGTTATTTGGTTTTTACTCAGAAATGTTGAAATACTTATAAAATAGGGCTGTTGTAAATTATTATTTTAGTAATCGAGTAATCTATTGATTATTCTGACAATTAATTGAGTAATTGAATTAAAATGTGATCAAATAAAAGCAGTACAAGCATCGGATATCAACTTTGGCCCAAATTTTCATATCCGCTGTTCCCTGCCAACCGGCTAACAGGCAGCAGTTTTTGGAGGAGAGAAGTTGTATTCCTTTGCGCCTGACATTCTAATGATACCTGTTGGTCCCTCGACAAATAATAAAAGCCTGATCAATGTCATCATTCAAAAAAATCCCAAACTTGACCGAACTTGAAAATTATGTTGCTGACATTGTGATGTGTCAGACGGAGTCTAGATCTCACTCGCTCTTTCTTTTCCAAGCGGATCAATTTCTAGGTACGTTTTTTTTTTTTTTATGAGTATTTTTATGCTTAAGGAACATCACACCTTTAAACTTTAGAAGAGGCTTACCATTGTAAATAACTTTTGAGTCCTCAATATTTGAGATTTTACTACTACCTTCTATTTTGTGAGGAAATCTGTTTGCAATAACCCCTAGAGATGTATAGGTTTCCCTGTTGACTCCTCAAGCTGTTGTGTTATTTCCTGTGTGAATTCACCGCCAGTTTGAATTCATTCTCTAACTTCAGAAAGCTGCACTCAGACAATTTACCTTTTGACATTTAGAACGTTTTCATCCTTTCTCTGCCTCTAATAAAAAAGAAAATGCAGGCTCTAAAGGGTTCAGATCACTTTTTACTTCTTGTTTTCAAAGGGAAAATATCTGGGTTTTTCAAGAAATAAATGATTACTTTGACAAAACCATTCCTACTTGAGTAATTCCCATGGCTTTATGATCCAAGTAAAGCTGTAATATTTGGGAAACTACAAGCTTCTTCAGTGTGTTATCTGGTAATTGCCACTTTGACATTTCCATGTGGGTCTAAGTCTGTAATTTATTCAGTGGAAACAAAGCTGTCAAAAATCCTAGCAATACGCTCATTCACATAGCAAATTGTTCATGGCTCCAGAAAGGTGATCTATGGGCAGTGCTGGCAAATCAGAAATGTTTTTATTAGCTCAGCAGAATATAATTCAGTCTCTCAGGCTCTAATTAAACAATTTATGTTCCATAACTTTGAACCAAGTTACTGAAATGAAGCAGAGCTAATAAATGACACTTGGTTCTTTGTCATTTTCCACAACCACCTTTTTAGTTAAACATTTTGCACCCACATAAACATTTAAGCTCTAAACTTTGCAGTCTTGTTTATAACAGAGGTGCGGATTATCTGGAAATGTGCTGGTACAATACTTTTGTTCACTTCTGCAGTGACAGTATCAACTCTGATTAACCTTCATTTTGCTCACATGTCTTTTGCTTTTTCATGTCCCTGGAGCTTTAGCCTCTCAATCTAAAGTCAGAGTCAGGTGTGGAAGGGCAGAGAGAATCCATCCAATCGCCAAAAGATATTACACACAGCTAGAGTACAAATGCATTGCAGAGAAATATAAAAACCCACTAAATACTGCATCTATTCTGAGGCTGTACAACACATAAATCACTAAGATATTGTCATCTAAGTATCAGCGTGTGTTTTCATCCTGACTGCAGCATGCACCATAGACTTTCATAAGACAGTAATGTCCATCAGTCCATCCATTTTCTTTACACCCTTGTCGGGAGTTAAAACAGTGATGTCATGAACCATAAAAGTGGAGCCCTTGCATAAGCTACCTATGGCCATTCAAAAATCAAATATGCACTATTAAATATTAAATGCGCACAACATGACAGTGTTTTCAGCTGATACCACGCAGTAACTAACTCACTTGGCCAGATAGGCTGTTTGACTTCAGTCTCCCTCACCTTTAACAAAACTCACGAAAATGAAAAAAATGCACCCAAGTCCTGCCTTGAAGTGTTTTGTAAACAAAGTCATTGATGCTTTGGGGATTCCAACTCTTTTCTATCAGAAACTTTGATTTCCTCTCAACATTGAGCTGTAGTAGTGCATCTTAAAGACGACTAGCCTCACTTCCCCTGTGCATCAACAAACTGATATCATGCACCTGTCACCATCATTGTTCATTGGCTAGTCTCCTCTTGATAAATAAACTGAGCACTACAAAGCAGGAACCCAATACAAAAACTGCAGATGTTCTCTGTCCCAGTCATCACAATTTGATCCTTGTTAAATCTGTTTGGATCTCTCATGTATATTCTTTCTGCTTTTAATGCATCAACTTTGGAGGACAAATTGTTCTGATCTATTAATCCTACCTCTTAACAAATTCTAAGGATTATTGATATTTCTGTCTGATCACAACGGTGTGTCTAACTGGTGAGCACTATGTTTTAATGGTTTAAAATAAAGAATAAAACATATACCACTTTCTGTATTTCGTGCAGTGAAATTAAAGTCCATGATAGCAAATGACTAATGCGTCAGGTTTTTAACTGACTCATTCATGGCATTTATTGAGTAAAGGTAGTAAGTTTCTTTTTGTACAGTTAAAGGAATTATAATCATAATTTTTGAAGTTTTACAGTTTTATGATTTTTCTACACACTTCTGTTTATTCTCTAATGTGCCAAAACAAGACCCTGTTTGTTGAATGTGAAGGGGATCTCACAACAATCCCAGCGCAGGATGTGTTTCAAGATTTATCCTGATCTCATGTGACAGTCGGCTCTCCTGTTTATTAATCTGCTGAAAGCTCAAACTACACATCGCAGCAGGGAGCAAGATTCCCTGCAATTATCACATTTCAGTCAAGCTGGGTCACTCACAGAAAAACACTGGTTCATATTTTGTCCAAAGCTTCAGACAGCTGAACAGCCTAGCCAAATACTCTGGTCACCCAAACCTCCAGCACTTCCTTTCACTCACAACAGGAACAGCAAAGAGAGTCTCACCATAAACTCAAACTGTCAACGGTGAAATGTAAGTTCTGCAAATGCTGCACTGCAAGTGAGGGTTTTAAGCCCCAAGCAGAATTTCTTTTCGGGGTTCACCTTTTCACTTTTCAATATTTTCTGTCCACCATTTTCTGTACAGTTTTACTGAGCCCAGAACAACAACAAAAAAAATACAGTCCAGTAAAGTATTTGCCTCTTGGCAGATTCCCTCTACTTTTGCTTTTTTGTTAAAATGAAACATATTTTAGAAGATGTAATACATTTTAATGACCTGAGTCATGAAGTGTGATATTAAAATCCTTTGAACAAGATTTTATTTAGTATGGAAAAAAAATGATTTGTGAAAGCTAACGGGCTTTATGCGAAAAAGTAAGGCATGAATTGTAGATTAATCCACAGTTGCTTTTAAATCACAGAAGACCTCAGTTGAGGTCAGCGTTTAGAATTTAATAAAAAAAATAATGACCTTCAACAGAGACATCCAATGTGAAAATCACTGCTTACTTAAAAAAAAAACACAAAAGCTCCTCTAAACGTGTTCTCCAATTCGAGAAAAATATTCTGTGGACTACAGAGAAACTTAAAGTTTAAAAAAAACAAAATCACTAACAGAACTTTATGAAGGTAATATAATTTTTTCCTTAAGGGCTCAGGTGATTGGTCTTTATGAATACACCCATGAATTCAGACGGAAAGTCCTGAGTGTCCATCAGTTTCCAACCTTAAGCTCAAGAAGGTTTTAGAGTTGCTCAGTTCACATCTGGATTTAAACCTGATTCAATTGCTGTGGCATGACCTTAAACAGATTATTCGTGCTCAAAAACCTTCATGTCTATCTTTATAAAAATGATTCCCTGAAAAGCGGAGCTGAAATAATTCCCTAACAGTGCAAATGTCTCAGTACCTGGTATAAGAAATATCTGATAACAGTTGTTTATGCCAAGAGGGTCTTGGGGTTTTTTTTTATCGTTTCCAGCTCTTGACACATTTTTTAGCATTTTGGCATAGCCTCCAGTTAAATGAAAACGTGCATACAAAAGTATAAACATAATTATAGCACATAATGTAAAGTTATAAATAATCATCAGCAACAGCTGAAAATAAATGCACTTTATTTTGTATTAAAACAGCTCATTTCTTTGGGCCAGAACATAATCAGCCACTAACTGATAGTGACTTGGGCTGGTCCTGGATGTTTCAACTTTTTCAACATGTGATAAATTCAATAACTAATCCTCTTTGAAATTTTTTTTTTTCCACTGCGATGCAAACTGAACACTAAAACAAAATATTCAACAGTGTGTGTGCGTTTGTTTCTCTGGCTCTCCCCCCTGACCTCTTCACAGCTGATATCTCTATTTCCTGTCTCTGAGCTCCATGTACTTTAACTGAATGTTGTTGTTTTTTTATTTTTTTTATTTTTTTTTTTTTTTTGACGTGGCGTTCTGCAGTTGTGTTTGTAAATGATGAGGTTTACCATTGCAAAGTGCGCAAGCCGGAACAGAGGCAGGAAAATATCAAACTCACCCGCAAGCAGAGAGCAGCTTTGGAGCGGGACCTCTCTTGGCTTCCCGATGAAATGTTTAGTGAAGAAAAAGTCCACTCCGCAGTGGGAGAACTAACAAACGCCACCGCCGTGTAAACTTTACCACAAGTTTTATAACCCCCGCTGTTGACCGCCCGAAAGCCTGCAGAGTGACGGGCAACGCAGAGACTTGTGAACAACTGCCGCTCCGACCCAACAGAGGCTGTTCCTCTATTTTGGAAGCTTGTGGGGTCAAAGGACAAGGAGCGACTCTGTGTGCGCCGAGAGCCTCTCGTCACAGAACATGATAGGTTACGGGCTTCTAGTGAAAAGTGGGTAAATGTTTTTTGGTGCTCGCTCGTGCGTAACAGCAGCGTCACTCTTGTGCCCTCGAGCACATATATCACCTGTGACGTTACCTGCGTACAGGCTAATATGTAAAACAGCAGCCTACTGTGGACCTCTGGAACATTATGAGTGAGCTGAATGTGGGACTCTTTATTCAGACACGTTTGCTGCTGAGTTAACTTCTGTCTAAAATTCACCAAATTTACATATTATGATTATTTCAATGGGAATATTAAACTGCCTTTACTGTATGTCGCATTGGGCGACTGTAAAGCGCAGGTGCATCTGTTTGCACTCTATTAGTCCACCGCACCCGTCTGAGTTTACGCAAACACGTCACCTCGGTAAAGCAATGAATCCCATTCAAAGAATGAAAAAAGAAAAATGCTCTGTGTATCTTATCCACCAATAGCTGAAACACCCTGTCGCTGATGCGCTTTTGTCACTCCTTTTAGCAAAACGGAAACGTTTATATGCGTTGGGATCAGACTTTAAAGTAGACACAAGGAGACTTAAACCTGAAGGAGGGTGTGGATATTATGGCACTAAGGCGGGTTAAACTAACACAGACCAAGTGTCACCATTTAAAAGCCACGCCTTGAATCATAAATATGTCACACTATTAACAGATGACTTAACCATGCTGTAAAAATGCCTGTGAAATTCCCGTCCAGGCACTGTGATTCAGCACGAATGCACTCCCTGACCTTTACCATTGTATTTAAATCTCCTCGGTCAATATTTTACTGAAATACCTTTTGGCTTTTGGCTTCTATCGCTAAGATTTGCACATATATAGACTGAAACGTCCGTCAATTATTCTTTGCAAATTGCTCAAACTCAGGCAGATTGGCTCGTCTCTGTGAACAAGTCCTGCAACATTTACATTTGGATTCAGGTCTGGACATGAACATGGTCATTTAACACATGTGTGCTTTGATCTAAAAGCTCTTCTATTTTTGACCTTAAGTGACATTATTTCTAGACGGTTTGCAGTCTTCAGCTCCTAACATGTTTCTTTTCTGTTTAAATAGAGTAACACTATCCGTCCATCATCTGATCACCCTTATTCCTAGTGGGGTCGGAACTTGCTGGTGCCTATCTCCAGCTGCGCTTAGAGAAACACTAATTTGTAGAAAATAACACAAGATGTGTTTACTCAGTGGTAACAGAAAATATGTTGAAAACCATCACATTATGTTTGAAAATGCTTTCTACTCCACTCATCTTCTCACCAGCTCTGATCTATCTTCAAATAATTATTGCCACAGCATGATCCTGCCACCACCATGTTTCAACAAGGAGATGATGTTTTCAGTGTGTGCTGGTTTCACATCAAACACATGGTGTACGGGGCACGTTTTCTATTTCGCTTTTGTCTAAAAGCAGCATCTTCATGCACACGTTCGTTGTGTTATCCGCTTGGCATGTGGCAAACTGATAACAGCACTTTATGGCTTTCTTCCTGCCAGGACAGATTTGTAAAATACACAGCTAATTGTTCTGTGAATGGATTCTCCCACCTGGGCGGTGGATCTCTGCAGCTCCTCAGAAGTGTTCATTTTCCTCTTGGTTGCTTCTCTGTCGATTGCTCTCCTTCCGCAACCAGTCACTGTTGGCTAAAGGTCAAGGGTTGGTAGGCTGCAGTTGTGCCATTCTTCCATTTTAGATGATTGTTTGAGCAGTGCTCTGGTGTTCAGAGCTTCGAATATTATTTCATAAGCCTGAGCAATCTGCTGTGTTGGTCTTCAGAAGCTGTTATTATTCTCTAAGGCTTCTGATTCCTCCACAAAATAGCTGGATCTTTACTGAAGTAAAGTGAGTTGGATGCAGGTGGACTTTATTTAAAAGTCCACCTGCAATTGACTTCCAGGAGGAAATTAGTTGCACTAGATTTTATGAAGGACAATCATAGTAAAGAAAGCTGAATAAATGCATGCTTCCTTGAATTGTATTTGTGAAAAAAAAAAAAGCTTTTAAACTTTTCTTGTATTCCCACTTAGCAATTATTACAGTGTCAATGTGATGGTCATAAATCCAAAATCAACTGTGCTTGTGGCTATAATATTACACTTAAGCATTACGGTTACTTTTGCAAGGCACTGTGCACTAAATACAGGACATAATAAAAAGTTAGCATTAATATATAGAATATGGGATCATAACTGTAAACAGAGAACACAAAAAAATTAAAAATAATCTATAGAAAGAGTTTGATTGATGTCCTAATTATTTAAAAGTTTTTAGTGGCTCTAGTGGCAGTCTTATTTAAGAGTGGTCAGACATAAAGTGGGTAGTGAGAGAGCCGGACATGCAGCAAAGGTGATCAGGCCGGGACTCGAACCTATGAAGGTGCATCAAGGACTAAGTCTCCTTACGTGCGTTGTGCGTTACCCTTCTGCCACTGCAGTACCCATACCCTCACATTTTATGTTGACATTTAAAATTGTGTTCATTTACAGACACATTTCTTGGTTTCAGGAGTAACTAAACTGTCCATTTATTGTCTACGCCCACTTCGCCTTGTGGGATCGCTTGTGGGCTGGTGCCTATTTCCAAGTGGTTATTGAGCAGGGGGCCAATACAGAAATACACGAGACACACAAATATGCACATACACCCTCTCTCATCTAAGGACACGTTAGAGAGACCAATTAACCCAACAGCCATGTTATTGCATTGTGGTCGGAAGTCTAAATACACAGTTAACCCAGACGTGCACAGGGAGACAGAACCCACGCAAAAAATCAAATCAGGATGCTCACCACTGTGCCTCTGACAGTATGTATTAGCCATTTTATCTATTGTATATTTCCCTCTATTTTTGTTTCTCTTTACTCATTCGACATTTACCTAACATTTCAAAATAAAAACTAAAGCGTGCAATTATCTGTCGTATTCTACATGCTCCTGTAAATCCAGACGTGACTGCCTATCACCTGAGGATAGGCAGTCACGTCTATGACTGCCTATCCAGTGAGGATTCAATGCACTTGTTGCAAACAGCAATGAATGCAGAACTCTGGAGATTGATGTAACCTTCTTATTGTAGGAGGAACAAATCACTGTAGGAGTTCACAGATTCTCAAGATAAGAGGCCCATTATGAGGCAGCTGCGTTTTGTTTCCTGTCTGGCTCGAGGCGTCTGACTGATTTTAGGTACGATTCGTCCAATTCTGACCACATATGCTCCCCTGCACAAGACCAATTATGGTGAAAAAAAAAACTTTTGGTCTGAAATGAAACCTCTCAATTTATCATTAGCAGTTTTCACCCCAGTTTTCACAGAGAATGCTGTTGCTATGGTAATGTATGTATATTTTATTGGCAGTCCTTCCTCCTGAGGTGTAACAATGCCACCTAGTGATATGTGAGATTATTGTGCACCCTGGGGATGCAGCGTCACAGAACAGAGATGTCATTTCCACTTAATTACTTGAGGAGACACTGAAGACTAAAGAACTGATGACGGTTTATTTTTGGTTTACAATCAGAGAAGTAGCAACTTTACTTCGACACATTGTTTGTTCTAAGGTAATTCAGGTCTTCTGATTCTGATTGTATCTATGTTCTCTATTCAGTGCTAAGCATCTGATGCATATTTATGTTTTCCCTGCTTGTTAGCCTATCTGTGATAAACATGTTATTTTTTCATATTAATAGTGGATTCCTTCGATCAATAGTGAGTATATTGTGTAGTCATCCATATGTGGATATTTCATAAAGTACTATTTAATCATATTTATTATCTAACAAAGTGAGATGCATGAAGAAATGACACTTCTTGTGACATATCACATTATACACACAACCTTCTGTGAAAATTCAACACAAGCTACATAATTCTCAAGTGTAACTAAAATAACCTATAATTTACATATAGCTTAAAATAGATAAAAATCTACAGAGGTATGCATTTGTTTTCATTCCCTAAGTTGTCAGCATGTCCAAGAACCACCTTTCGTTGCAATTTTTTTCACACATTAGGTTTGTGTTTACCATCTTTACACATGGAATCTAAAAATGCTATTCACTTGGTTTAGAAGGGCACCTTGACAGGGCTATAACATGTGAGGTAGAGTCGATCTAAACCTTTCTATCTGTGTGCTCAGGAGAGTCATCCTGCTGAAAGGTGAACCTCTGCCCCAGCCTCAAGTTACTGGAAGCCTCAAATGGGTTTTCTTTCAGGATTGCTTTGTATTTAGCTCTACCCATCTTGTCATCATTTCTGATAAGTAAGGTGTTGCTTTCCTTTAAGAAAAGCAACCTCTCTGCATGATGCTGCCACCACCCTGTGTCACCATGGACAGGGTGTGATCAGGGTCTTATGCAGTGCAAATCTCCCCCTCACACATAGTTTCTTTCTTGAAGGCAGGTCAATTTTGTCTCGTCTATCCTTCTGTTTGAACTATCGCTCGTGTGATTTGCGGCAAAAACAAGCAGAATTTCTACTGGATTTCCTCTTAATGGACAAATTTGTGGCACGGAGAGCCATGTATCCTGGAGCTCTGCCACTCCACCAGATTTACCATTTGCCTCTTTGGTTCTTCTTTGATTACCTTTACATGGAATGTCATGTCTCGACAGGTTTGCAGTTGTGCGAGACTCTTTCCATTCTCGGATGATGGATTTAACATTGTTTTGTAACCTAACCCTACTTTACAGTTCTCTACAAATTTATCACTGACCTGTCTCCTATCTGCTACGTTTTTTAGTAATGCCGTTTCCTTTGCTCTTTTGAAACATTTTCTGAGGCCTTTGCACAACAGCTACATTCATGCAAAGATAGAATTATTCACAGATTAATTATTTTCTAATTGCAGTAGCTGAAATGTGAGGATAATTGACTGCACTGGATTTTATTTTGGAAACAGTGTTTTCTTTCCACTTTCACAAATGCTGTATCTGCTGCTTCATTAATACATTGAGGGGCTTGCAACAGGGCTGTGAGTGATACTTTGCTGTTTACTTGAGTTTCTTTACACCAGCCAAGAGATTTCCAAAGTCTTTTTTCTTACCTGTGCAACTCGGCTTGGCGAATCTCTCTGCCGTGTTTTCAGGTAAAGCGTCTGATTCACTCAGCTATTAAACTGTCATACAGACTGACAAAAGCCAGCCACAGTCAAAGTTATGGTGGATAAAAACAGGAGGTGATGCAGTTCAGGGCAACACTCCTTCTGAAGATGAAAGATTTACAGAATAAATAACGTACCAATAACAAAAAATAAAATCACTCTGTGTTCAATTACTTTCTTATTGACTGCATTGGGGCCATTAAGTTTCATGCAACAGTTATTTTTCTTTTTTTCTTTTTTTTTGGGGGGTTGAGGCAACGGTTTATCTCGTGAAGTTTCAGCAAGATAATCCCTGTGCAATGTGTGCTAAATGGAGATGGACGGGGATTGAATGCGAACTGATAAGTGCAATCAAAGCCAGCTGCCTTCAGTTATTGACTCAAGACCCAGGGGTGTGTGAGAATGCGTGTAATATCAGCGTTGCAGTAGAAAACTGGGAGTTACATCATCGACACTTAACACGAGAACAAGCCCCTCACAAGATGATGGCAGCCACATGGGGAAACTGAAAGAGAAGTGCTAAATTACTTTAATATAAATGCACATTGGGAATACGTGATGAAGAGATGCTTTTAAGCTTCAATTTGTTGATCTCTGCTTGTTGCTCAATCTCACTGAGCAACAAACAAGTGTTTTATTGACACCGAGCCACTCGTCTCTTCGTGTAGGTATGTCGTGCGTGTTGAGAAAGGTTTCTGGATGAAGGAAAGATTCATCCACTCAAAGTGGATAGCATTTTCCCTGTGTTAAGAAAGGGAAATAAAAGTAAGGATCACTTCACCCTGAAACAAAGGAAAATAAATATGTGCGTGCGTGTGTGTGTGTGTGTGCTTGATGTGGGTGGTTTTATTTGATGTGTGAGAGTCAGATCGATACGAGCAAACAAGGAGGGAACATGTGTGTGCAGTTTCAAACAGGGCTGGCCGACATCACGGCATGCGACTCGGACAGAAACCTGACCGTCTGAGACATATGCAAATCCAGATTTTATTAAAATAATTTTCATATCAGTGGAAGAAGAAAAATTAACCCTTGCCAATTAAGAGCTTGCTGTCAACATCATTGTTGTTACGACACAGAACTATAAAATTATCGTGTCTTCTTTATTTTGTCAACCTTAAAGGTTTCAGGTCATCAAATAATCTGAAACTGTTGCCCAGGTCCCTCTTGAAAATGAGATCCAGATCTCAATGGGGTTTACCTGGTTAAATAACGGAAATATATATATATATATAGATAGATATAGATATATATATATATATCTCTATATATACTCTATATATATCTATATTAGATTATATATAGATATATATATATATATATTTAAATATCTATATATCTATATCTATATATCTATATATAGATATAGATATATAGATATATAAATATATATATAGATATATATATATATATATAGATATATATATAGATATATATATAGATATATATTTTTTTTTAAATCAGATTTTAAGCAGTATTACCAGAAATAAATACTGATTACATTTATTAAGAAAAAAAATGCTATCTAACTCAGCCTATTTTTATATGAAAAGCAATTGCACATCTTGATTAATTATGATTCAAATATGCATTTACAGTATGAAGTAGACTAAAAGTCATGTCGCTGTCTGTAGAAGTTTAAGAAGAGAGTTCAAGTTCAAGGAAAGTCAGTGCCATCTGTCAGTCCAGAAATGGCTGCAAAGTGAATTCTTAAGCTTTGGGCCTGCAGCAAACCACAGTAAGAGTTGTTATTCATAAATGAAAAAAAAACACAAAAAAACACATGGAGCATTAGGGAAACTTCCCAGGAGTGGCTGATCTTCCTAAATTATTCAAAAAGAATGTTGATGACTCATCCAAAAGGTCCCAGAAGAACCCGAGACATCTGAAGCACCGCAGGTCTCCTTTGTGTCCGATGTTCATAATTCAAAAACTAAGAGAAAAAAACTGAGTGAAAATGTAATCCGCGGGAGAATTTGAAGGCCAAAACCACTGTTGACCCAAAAGGACACAAAGATCTCATATTTACCAAGCATGATGATCCCCAACCATTTTAGGGAAAATATGACAAGAAAGACAGTGGAGGGTTATAAGGAACGTGCCTCCAGTTACATCAGGCGCATAGCCGGCAGTATTTCAGAAATAGAACATCATACCAGCCGTCAGGCATGGTGATAATGGTTTATAAAAATGTGGGACAATTAAATGTCGCAAAAACAAAAAAATAAAGAAAGAAGTCTGTTTTCGAGTCTGTTTTTTCATAACCATACTGTATTCTTTGTTTCAGTTGCATTTACTGAAGTCTCTTCTTAAAACACAGATTTGGTTTATCTATTTGCAGGATACTTGTAAATACACTGTAAAAAGTTTAAGATACACCTACCAATGTCTAAAAATTCCTTGGCTAAAATGCACTTTAACTCATAACTTGCAAAAGTATTTTAATTTGATCTCATTGACTGTCAGAAACAAATTTGTAAATATTTGGTAGGGGTAAAGGAAATATCTGGCTGATTTTTCTTTAAAATTCCTTAATTTGTGCATGGGACAAAATTAAAGCAATTAATAAGAATGTCAAATTCATATTAATCAATTTAATATTGTTTTCACAGCAGTTGGAATATATATTACTTTTGTGTTTTAAAAAAATAATTTTACCATGATTGTTTTTTTTTGTATGTATTTCATAAACATTGTGAAGCCATGCAAAACCAGACCTCTGCCATGTTAAAGTAACTCCAATCTCAAACTGTCACATCACATCATGCAAACCTCTTTGAATAGCTGTCATTTCTGGATTAGATTGTCGTCTCTGTTGAGTTTTATGGTTATTTACACTTGGATTCATGGCTGGCTGTGACCTGTAACAATGACCTTTCTCTGCGATGCAAGTACAGAAAAATGGGACAGGTTAAGAATTTGCCTGCACAGCAACTATCCTTATTGAAATGCTGTGCAAATGACAAAAATATTAAAGCGATTCAAGAGAACACCATTTTGTTCATTTTTACTTTACCTTTCCTTTCCTTCAGATAGTCATTCAGTTTCAAGTTTAATGTTTTATTCAGGCGAGTCTGAATAAAACAAATCAACCAAACCACTTCAGTGTAAGTAAGTTCAGACTTCAACCACTTGGAAATGGTCTTTCTTACATAAAGGTAAGTGGACAAACTCTAGACCATTCTTGAAAAACAAAATGCATGGGAAAGAGATCGTTTGATTGCATTTATATCCCAAATCCTTACTGTTATAAGTTTAAATCTGTTTTTAGAACGTATTTTTTTGTTTTTGTTTGTGGGAGTTTTATTTTTGTCTATTAAAACAACTGTGATGTTTTTATGAAGTTCTGTAATTTCCTGGGTTTTAAGTTTTTGAATAGCAACTCTTTCACTCAGATTAGCTGTAATCCACCGAAGGAAACATTATAGCTTATAGTTTATAGTTTGTATCCTTTTGTTGTATATAAACAACAGGAAAATAATTTACTTTCCCCAAGTGACATACTAACTACGTAAAACCTCTCCAACAAACCGTGCTCTAAAAAAGGGGCTCTAATACAATTAAATTGGATATCAAGTAATTTAGTAGTATAGGATAGTGGTAAAAAAAAAAAAAAAAAAAAAAACAGGGACTCAACAGAAATAATCTGGTACTTTAGCAAAAAAAAAAAAGGAATACATATAAACAAATGTCCTATGCCAAAGAACTTGCATTTTTGCAGATGACCATATTTATCCTTATAAGTACATTCATTGCATCGATAGGGTTTATTTATGTACATTCCAGCATGTTGACCATTAATTGATCCTTTATGTTAATTTAGTTTCTGAATAATTCATAAGTTTGCCATTGAAGGCATTTAGAAACAGATGTGTCCATCCTTAACCAGCTAATGACTCACTATAAAAATCTCAGAGCCTAGTAGAAGTGATGTGGTTTTTTTGCATTCATGGTCGTGAAACTTTCCCCTTTTTCTGTATCGTTTGTCACCTAAAATTGCTCAAGTAAACACCCAGGAACTGCAGAGTAGTTGCTTGTTACCAGCTGTTTGAGGTTAATTGCATCCTTCCAATTTACTTGAACTTGCTGAAGAGATTTGTTTTTTAGCCTCAACTAAGAGTTTGTGTCTGATTGGAACCAAACTACATCTTAAGAAAATAAGAAAGGTAATTTTTGTTTTACACTCCAGCTAGGAGGCTTGTTGCTTTGTAATGCATGTGAAGTGCAGTTATTGACGAATGAAAGCATTCATTATGAAAAAAGTATTGAAAATCTCTAAACTGATCTGCGCCATGGACCAATACATACCCGAAACCCAATCACATGAGATGGATCTTTCTATTGGACCGGGAGCAGAGTGTGAAAACAGAAGCCCTTGCACAGACGTTGGCTCTACATCCATGAACCTACTCCTAAAAGCCGTGGTATTGGTATGCCTGTCAGGGCATAACATCCCCCATTGTTTGCTCCATTACACTGCAGGTTTCACTTAGTTCAAGCCTGCATTGCTCTCACAGTGAAAGCAAACACAACTTCCAGCTCCTTTTTGTTTGTCATGAATGAGGCAAAATAGTCACTTGAGGTGACTCAAAGTGAAGTTGTGAAGTTATTTCATTTTTCTTTCATAAAATGAAAGAAAAATGGGTTAATATGTTGGGAGCTCTGTGTACTGCTACCCAGTACACAGAGCACCCAATGTCAAGTTTGGACTTGGCTGGCCTCAAGGAACAAACTGTTAAACAATTACACAACAATAACATTACTTAATTTCACCCTAAATTTTGAAGACACTTCACTTTCCTCAGGATGCTGAATGCTTAAAGTGAGGTGGATTCCAGTGTTTCATTTTAGATTTTATGCACAGCTCTGGAAAAACATTCAGAGACTGAGTCTGATTGAAAACCTCATGGTTATTCCACCAAATATTGAACTCTTTCTGAGGTAAAAATATTATTGTTGTTGTTTCTAAATGAATAAGAACTGGCTTTCTTTGCTTTATTTGAGGTCTGAAAGCATGGCATACATTTTGTGATTTTGACCACTTCTCGATTTCAAATAAATTTCAATTAAATACTAAATCTTTGCTTGGAGTTTAAGAGACATGTTGTCAGTAGTTTATAGAATAATTTAACCATGTTTATTGTACTCAAACATATATCTATAAAAAGAGAAATCTGAAAAACTTTTGCTTTCAATGCAAAAGTGCATTAAAAGCAATATGAATACAAATACACGTAATTGTTTGATGCTCCAAAAATTGTCCTTCATGTCTATATGTTTAGAACCAAATGAAATATGGTTGTCCATGTACTAGCATACATGGCAAAACAGGAAACACTGTGCTAGCAGCTCTGGATCTGCAAAGTCCAAACGGACAAGTGAGATGAGGTCAATGGGGTGCCGTCAGAATCAGTAAGTGCGTTAATTTGAAGATCTCGCTTTTGACCTTGAAACACCTTTGGATTCCCCCTGAATAAACTGCAGAGTGTTGTTTGGTTGGATGAATGGATGTCATTAAACAATGCAGATTTAGTGACAGTTTTGCAAAGGAAATAAACTCAAGTTTCATGGTTTTCCATGAGAATCAGGTTGATTCTATTGCTCTTTTTACTGATTACATGAAAGAAGATACAGTTAGGCAGATTAGAATGAAGTGTGAATGACACTCTTGTTACTTTGTGTTACATTTGGTTTTAACCATGCAGCATTATAAACAAACTTGTCTCGAGATGTTTTGCGCTGAGCGTGAGTTCCCCCCTACGAGAAGGCAGTATGGCAACACATAAGATGAGTCAATGGGAAAAGGCGAAATGAGAACTAAAATATTTATAGGTAATGAATATTCTGCTGAGAGTACTTTTTGTACCCAGAGCCTCCTTCAACAGTTTCACTCTTAAATATTTATAACTGCTTAAACAAATAGAACTGCCACACAACGTGTACACGAAAGTATAAACATGCCACATTTTCCCCAAGGGTGTGAAGACTTTTTCCAGCTTAAATTTGTACAACTTATTCATATGGTCAAACAAAAAAACAAAAAACAAATAAGAATTGGACTAACCTCTTGTTAGAAAATGTAACACATTTCCAAGTAGCTTTATTGATTATCTGCTCTTTCCACCCTTTAGTAGACTTACAAACTTGCATTTCCGACCAGAAGCGAAAGTATCATCGCAATTTCGATTCATTCATTGGTTAATATTTTGCCATTGGCAGATTTTATGTCCAAATCAACAGTGCAAGAAATGTCTGCTCCGATTTGGCAAGAGGATGGTGTTAGTAATATCTGCAGCCACCTGCTACTTTTCCAGCACTCCCTGCCCTGAAGTGCAAAACTACCAGCTTTAGCTCTATTTCTTTCTGCACTGTGAGTTTAGGATTTAGGGACCTCTTCCCAGCATCATAAAGCCATCATAAGATGATGATGTCAAGAACTCAAGGGATGGCCCAGAGGCAGAGATAGCGACTTCTAATAAGCTACTGTGAGGAATTAGAATAAGATAATCTGTTGAGTTGAAGTGTAAGGCATGAACTGCAAAGTGTCTGTTGTTACAGATCACAACAAAAACTACTGAAGGACCTTCACATAAAATCCCAAATTACTGCAGGGGTAATGTTCTGCTTAAGGGACCTCCTGTTCACTCTGAGTTACTTTATTCGACTTTGACTTTGTATCTTACTCTAAAATTCATATTTTTCAGATGTGTACTGCTGTACTTTGGCACAGAATACTAAAAGATCCAATGTGTAGCGAAAATTTTCTTTTCCCAGAGGTGAGCATATTTTATCTGGATTTTATATAAGAGAGTGAAAAGAGTTGTGTAAGGCTGAAATGCAGATGAAAGAAGATGCATGGTTTTCTTTTTTAAAAAAATAGAAATCTAAGCTACAAGTTCTTAGGGATATGTTTCCTCTAACTTGCAATGTATGTCGTTGCAAGTTGACTAAGCTTTATGAAGCTTACTCAGATTAGATAGAGAGTCTATCAAGATCGATTACACGTAGTTGTGGATTTGACAGGGTCATTATAAGACATGAGAATGCTTTGGTCTAAACCATGCCATTGCGGTTTTGACTGAAAGTTTAAGCTTTTTTCCAAACAAGACTTTAGCTAAAACATTTTTCCCAGGATTCTACTGCATTCACTGTTATCCATCTTCCTATTAATTCTGACTAATTTTTCAGTGTCTGTTAAGGATTTGTGGTTTTATCTTGCCTGGGTTTGCAGATGTGGAATGCTCTTTTCATTATAAGTTGACTGATGCCTGAACAGTGCTGCATGACATTTTCAGAGATCGGAATGTTGTTCCCTGACTTCAACATGCTTTAAAGTTCTCTATAACAACTTTGAGATCAAAATCCCACATTGATTGATTTTTGTTTCTTTATTTTTTAATTTGGTGACTTTTGCAGATGAGTTGTTGCATTAGATTTTCTTTACAGGTATCTGAAAGAAGGTGGTTGGATGCAAAAAAATAAATAAAAAATACCCTACTTTATTTATATAACACTGGGGTGTTCATCACTAGTCATTTTGGGCCAGATCAAGATCACGAATGTCCTCAAAGGATAAATGAGTTTAAAGAGTTTTGCATGCCTTGTGTGATTTTTGCTTCACAGTCACATGTTGTTTTGTGTTAATCTGTCACATAAGATGTCTATAAAATTAGTTTATGTGTGTGGAACATAATTGACTGTAAAAAATCTAAAGAACTACTATTACTGCAAGATACTAAATTTATCTATGACAACATTGGTGGTGTAACAGTTAAAGGAATAATGGTTTGATACTTCTAAAGTGTGCAACTGTGTGAAGAAAACATCATGTTTGTGTACAAGTAGATATGGAACATAAATGTGGAGTGAAAGCACCATTTACTGTAAAGTGCACTGTAATAATGCTTATATAAGTCCATTTACCTTTTAGAAATGACTCACTTGTGTGAAACTACCTTTTTTGGTTTCAGCTGTTCTGCTGATTACGATTACATGTGCATTAATGATGCTGTAAAATTACATAACACTCCACATGATGCATCTCCACAGATACCACTTACACATTGGAATAGTGCTAAACTGGTCACAAGCAGAGCATCACTAATACTGGCAGAAAAACAACCACATTTTTCCCGAAAAGCCATTGAGTTTACACAAACTGGGAGTACAGTTGACTGATATGGGCTTAACGAAAGATGTCTTTTCATTTTTTTTTTCTTTTTTTATATTTTTAGGTCATTGGCAAATGCCTCAGAATGAGGAATAAACACCCAATGGCCCTACACAAAACTTTCAAAAGCAAACTCCCTAATGCTAACAGGAAATAAGACACGAAATGTATAGACAAATTCAAGAATATGTTTCAAAATCTAGAAAAACTTACACCATCTTTCTTGGTCTCTGCTCTACAACAGGAAGGAATCAAATCTTAAAGAACTCAAAATTTAATCTTCAGTCTGTTAGACAAATTTGTTCAATAAAAAGAATCACCAAGACGGAAATCACAAGGGGGAGAGAGCCTCTGTTACATATTTAATTGTGCTTGCCAGCAAGGAGAAAATGCAATGTTACACAACACTCTGAAGAAATAAAAAGAAAATGCTGCTGATAATCACTTCCTATCAACACAACACAAATTTAGGGCTGAGGGTGGGTGAAATCTCAGCTCTGCAAAACTCCCCTTGAACAACACGTTCCTGACCTTTGCAAACAGCCCTCTCTCAGGAAATGAACTTATAAACTTGGCTTCTCCACACACCATAAGTACCGTCATGTACAAGCTGCACTTCAACCATCTATATACGTCGCATTTATTCTGAAGCCATTCTTAGTAGATAACATAAAGTAATGATAGCGAACAAGCAGCTTTCCAGTGCCAGATGAGAGCGTCTGCTGAACCAGGCTCTCTTATCTGCTTTTGCAGCCTCTCACTTCGGATTTTATGAATAAATGTATTGAAAACAATTCTGAGACTTATTAAAACCAAAACAAAAATTTAAACATGTCATTCCAGAACTGCTCTAATTGCTGTAATTTGGTATTTATAAAATATTTCAAATCCGGCATGAATAGTAAAACATAGAAAACTGACTTCCAATTGCAAACGACATTGCTACCGTTCAGGTGTTTGTTCCCAGAGAAGTGAAATACTGCCACATGCATTTCAGCGCTCTGCACAAACACATTGATGGATTTCTCCCTTCTGAAAATACTGGATTTCACCCCAGGAGAAAACCTCACAAGCTGCTTTTATTTGTAAGTGTCTTCTGCAGCCAAGAGAATTTCTTATTGACCAAAAATAGGATTTATATTAAAGTAGATATTTTACTTTCGCATCCCCAGTTCTGGCCTCGTAATCAGCAAAGGTGGAAGGTGCACTCTTGATATCCCTCTCCCATAAAATTGCAAACTGCAATAAAATGTATGCTGGGGAGATATTGAGGAAATAAGTTAGTGAACCACATAGTTTCCTTTGAAAAATGACACAAAGCAAGCTTAATGTGTTGGCTAATACTGAAGTGAAAAGGATATTTAACTCCCAGGACAGCCTGAGTGATACATTTTAATATAAGTGCAAGAAACAACAACATTTCAGTAGGTGAGAATATATAGGAAATTATAAGCTAAGAAAGTGAAGGTAAGGATGAAAATGATGTACTTTCTGCGCAGGGAGCATGGTCACCATGACACAAACAAATGCCAGATTCTGCTTTTAATTTATAAATTATGTCTTGTCTGTTCCTTTTTTTTTGTGTTTTCTCTTAGAAGAGCGTACCCTCAGATTCCTTCAGCTGCAACCCTGAAGGATTTCTGTCAGGTGCACACTTAAGATTTGAGCAACGGTCTCTGCATAAAACCCCATCCTATAATTAACATCTTCAATCCCAGCTGAAAAGTGCACGTTAGAGATAGCCTCCTTTATGCTGGGGGGGAGAAATAGATTTGCTTCGCTGCCTATTAACCAACCCACAGAGTGAGGGAGCAAATTAGGTGGTGATGTTTTCCTCCACAAAACTGGGTTAAACAAGGGGGTCGTCGCGTTGTGCAATGAGTCCACATCTTGCAACCGTTTGCTCTTTTCTTTCTGCTTTCCGAATTAACCCAGGCAGAAATAAAATGAGGAAATTTAAAAGTGAGCAATCAGAAGGTTTGAGAAATAAGACCTAATGACTTTTGCAGCTTAACTGAAGAATTAGAAGCACAATGTCTTTTGCCGTCACACGCACGAACACCACAAGGGCACAAAAACGTACAGAGAGACACAATCACACACACAGTGAAGGAAGTAATACCTTCAGGGGTTTGCTATTAAGACGGGTAATCCATGGGCCTCGGGAGAAGCAGTATAATATATTCCTCAAAGAATCTTTTCACAACAAGCATCTAGGATGAAGAGCATGAATAAATTACACGCATAATTAAAGGAAATGTCAAAGGGCTGCTGTAAGGAACATTATTAACGATGTTGCGTCCATGTTGGGAAAACCTGGGCTTGAATCAGGGACGATGATCAATGTAAGTTTAGTGTATTTTCTATTTGAGAGAGGCAGTACTGCAGCTAATAAAGTTAAGCTTCACAGAGGATATTGACCCGTGTCTCTATATGTGTATTCAGCAGGAAGAGCAGCTTGAAGACAGATTCAGTGCTTGTGTTTGTGAGGGAAAACTAAGAGCTAAAAGAAACAGGCTGGAAGAGAGAGCGAGATGGAGCGATAGTTTATCTGAAAGCGCAAGAAAGAGGGACTTGAAAAGGTAGAAGAGAATTGCAAGGGAAAGGAATTTGGGAAAGATCAGCTTTGTCTCTGTTATTGTTTATAACTACCCACCTAAAAAGGCTTATGTATTACAATAATAATAAATGAAGAGATAAGCAATCAACACACACACACAAAAAAAACACTCTCTTCAATATATAACCCCAAAGGAATTCTTGGAGTTATAATACTTTCATCAGGAAATTTTTTTGTGTTTTTTCACTTGTGACCTCTTCAGGGAAATTCAAATGTGTGCGGCTCTGGGCCAGTTTTCCCTGGCAATGCCTGGATATTTTCTCAGTAATCCCCAAAAAAAACCCATATTCTTGATGCTCAGAAGGTTCACGTGTTACGCCTCAACAATCTCATATGCTGAGGTACAAAAGCATATTCCTCATATTACCTTTTTACCAGTTGTATACAAGCTCATTTCCCCCGACAACAAGACTCTTTTTTTTTTCTTAGTGACCAGTACAGTGGAAAACAGATTCCGTTGTGAACACTCTCCAAACATACAAACAAAAAAAAAAACAACTAACTTTTTACCCAAAGTTGATGGAACAATCACGATTTCTGAGTGTATTTAACTCCCTACTTTGCAGCTCTACATTTTGAACCTCTTGCAGATCATCCGCATTGTGTTTTTGGCTGCCTGCATACTTAACGGATAATGGCTCTCGTCAACCACACATATTGTTAATGGCAGCCACTCTTGCTATTTACCAAAGCTTGCACATATCCATCCAGTTTTATGCTCCTGTACAGTGCAAAATCAAGCTGTTAGCAAATGCATTACAAGTAGAAAAAAAAAAACAGTGAAAGGTGTATCCAGTAATAACAAGTTTTTAATAAGACTTTATTTTTTTTGAAACTTTGACTGGAATATCTATGTAAGAATGTTGCAGAAAAAAAGCAGAAAAAAGTAGGCCAAATTGCTCCCTAAGAACTATTTACATTAAGGTAAGAAAGCAGAAGTTAATTTATCTTAAAGAGATTTCTTTCTCCTTTGAATTTTTGGATGAAATGATTTTTATAGTCTCAGGTCTTGCACAAAGACTGACAAAGCATGGAACATTAAATGTGATGTTTAGATAAACTCCCACATTCTACCTGAGCTGCTTCTCAATCTGTATTTGCATTGAGATACATTAATCAGCACTTCATATTAACACATTCAATCAAGTGACGGAAGACGCACAGGTGGAACTAATAACATTATGGGGTGTTCATGCAATAAATCACTGCAGTGAGCCATCGTGCAAAATAACTCATTCTGACAGTTTTTTTTATTAACCACTTCCAGAGATAATATGGCTAAATGTCTGGAAAGAAGCTATTTTGTCTTGTCAGTAGATCTCCTTCTCTGTTGAATGGGAATGTTGTCCATATAACAGGATTTGTGCATATTTATAACCGAGTTTGTGTTTCATTTGTCAATTCTCAACATCAGAATCAGCACAGAATCATCTATATAAAGGTTTTCATGTCTTCCTCCTATCTTTAAACTCCAAATCAATCTCAAGTGCAGTTCTTTCTTTTACCAATTTATAATTGCTCTTTTTTTATTTGCATTTATTATCTTACTACTCTTTTATTTCTGTTTTAGATATTTAACTAATTTTAAGTTTTTGCAAATTTTTTAAAGCATTTTAAGGTTTTTCTTTCATTTTCTGTTTCGGGTGGAGACTGTTATTGTGCAAGACTTCATTATAAAGTTGAATTTACTTTGTTTTATGATTCTTACTCTATTCTTATTACCAATACAAAGATCTGCAATATCATATGAAAAGCTCAGAATAGTTCCCATTCCAAGGTTCATTAGGATGGAAAATGTTGAAAACTTCAATTCAGTACAGGAAAACACAAAATTTCAGAATATTATAAATCCTTGTACACATACTTTATTTTTGTGAATCTGGACTTTATTTCTTTATTTCTAAAAAAGACATGAACAACAGTTCATTGAAACCGAATGCTTTTTGCATATAGGTATCACTGCAAATTTATACAGTACAATATCACATATGTTTTAGAAACGAAAATGAAAAAATTAAGGACAGCTGAAATTAAAAAAAAAAATCACACTGTTTTATGAAAATACTGCCAGCAGGCTTTTGCCTTGGTTTAGCACAAAAACTCAAGTGCCATCTTCAGAGCTCACTAATTAACACTTTCTTATCTCCTGTGCTAAATCTGCACAAAAAGCAAAGTGTAAAAAGCTGTTCCTGCATGACTTACAGTGACAACAAGAATAGTGAGCTGCAGCATGTACCGAAAATGTTTAATTGGTGGGTATGTACTGGATCCTCCATCTCCCAGCTCCAAAACAGTTTCTCAAAATGTTCGACTTTTCTGCAAACTGTCATTTTCTTAATTGTAACTGGCATAAAGCTTGAATGTCTCCTTCCAAATAAGATGTGCTTGTGAGATGTGTGAAACCTTTGTCGCTGAAACAATATAACGAGCTGAAGCCTGTTAGGATTTTACACTTTCTCATAAAGTTTGGAGGAAAAAAAAAGGCTCTCCACATTTTGATTAAAGTCAAATCCACAATGAACATCATTTATAATATTTTACCAATCATTTTCTGATGCATTATGTGAAATGATTACATGATTTTTAGTCGGATTTTGCTAATTACACTCCATTATACCTCTAGGCTGGTTTTCTTACTCTACAGGAAGGTGAATCTCTGTCCCAGTCTCATCCTCTACATTATCTAACAGGTTTTCTGAAAAGAAATTCCTAATTTACTCACACCTGTGTCCCCAATGGCTTGCAGCAATCTAAAGATGGAACTTCTTATGTTCTGGCATATTTTTAGTTGTTTCAACAGCTCTGTTCTTGTCATTAGTGCATAACTATTTGTGACGTTTGTCGACATGTTATTAGCTTCAAATGTCTTCAACTCCTCCAAAGTTACCATGAATCTCTTGGCTGTTTCCCCAAATAATTATCTTGATTTCCAGCCTATCAGTCTGGGAGGATGACAGTGTCTTTGGAGGTTTTTTTGTGCCTGGTTTCTGGATCAGGGATTTAATTGAGCAGTGCTCCTTGAGACCTTCAAAGCTTTGGATCTATAACATTTATCCTTTATTTAATAAACTTAATCTCTGACCTGCCTGCTGTGTTCCTTGGTCTTTGCGATGCTCTTTGATCACCAATACCTCTGAGGCTTTTACAGAACAGTCTTATTTATTACATATCGAATTACATAAAGAGCTGAACGACAGGGTCTGTCCTACATTTACATTGTTTTTCATCATCATTATTTATCACGTGAAATTCCTACCAAAGTACATTGGAATTTGTTGTTATAATTGGGGGAAAGTGTAAAAACGTTGAAGGGGTATGATTTCTTCTAAATGAGCTGAGCGCTGCTTTCTCAATCTGTTGCCCATGTGAAGCATTTTTATGGTTGAGCCTCTTTGACCCAGCTGCACAACCAGTACGCACAAATACAAACACTAATACGAAGGTCAGTAGGCAACTTTAGGGTGCTTTTCCAAGATGGGAAGAGATGAGGTTGGAAGCACACCCTCAACTTTCCAAAAAGCAAGAAGAGCACTTTTCCTACTGAGCCACAGTCATATAAGAAAAGGAAGCTGGTGTCTGCTGACTGCCTTTTAAATTTGCTATAAAAAAAAAAAGGTCAAATTAAGCCGCACAGACAGAAATCTGTGAAATGCGATGGTTCATAAAACCCCACAGTTCATCATAAGAGGCTGTTTGAGAAACAGGCTTACCGGGGCTGTTAAACAATTTGATGTTAACTGGCATAAAAATAGTAATTAGGCGATAATTCTTATTAATTGAAGTTGAGAGCAAAGAAATTATGTTTTTCTGCTGCCAATTCTTTGCACCATGGGCTCCTGCTGCTGCTCTGACTCAAAATTAAAGTGATTCCTGTAGATCTCATTAGCTTTCAAAGAGCCCCCTGTGACTGAAAGTCTTCTTAGAGCATTTGACCTCTTACGTCTTCTGCCGCAACGCAGGTCTGTGTGTTTTTACGTTTTAATCAAAGAATGAGATTTTTTTTTTTTTTTTTTTTTGTAATGCAAGTGAGAACATTTGTGCTGAAGATATTTCCTCCTTTGAATCACTGCTGATCCAAAAACAGGAGCTCTGGGATTATGAATTTTGCTCATGAAGACAGCGCTTTGAAAAACTATTCATACCCCTGGACCTTTTTATGTTTTTGTCACAAATGTCAATGTGCTTTGATGTGATTATATATGCCAGACAAGTACAAAATAGTACATGATTAGCTCAAAAGACAATGATTCATAGATCTCAAATTTAAAGAAACATTTACAAGTAAATAAAGTCAAATTTTGTAATTTAACCTAATATAGATGTAAATCCAGGTGTTCTCTGAAGGACTCTGAGGTTTGTTGGAGAAAATTAGAGAACAAGAAGCAACATAAAGAACAAGGAACACCGCAGGGGGATCATAAAGAAATTTGTGGAGACAACTATGACTAAACCTAGTGGTTAGGTTACAAAACAAGATTTTACAACTTTAAAATCTCACAGACCATTATCTGAAAGTGGAAAAAGGACAGCACATTTGCAAACCCACCAAGACACAACTGTGCACTTGAACGGTTTGAGTGAGGACAACGTTAAGCTCTATGTGGTGATAAAACCTGACATGACTGTAAACCTTTGGCACACTGAAGCATGGTGATGGGTTAGAATGGTCACTTCAAACACAAATATGAAGGCAATTGAAAATCTGTAGCAAGCAACGGCAGTTGTTACGGGGAAGATGTGCAGACATAGCTTTTTGATGGCTTTAATGAAACTACATCCAGACAGCAAAATTAACCTGTGACAGCTAAAGAGCCACGTCAGGCAAGGGTCAACCGAAATGCATTTCTGTGGATGCTTGAAGCACAAAAGCATGAGGAGAGAGGGGGAGAAAATGTTGCGATAAGAATTAACAACATGGCCGACCTAACAGGCCTCTTGATAAGTGAGGCGATTTGGTTTGGAAATGGTTTTGCTAGGAAGGCCTTAGAAGGTTCTGCTAGATTAGAATACCTTCAGTAGAAGAACCCGAGCAGGTGCTCACCCAGGGAATCATTCAAGTAGCGATTTGCACGGCATGCAAACCTCAAACATTGTTCCTTCCCAGATGACGTGCATCCAGTTTGATCATAGCAGATCTGATTTGCCTTTGGGTGTGCAAAAGTTTAAGTGTAATCACAGCAGAATGTGATTGAACAAAGAGTGCAAAGAATAATTTTTCAGAATTTCTTCATAAAGAAAAACTAAATACTTCCTCAATTTCCCTTCTAGTTTATAATTATTCACAATGTTGGTCAAAATAAATAAAAACTAAACGCCTGAAGCCCCACCTTTCCTTATTTCCTTTCCGGCTCACCCATAGTTTGCTTAAACATGGGAACAGCCTGCGGCACTGGCGAAAATAGTCCCGACCACGATCCGCGGCTGCCCACAGATGCGCAGCAGTAATGGTGGTCTGACGCAGAGGGGCGCACTTCTCCCTCCAGGTGCGTCCGCCTCCCCATCCCCGCACCTTCCCGCATCCCAATAGCTGCTGCTGGTGGTGTCCGCTACCAGCCCACCGCCCTCACTCCTCCTCCTCCTCTTACTCCTCCCTCTTCTTCGCAGCGGAGAGCCGACTTGATGCGCATAATAAATCATCTCTGCAAGATCCCTCTGCGAGCCCGGCTTCGGAAAGACGCGTGTTGGATTTGGGAGCGTAAAACAAGAGGGGCGAGAGGCGAGCCTCGTCGCGACAGCAGGCGCGAGGATATGCTTTAAACGCGATTCAGTGCTGCGAACAACGTGGGTGTCGCGTGCGTGCGTGCGTGCGTGCGTGTGAGAATGAGTGAGCGAGCGAGTCAGTGCCTGTGAATTCTTCTTCTTCTTCTTTCTGTCTTTATTTATTTATTTATTTTCCGTGTAGGGAGTGGAGGAGAGGAGGCAGAGCAGCGATATGAGCCGCATGTGTTTGAGCCTCCTCGCCACCGGCCAGCACAGACTCACTTTCACCTGTATGAACGACCTTGCAATTGCGACCGAATTTTTCCCGACCACGTTATTTCCATGGAGGATCAATTTGTCGCTTTTTTCCGCGAGGGCTGAATTCAACTCCCGCTGGTCTCGAGACACTTCTGAGCAGGAGGTAAGACAAAACAGCCTCAGTGCGTGCTTGCGCGTGCGTGCGCGCGCGCGTGCGGAAATTAGTAAGAAATGGTTGGTTATCTGTGCATTTTTAAATGTCGGCTCTGGACTGCATGTTTAAAACTGATTCATTGATGAAATGCCCCCAAATCGATCAGAATTGTGTGTTGAACAGCGTCATGTTCCCTCCTCACCGCAGCCTTTTCCTCATCCGTGAAGGAAAAGCTTTTAGAAATAAGATTTTTAAAAAAAGAAGAAAAAAAAACATTTCTATTTGTTAGTAGCGAGCTGCGAGTGTCTCAAACATGCTTTTTCTTTGTCAGAGCGATGAAGGGATGCTAGGATTTCAGCCTCTCACCGCTCCTGGTGTGATGCCACACTGCAGCCTGGCTTCCACATCAAGTCTGAAACGTATGAACCCACAGGACATTTCCAATTGATTGGATTGTAATGAAAGGGAGTTGAGCCTCAGGTTGAAATGAATACATGATGTCTGTATGTAGTGGGAGAAATCGATAGTGTTTTGTCAATGATGCTCCGTCTGATGTGTTTTGAAGCAAAAGCACTTTCAGTGAATCTTTGTGAACTAAAAGAGAAAAAGAAAAAGAAGGTGCTGCTGACACACACGCATCCAGGCAACAGTTTTACCTTTGCAACATTCTCAAGTTAATTACATACTTGTGTGTCCCAATGCCTGCTTGGATACAGCTTTGATGAATGAAGCCCAGGCCTTCAAAAGAATAAAAAAATAAAAAATGCACACCCACTCTTCCTGCTGGGCTATTTTCTTCAAGCAGATGTGGTGTTTGTGCATTACTGTGTCTGAATCAGTTAAACCCCGAGTTGGTTCCTCCTCATTGATCGAGAGTTAGAGGGATTCACCCCATGAGGCAAACTGCAACCATTAACATTATTCAGGAGTGAAAGCTGAAAGTGAGCATGTGTGTGTGTGTGTGCAAATAATATAAGTGGTTGGACACCTGTGAGCTTGTTTCAGAATTTGTTGACCTTTTACCCATCTGTGTGACAAATCGATAATGACCATAGTAGGTTTGTAAACATTTTGAAACATGAAATTGCATGTATTGTTGGAGCCCATCAGTTTCGAGAAAGGTTGACTATCCCAAAGCAAATCTGACCCAATACAATAAGGCAACCAGACCCACTACATCCATTACTGGACATGTAAATAAAACCCAAAAGAAATAATAACCACCCTAAGACTTGTCAGCTTTAGATTTAAAGCTGTGTTTGCAGCAATACTGGAGTTCCACGAAACATTTATCTCTGCAAGCTTCTTGGAACTGGTGAACAACAAGCACATTCCTGTATTCATACAGAAGTATAACTATAGAAATGTGTGACAAAGATCACCATTAAGATTAACCCACATTTTCCTCACTTTTTTCAATTCTCCATGCTTGTGTAATGTCTCCCTCAAACTCTTGAGCTTTTAACATCACAGCCACTAGAGTTGTGCATCAAATGTGGACATTCCCATTCTGCTGACTGCATGGCGCTTCCCTCTGACTGGGAGTATTATGTTCACTGTCAGTGTGTACAGTTAGTGCAATCACCAAAATCTGACCAGTGGCGGACCCTAGAGGGTAGATGCAGAGGATGAAATTTAGGTCACACAGGGTTAACTGTTGAGTGAAAAATAGAAAATAGCCAAGCAGCTGGGAAGTGCTTTTCCTCTTAGTATAAGAAAAATGTAGCCTGTTAAATGGTACTGTTCAGCAACAAGTGGGAGTGGGGCCATCAAGGGTGAAAACTGAAAACTCCAGTCATTGTGACACTTTTCCTAACATCTTGTATGCTTAAAACAAAAGACTTGACTGAGAATTGTTATATGTTTTAAATTGCAAACTTTTCAAAACCTTGGTTTGTTATTGCACTGGTAACAAAGCCTGCAGTTTGTCATACTGTCATCACATTTTCTATTATTTATTACATTGACCATAAAGTTGGGAGAAGGCATTTATTATTGATTACCACCTTTTTGGCTACAAATCTATCCTATGCGTTTCAGAGTCTCACAGAAACAAATACTGAGCTTATTCATTCCAAAACTCCACAGATGGATTCTGTATTTCATCTCTACTTCAAACAGTGCAGTAGTGGCACAACCTTAACCTTTTAAATCGACAAAAAGGATCCCACAGTGAATCAACTTGTACAGCATGTATCTGCAAATAATTTTTCTGTATTACTTTCTTTGGTGAACTCTAATGCTGACTCATTTATACTTAAGATGTGATAAAACTGAAATGACTTATTCTTGGCTGACTAAAGATTCTTTGAACAGTTTGTGGAGCAAAAAGACATTTTATGGTTTTCTTGACACATACAGTAGATCACCTTAGATCAGATAAAATAGGGAGGCTATATGAAACTGATCTGATTATTTCACACTTTATCGACAAATTATATATTTTCACAAAGAAAATAAAAAAAGATTGCATAAGTAGGTCGCAGATTAGGTTTGCTAGCCAGTTCAGGTTTAATTAAAATATGTACTTCACGTTTTGAACCAGAGCTGAACAAAAGTGGAACAGAATCCCTAAAAGTAATGAAATACCTGCTTAATCAAGCATCGAAGTGGAATTGTTCATTTATTCAGTACTGCTACTACTGTGTTAGCAATATAACAAAAGTATTGTTTGCCTATTAACCAACATTCATTATTTGTTAAGGTGAGTTGATCCTTCTCAGCTTTGTTCTATTTTCAAGCATCACTGCTTCAGAAAAAAAAAAACTGACTGTGAATGGCTGATGATGACTATTAATCAGTTATGTTTCTGCACACTTTTAGCGCATTTACACTTTATACTGGTGCAAAAAAAAGAAACAGAAAAATGGCGTGTCCAGAATTACACCTCAACTCCCTAAAATCTAAGACCCCTGCAAAATTAAATCAACTGAAACTGAGAGGGAAAGAAATGTGTAAAAGAAGAAATCTCCAGATCTTGCAAATCTCCTAATTTTAGTTCCATTAAAAAAAAAAACATTTTTGAATTTTATCTTCATCATTTGATTCATAGTTCTCTGTATCTGTCATATGCACCTTCACCCCTTGAACAGGGATGTTATTGTATCTGCCAACTTGCAGAGTCAGCACGGGCACAATAATCCTGACTGCAGAAGGACATCTGTGGAGAGTCCTGGTGGACCGCAGTCGGTTGGTACAGATGACGAAATTGATGTCACACAGACTTTGTGGTGTAGCAGACAGTAGAGAGGACTGGAAGGTGTCAATAATCTCACAGGACTTGTGCTTCCACAGTAGTACCACTATGAAAGTGGGCGATGCTGTCTTCATCCTGCTGCTAGACTAATATTGACCGATCAGATGTGCTTTAAAAAGTGGCACCATCTGTTCCTGATAAACCCCCGCCCCTTTACAAATCCATACCGTAAAATGCAAAGTTGACAGGAGGGCGATACCAACTGCATCCCCACCAATCCATAGTGCTGGAGGTGCCACCACTTTGCACAGTGTGCATGGGCCTATCACTGAGGTAAGGCATCCAGGACTCTTCTGAAGAGAAAGCGTACCAATCCAATTTTGCAGACTTTGGGGGAAGGAAAAAAAAAGCCTGAGCAAACATGAAAGGTAGAGAAGAAAATCCTGGCTGAGACCCCACATGTCTGATTTGACATCCGGGCAGCTGACAAACAATTAGGCCTTCCATAAGTAGTACTCTGAACCAGACTTGCCTCAGGATTAGGCCACAAATGAGCTGCACATCATGGATTATGTCTTCTAAATGGAAAGGTAGAAAGAGCAAGTGAGAGAGAGAGAGAGAGAGAGAGAGTGTGTGTGTGTGTGTGTGTGTGTGTGTGTGTGTGTGTGCGTGCGTGCGTGCGTGCGTGCGTGCGTGCGTGCGTGCGTGCGTGCGTGCGTGTGTGTGTGTGTGTGTGTGTGCGTGGACTAGCTGTTATACTGTATGTGGTGCACATGGTTAGAAAGCAAGTTGAGTGTGTAGGTGTGTGTGGGCTGTGTGACATTCAGCAGATGGATGTTATTATCTGTCCCTGGCCTATCTTGAACACCTCTAGAGGAGACTGTGTGTATTCATGTGCACAGATGAGCTTTATTCATGCACACGATTTCATGCAGGTGCAGACTAATGTACTCAAATCTCCATATACTCCACACATGCTCCACCGCTCACTTAACTGCTGCGTTATTGCCTGTTCTCCATTGTGTGTACGTTTGACATTTCATAATTGCATCATTACTTGCTCAGTGCATCGCAATTTGCAACACGCGCTTCAAGCAGACAGACTCTTGCCCTTGATTATGGACCTGAGTGGAATGGGGTTCCTCATCAGGCTGTCTTGATTCGCCCCAGCATGTGGGAAGACACATGCTGCTGTGGGTGAATCTAATTGATTGGATGGCACCCAATTCCCAGGTCCAAGTCTCCTCAGGCAGCCAGCATGGATCCGTCCAAGTGAAGGATGAGCCGAGGCGTCGGTTTCCCCGCTAATAGATTGGCATGTTTTGCCTCCCATATGCCTCAAATGTCTCTGAGGGCAGCTTGGCCACAATGCAGGACACAAAGTGGCATTGTCACTGATTAGAAAAGTGAAAATGCATTGAGGTTTGGAGCATTTGACATCAAACTTCAGCTTTCAGTTTGTACCAGGTGCGTCATACAAACAGCAAAAAGACGTGTTACGTTGAACGCAGTCTCCGCTTTGCATCAAAATTGTATTGAGGTTGCTCATTCAAAGAAGAATGATACTAAAGCTTACTGCGCCTTTTGACAGTGCATGGAAGAAAACGTAACCTGTCATTAACATCCCACAAGCCTTGTGCAACTTCAACAAAATGAATAACACTGACAAATGGAACATTAAACACAGCCAGATGTCAGGGTGCACAGCGAAAAATGGACGATGAGGTTGAGTTCTCTGAAATCAGAAAAAGTTTGTTTGCAGGGGAACTTGTCAGGTGGAAGTTGGCAAACTCGCCAGATGGGAAGTTGGGGTAATCTTGAGGAATAGCTCACATTTACAGACAGTTTATCCACACATCTCTGCAATGTTGCCTTTGTTAAGTTGCCTTGATAAAACAATTTCCAACTGAATGCTACTATCTTAGAGATGCACGTTTAAATTATTGAGTAAAGCTCATAAAAACATGGAAGACAGCAATATGTTATTATGCTTATTGTATGAATTACGTAAGTAGTAGTGTAATTCAGCCATTTAGGTAAAAAGATAACTTTGGCACGCTCCTTGATGGTTAAGTTTTTACAACGAGTTGGAAATTATGAACAAGAATCTGGTCAATGCAAAATGTATTCAGCAGAATCTGTTCAGTTCTTAAATGTCTGCTAATTTTCTGTCACATTTTCATTGTGAACGGTGAACAACTGGAGTCACTGAGAAAAGTTTCTGGTCAACTCTTCTTTGTTTCAGTCTGGGTCTTCAAAAAAATAAGGGTAAAATAATTTCCCATGGAATAGATATGAGTCTGCTTTGAATAAATCTGTGGCCTCACAAGGTTTTCAGACCCAAACCTCTTCTTTCATAAAAAAAGTTTTCTAACATTGATATTTGAGGTGTGTATAACATTTACTAACTGCACGTCAATTATAAATGACGTGCAGTCAATTTTCATTGTATGAAATTGTACCTGCAGCTGTACTATTTCATATGTAATCATATGTTAATGTGATGGAGCCATAACTCTGCAGGTTGTTATATTTAAACAAGAATGTAAACTTTTCAATCTGGCATGTTTACTGTAGCTGCAGGAGCTTTATTGATGTTTTTAAATTCCTCAGACATCAGAGTGTCTCCCAAATTTTTTGTGCAACTTGACTTTTAACTGCTTGATGTAGCACAGCTTGCACTAAGTCTTATCAACGTCCTTCAGCTTCACCTGTTTGTCTTGCCTGATAGGCAAAACACCTCAAAACAATGCTGCTGCTTTAACCTTTTTATCCGTTCTCCAGAAATACTTAAATAAATTTACAGCATTGTCGCTGTTCTGTGTAGCGACATTATGCTTCACCTTTGGAAGATGAATATGACTCAATTTATTTTGATTATGACACAATTGTTTGTTGTTTTTTTTCCTCTTTTTAGTACTATTTAAATAGAAATATACTGTAAATGAAGTGAATGAAGTTGTCATCAGTTGCGGTGTGAGGTGGAGAGGCAGACGCAGATGACCCAGGTTGGAGTGAATGATGATGGTTTAATAGTGGAAAATCACAGGCAGCACAGCTGAGCAGAAGGCGAAGGCTCAAAAACCGGTCGCAACTAGTGAAGGACTGGACAGCAAGACAGAATAGACAAACTGGTTCGACACATGGGACAAAGACGCAGAAACACAGGTGGCATTAAATACACAGGGTAATCACGGAACGAGACACACCTGGGGACAATCCAGGGGTGGACAACATGGAGACTCAAAAGACACAGAAACCCAAACAAAACCCACAGAAAACTCAAATCACTAAGTTTTCTGTGAGAGAAAACCGAATCCTGACAGAAGTCTGATGTCATTTTATTTCATCAGAGCAACTGTCAATCGAATCATAACTTCAGTCATCACCCTGAAATCTCAGGCATCACTTCAATAAGACAGCATTTTCATTTGAATTTTTATACAACAGATATTCAAAAAAAACCTTCACACAGTTTAATTTAATAGAAGTTTAACACATTCAGTCAAGGCTTCAGTGAAAGAAACTGGACAGTAATAACCTGGAAAGAGTGTGAAATCATTTCCCATTGCATAGATAAAAGTCTGCTTTAAATAAATGTGGCGTCACGAGGTCATTTGACGTGACCTGCAGAAGTATGACCCCCTCAAACCACAGGTGACCTCCAGTGTGTCTGTTTGTGTGCGTTGGTTCATCTTGCTTGATCCTATTTAAAAGAAAAAAAAACTTATTATATAAAACAGCTGGCATTTAGAGGATTTTAACTCGAAAATGCTTGTTTCAACAGGTCACGCTCTTTTCTCTCTGAGAACGCAAGTGCCATTTTAAAGCTTATTGGATGAAAGCCTCATTTACCCCTGGCTGCCAAAGATGACGCTGCCATGGAAACTGCTTCTATTGCTATCAATCATCGACCGTCTGACAGGTAAAGCACCTTTTCATATGAATGATGATTTTTTTTTTTTTTTTTTGTCCTTTGGACATTCACAGTTGTGGTGAAGAGATGTCAGAAATGATAGGAGGCTCCGGTTTAAAGGAGTACTCATCAGTATTGACTTCCATTCACACTGCAGACAGAACACTCTCAATCTTTTTCTCGCACCACTGAGATTATAACCCGATGGGGAGATATGATGCTTTTATTCTATCATCTTTTCCTGGACAAAACACTGAGCAGAAGCTTCCCCACCTCTGTCAGTGAAATGTATTGGTAATAAAAGTCACAATCATTCTTTTCACAAAGAATAAACGATAGAAATCACTCCTTTGAGTCCGTCTTTATTAAATTTCCCTGCACAGTTTGGTGATCAAATTTTTTTTTTAAAAGTAACCTTTTTTTCTATTTTATATAGTAATAGCTTTATTTTGTTTGTGCATATCAACACAATGTATATGTTATCACAAAGGAGACACTGATTTAATAATCCGCTCTGGTGTTGATTTTATTGAGTTTATCTGTTTGGAAATACACCATATGAAACTCATGGATGTCACTTCCAATATTTTCTGGGGGGTTTTTCATACTCATATGTATTATTTTGCTTCAGAATGCCTTAAAAAATAATTAGAGCGTCAGTTTTGTCACAGTGGATATTCTTCTTCATGCTCAGGCAGTTTTGTGTTTCTCTGAAAGATTGTCTGGACAGTGCATCATACCACGGTCCGCGGTGGAGGATGGAACCAGCCGACCTGTTCATCCCCGTCGACTCCATAGAAGAAGAAGCCACCCTGACTTGTGATGCTAAGGGCACACCTTCTCCTCAGTACAGGTGAGAGCTCATTCACCTCACTGAAATTTTGTATTTTTTTTTATTGTAATGTAAAACTGCACTTAAGGATGCAATTATTACCATTTTTCACAGAAGTAAGAGACTTCGACTTCATAATAAGCAATTCAAATGAATTTGATGCCATTTGTTTTATCACTTCTATTTGTGGAAATGTTAATTAGAACTTCGATCTTTTTTCTGTTTTTTTTCTTGGTGTGCAATTAAAAGTTGCATTTAAAACAGGTTATTTGAAATTCAAACTTACTAATGTTATATCTGAGTTTCAAAATGATGGTGGCATTTGTGGGGTTTTTTTATTTCTTGGTATTATTTTGTCTTCTGAAAATGTATTGATGTTAATGAGCACAGATGGTGTGTATCCTTTGGGAAAATGCTTGTTCTGCTGAATATATGTTGCAAATAGCCATGGGTCAGTATGAAATGATCAAAGCATCACGTCTTTCATGTGTTAAATCACAGTTTCAATTAAATGTCATTTAATGTCAATGTCTGAAACAGACGATTAACACCAGCAATGGGGCAAATCTGCATTTTTATAATGATCACTTTTGCAATACAGAATCTCTGTTGAATGCTTCATTAACGTAAATAAAATCAGTAACAGACTTGCTTAAAAGTTCTGTGTTTTTACAGTTCAGTAAAACAATACACTATGTTTCATCTGTATTCTTTTTGTAACATTCAGTTTTGTTGTGTGAACATGTGTTTTGGAGTGGGGGCCAAAAGGTCAAGCATAATTTCATTGGTCTGTAACTCTTTCTTCCCGAAGGTTTGTAAAGATCTCACCCAAATCTAGATAAATCTTTCCTTGAAAGAATTTGCTTCTGTTTTAACCAAGTTATTCCTGACAATGTTGCTGAAGGTTTGTTTATGTTAGCAACTTCCAGTATAATAGCTGCAGGAAAGTAGTGTGTTTGGTTTCTGGTGAGGATAATTTTGTAAATAACATGTTAGCAATTAGTAACATCTTATTTTTGGTTCTGTTTGTAACACTCAAGCACATACGGGTGCCTTGTCGAAGTTCAGTCATGTGTGATTTGCTTGTTGTGCTATTTGTGGCTGCACTGTTGATCAGGAGAAGGTTAATATGCAGCTTCAGCTAGTGTTTGTCAATGATTGATTTTATTATTTTCTCCGATTGGTTACCAACAGATGAGAAAGTTGAACAGTATAAAATTAAAGGGACCACCAAAATACCAGCAGTTGTGTATTTTTAATTTTAAACTGAAGCACAGGGATGACGAAAATCCTTATATCACTGGTTGGGGTGTAACATTAGCAGTCCTGCTCATCAGGTTTGACTTCAGGGTTCAGAAATTACAACCTCCTTAGCTCTTATATATTAGATTACTAAACAAACTGCAAATTATAAATTTGTTGAACTTTCAAACTATGATAGTTTTCTTTGATTTGTCTGAAATGGAAAATGATCTTTCTGAATTGCATTTATGCTGGGAGACCAATAGCAACCCAGGGCATTAAGCAACTGTAAAATTTGCTCTTAACTCACGAACATTGCCAGTTTAATTATGGTAAGTCAATTTTTTTGTGATTGTACATTTAATAGATTTATTCATCTACAAAATGTACGGAACTGTAAATAATTACATAAATGGACAATTTCTTTGAACGTACTTGCTTTGCAAACAAATGTTACCAAATATCTCAGGGGACCTTCTTTAAGTCATGCACATGCACAAAATGTGCATGACTTGAATTAGTGGTGGGACTTGATAAAACATTTTCTTAATAGAGTTAATAGCAGGGTCTGTCGTGAATTAATCACAATTAATGACATTTTAATCAAAACCATGTACTGACAAATTATTCAACATTTTCAATTACAAAACCTTTCTACAGCTAAATTATTTAATAAAAAGACATGAGTTCAACGACAAAGACATTTATTGTTTTTAATGTTACTTCAGTTGTTCGTTCATCAGATTGGTGCAAAGTGATATTATGTTCATTCAGCTTCCAATTGTCCCTAATAACTCATGGAGCTTCTTTGAAAAAATACTTCTTTAAAATGTGGACTGCGGACACTGACATTAGTGTTGGAAGCATCTGTGCTGCTGCAACATGTATCACGTTGTGGTGTTATTTTAGGGTTGAAAAACCTTGGTAATGGGTTAAATACTTTTTGCCCAACTTGCACACAGCGATAGACTTCTCCACCGTCGGTTTAAATTGTTTTCAGAAGCAAATATTAACCGCTGGTGGGCCTAGAGAAGCATCTTTGTCTTTCATTGCTATGGTTTGCACCAAAAACACAGTAAACAGGGGCTCGCTTGTGACTTTTGCATGTAAAAAAAATGCTTTGATTAATTGCTTTACAACTTTTCATCAGTGAAAATCAATGTAGTTAATTAATCAAAATTATTGTGTGAAAGTCCCGGCCCTAATTCAAATCAAATAATAAAAAAATCTCTCATTTTGTTGGTAGCTCCCCACTCAGACGGAGTCAGCTACAGTAATGGTAAAAAATAAAGATTGTTAATTACTCAAGAATTTTTTTTTTTTTTTTGTGAACAAGATATGTGTTCTCCCTTCTATTCATTTTCTCCTAATTAGATTGAAATGCATATAGACACTCTAGGCAGTGCTGTCATTATGGCTCCTCTAACTCATATTGACTAACACACCACCAATCTGCCTCTTTTTCTCACCACCAGAGATTAGAGAGATACACGCAGCATCCTGATGATCGTCTCCTTTATTAAAACACCAGGAGAACAATGCCGATTGCCAGACGCCAGTTGGCACCGAGAGCCATTGATTACATTTGTCTTCTGTGTTTAGCGTTGCATTTACTGCAGTGGGAGCTGCTGGCCACCTGAGCTGCATTGGTAGCGCCGTGCAGTGTGTGCACTCATTATTTCAGGCTTTTCACATCCTGTTCGCCTAAGACCAGGTATTTCCATGTAATGATTAAAGGTGAGATGTTTAATGTGCTGTCTCGTCAGACTGGCTGTGCAAGTGTCTGCGTGCCCCCACAACCTTTCTGGCTCGGCTCTTGAAGTGTAAATGGTCTCACATTGCTCCCCAACCCCTTTTTTTCCCTTCTTTACCTTCTTTCTTTTCCTACTCTGTCACTCCCAGAGATATAAGACTTTCATTCTATGCACACAGCAGCGGCATAATAACTCAAGGGACAGAACCGGCTCGCCTCTTTAAAAAGAATAATCTTTCTACAGCATTCTGAAAATGTGTCTGAGTTTCTTATAATCTAAGTAGGAAGGGGGACTGTAACATTCACTTGACCCGCGTTTTGTACGCTCGGGCCCGCGCCGCGGGATCATTCAGAAGACTTGACTTTTTTCTGCACCTGGAAGGTTCAGAAAACAAATTTATAGTAGAGTTGTTTGTTTAGTTTTTTTCCCTGGTTGCCAGTCAATCCTGGTAGCACAGAGCTTCAGAGGCTCTTCAGTAAAGGTCAAAAAGAGGTGAAAATCATGGCTGAGGGTCAAAAAGCTGAATTCTAGCAGTTGGACCAGACACCCACACTCATGCTACTAGTATTGCTAGTGGTATAAGGAAACGCTTGGGTGATTATTGTGCTGCTTTTACAAGAGGAAGGTTTGAAATCATTGCAGGTTTTCTAAAATGTGGCAGCATGTACATATATATACCTTCAGATATTAATTTGAAAATTAATTTTTATTTCCACTTCAGAAAAGCAGAATATGTGACTATAGGTGACGGTAAGAAATGGGTGTTCTTTATGGTGAGAGAAAAATGATTGAATATCCATAGAAGGTGCCCTGTCTTTGAACCCATGTGTGCTCTTTTTTTTAAACCACAGTCAAAAGGAGATGCATAATGGCATTGTGGCTGAGAATGGAATAGAAAGATTTCTCTATTAAAAAATGAAAAATGATGTAACCTGGTGCTCGAGTTCTTTCGGGTATCTCATTTATTTAATAGCTCAAACCTACTGTGCAAATATTTACATATCACGTTCCCATGCCGACATGTGGGAGAAGAATCCAGCAGAGAGAAGAAGTTAAAAAGGCAGGGCTTTTTTTGTTGCATCAGCCCACTGTTACCTCACACTAAGTACTAATGTTGGAAATGATGGTGTCACTTTATGTTAATATGACGTGACAGAGAGGAGTTGATTATAGCTAAAGTGATGATAACCTCCAAAACCGTGATCTTTGTCTACCCTTAAATAGCAGGGAAAGGCCTTGTGTGTGAGATACTGGAAGATTAAAATTTAATGATCTCTGTGGGAAGTAGGAGACAGTGCAGCATGTGGTGTCAATGCTAAATAAAAGATAGAATATAGAAAACAACTGCAAGATTTTGTTTTAGTCATAACTTTTCCAAAATCACAGAGTATTTATCCATTAGTGATTTGCAAATTTAGTTTTGCCTGTTTATGTTAAACAGGCAAAAGCACTTCACACGATCAATACACAGATACATATCAATAAATCAAAATACCATTGAAAAGATAATTTACTCCAGTGATTAATTTCAAACATCACACTCATCATACATACATGTATTAGACACAGAGTAAAATATGTTTTTATTTATTACATAATACCAAAAAAAAAAAAAGAAAAGTGTGTCCATTTACTGAACTCCTGTATTTATTAAACCTCACCTGGTCGGATAAAACAGAATGAGATGGACTCACCAATTTTATCCCCCTGACGTATTCTCAGATATAGTATTGAACCTGTAACTGATCTGTCATAATAATTACATTTTTTTGCTAAAATGTAAAGTGACCTAACCAAGCCATACAAATGCTTTCATATCTTCAGGATGTGTTGTTTACTATTTACTGAACAATATTTTTCAATCATTTTTAGTAGATTATGATTATTTGGAATAAGAACAAGGGGATGTTGGAATTTAATCAATAAGTTGGCCTTTTGAAACTTGCAATTTGCTTTTCAAGTTAAGCGACTGACCTGGTCAGTTACAAATCCATTTTTGGGTTGTTAAAAAGGGCAGAGGGCAATTTTATCGTCAGTGTAGTTCTGAAATGGACACGTAATCCGGCATGCAGATCAGTTTTCCAGTGGGACAAAGTGCTTTGAGGCCGATAATGAGTTTGCAAACACTTGTGGCCCATCAAACAAAAACCACGGCCAATTGCTTGGTATTATTCACTGTGCTCAATCCCAGTCCTGTGGGGGTCATGGGGATCTTAGCAAGCTAAAGCTTGACAGAGATGAAGAGGTTCAACAGAAAATGTTTGAGACATTCTGCCACTTTGAACTTGTTCCCTGACTGGTGTGAAAAAAGGTTGCCTATAATTATTTAATATTTAATTACAGGAAAAGCCTGCTTACTGTTTTCAAGCAACATGTCATTAAGCTGTCTTAGGATCTGACCTTCTTACTTGATGATTTTAAAAATATATTGCGTGAGAAACATCAGCAAAAGAGCAACTTTGTTTGAATTTTGACTAAATTGAAATTCTGTGTATGTTAGAACAGCAAATATGAGAGAGGCGAGGAGATGTGAAGGACTGGTGCAAGCCAGAATGCTAATGTTATGCAGTGATGCTATGAAAATGCCAACTTGCATGCAACTTATCTGAGGTTACTTGGTGACTTTTAGCTTCATTCCTTTGCCAATGCTAAGTGTGAAAATCAATTTAAAAAAGGTGTGAAGGAAGAAGAAGGAAATGTGTGTCGTGGGGTGGTAAGATGCGGTAGGAAAGGAGTTGTGTGGTTAAAAACAAGGTTTTAGATGCATTCCCTGACTTAAGAAGATGTGTTCACGCGTTGGCAGGAAGTGATTGATGGTAAACATGATACCAATATAGTCTGATGTTCATTTAAAGATGCGGCCATTCACTCAAGCTTATAATGCTGTGAAAAAGTACCTACACGCACTGAACATTTAGATTTGGATACAACTCTCGTTTTCCATGTCTTTAATTGGAATTGGAAGTGTTGAACCAAAAATGAGTATGATTTGTGTTTAGTTTTACTAATAAAAAAACAGCAAATTTTTCTGTAATCACCCCTAATTAAAAACCTAATAAGACAAATTACCTGAAGAAGTAACGTCGTGACTTCTGTAGGTAATTTGGGATACAAATGGCCTGTTAGAGGTTATTTGTATCTCATTTATTCTCAGGGTAAATATGGCTGTTTTATGTAGGCCACAGAGGTTTGGTAGACACATTAGTGGAAAAAAAAACTAAAGAAAGAGAACCAAAGAGCACACCAGACTGGTCAGCCATAAAATTGTTGAGAATTTTGTCGAGGACAGGGTCTGGTGTACAACTTTCCAAGCTTTTAAAATCTTGCAGACAACTGGTCAATCTATCATCTTGGCCTATCTGCCAACTTACTAAGATCCTCTGTCCACCTAAACTCACCAGACATGGATAACAATAATCTGAGATTATGTGGGTCCTGCGCTGTGGTGACAATGGGTCTGGCATGAGAGTTTTTGTAGTCAAGTGGGAGATAGCCTATTGCTCCTTGTGCTGTCTTTCCTGTCTTGTTGATGTTCCTGACTATTGTTAGCAGTCAGGAACATCAACAGGAACAGTCAGCCCATCAAGGATTCTTGCTCTGGTTTCCTGTAGGGTGGCCATCTTTGCTCCAGGGTGTGTCTCAAATAATCACGTTTGCTATAGTGTTATTTGGCTGTAGTGCCACTGGGATAGAATAAGGTTCGAGTCAAGGAGAGGGGTAGTAGCCTTGGGCAGTGCTTACTCAGGGTATGTCATGTTGGGGTGAGAGGCCAGTGGGGCTTGAAGACCTGGTCCACCTGCCAGGAACTACTGGTTCCTGGCTAGTCTTTGGAACACCAAAGACTCTCTGCTGTTGTAGTGTAGTTACCAAAAGAATGGGGCAGCATTCAGTTATGGAGCCCGCCTCCACTGAATGCAAGCTGATACCTCTCTAACATACAGGATGTAACACCATCAAATAGTAAGTTATAGATATGGCCCTTGAAGGCATGGGGGGACACAACCATGCAGTGCTCCTCCTGGGTGGTTTTTGACTGAAGCTGTGCTAAATATAAATGCATGCTACACTTATAAAATTTTGATTTATACAAATTGTCCTTGTGTTGGTCTTTCCCAAGAAATCTCAATGAAATACATTCATGTTTGTGTCTGTGAAATGACAAAGTTAAGAACAGTCCATAAAGTATGAATTCCTTTGGCAGGGCCTGTATGTCTGCCACATAGTGAATGTCTTCTTCCACCATTCTGAGTTGTGTTTTCAATTCACGCCTTGTAACACCACCTTGGTTGCGAGAAAAAGATGAACCACGCATTTTGCCGCCGACTGATGATGTGTTTGCCCTCACAGATGGTCACTAAACGGGACTCTCATAAATCTGGGCCTGGATCATCGGCGGCGTCTGTCTGGGGGCAACCTCATTATAGGCAATCTGGACCGCTACCAGGACGTAGGGATGTATCAGTGTATGGCCTACAACACTGTAGGAGCTATACTGAGCAGGAGAGCAAGTCTACAGTTTGCCTGTAAGTTAATTAGTATGTCTGGTACTTTTACTCAAACCTGCAGCAAAGCTGTACTTAAAAAAAGAAACATATTTGGAATAAAGCAATGCAGCTGCATATCTCTCACAGACTCTGCTTCTGTGGTTTCACTCTTTACATAAACCTGTCAATGCCTTTTCTCAGTTTTCATGTCATGCATTAGGTAGCTATTCATTAGGCAAGAGAGCACTCCGACTTAATCATGCTTCCTGTGCACATTTTTCATGACAAGGTGCAAATTAACTGAAAATGTCATTAGAAGAAACAAACACAAAGTCAGCTGTAACACTCTGATGCCATGCATCCGATTTTCACAGATGCAGATGCGAAGTGCTAAAAGATGTGGTAAAGGAAAACAAAGACAGAAAATGATTCAGAGGTTACTTCATTCATTTTGGTGGATCACCAATAGTTGCTGCAATAATTTAGGAGGGTTGCTGTTGTGGCTTATAATTACATTAAGCTTTTAATTTTAAGCATTGATGCTTAATAGCATGTTAGAGTTTGATTCACTGAATGTAATCCACTCCAACAAGAGGACCAGGAGAACTTTTTTATTCTTTACAAAAATCTTTTTGCAGCATTTGAATTGCCATTGAATGATTTATAGGTCAAACTGAATGATTTATAGGTCAAACTAGTGTCTTTAAAATGTTATTCATCTTTTATGTTGCCAGATCATAAAGTGTATAAATCAAAATTTTTTACATCTTTTCCTTTTTGTTTGTGCTTAGGATTATAGAAATTTCTGTCTCAAATTTTGGGAGAAAGAAAAGTTTCAAAGAAAGAACCGGAAAAAAGGACAGCTCAGCATGTCTCTCAGAGTAGCAGATAACTAATATCAACACGTATAACAAGCACTCAAGACAAAACAGGTATTCCAGAGGGTTTAGTTCAAATGTGAGTTTATAAAAGGAAGACTTATTTGTGGTAGCTATTGACTTTCAGTCTACATAGGAATTAAAGAGCATGTAGTTAAACAAGCTCAGTTGTGTGAAACATACCTGCTGTGAGTGGTAGCAGCTGAAAGTCACTTCCTTACACATAATTAGTCCAAGTTTATTTGTGACCATTTTAGTGTAAACTGCTGTAAACCAGCTGTCAAAATGTTACACAATACACTGTCACACAGTCACACCATTCAAACGTTAAATAATTAATCTAAAGTTAGTTTTCTGACAAAATGTTGATGAACTACAACAACATTTAACTACAAAAAGTATTTTGAACAAAGACACTATTTGTGGTTGGTGTACAGAAATCTTGTTCATCACCTATTTACTTTCACAAAAACTTTTTCTGCACAGAAAATTTCAGTCTGACAGGGAAAATAAGAGCGCTCACCATTTTCTGTTAACAATAAGCAGTCAAAAATCAACTCAGTTTTTTTTTATAAAGAAAATAGAAAGAAAAACTTATCTTTAAAATTATGGCATGCAGTTTCTTATGCTACTTCATACCATCAGTATCATAAATATGTAGTTTATTTAATTATATTTTGTTTGTTTTTTTATAATAAAGGTAATAGAATTGTGATTTATTTGCAAGATATTTGCTCTTTAAAGTTCAAAACCTGCTAAACTGTGACATATAAACTGACATTTTGGAAAAGTCTCCTCTGTTACTGCCTAATGTGTTCACATAATTATTCCCCAGAGAAAGGCAAAAGTCACTTTCCCACTGTCAAACATTGATGTTTGAGGCCTAATGGCAATTCAGACTGCATGAGAGCACATTTGTTCAAAAATAATTGAATCCAGGTGAATACAATTTGCCTACACAGTAGAATTTAGATTAAGCAGCTTTTCTTTCCTCCAAAGGAACAGTTCTCATTTTCCATAACAATGCATCAGTATTTTAAAAATGTCTTGTTTGCTGCGTTTTTGCCTCCTTGATAAGGAACATCTAGAATCTTGATGGTTGGTTGTTTCTTTTGTCTTTCCTCAGATTTAGACCATTTCAAAGTTCACACCAGAAGCGCCGTGTCAGTCCGAGAGGGACAAGGAGTGGTGTTACTGTGTGGAACACCCACTTCATCAGGAGGTAGATACTCACAGGCAATGATTTAAAAACACCATCATAACAAGAAGTCTCCAATTAGATGGTGCACTCAAAATTTGAAATCAGAATGTCTCCTCAGGTTATGGCATGCAGCTTTTTTTTGTGTGTTTTTTTCTAAATAATCTAATAATTCTAAAAAGTAATGCACTATTTCTCTGTTGACTTCATGTACACATGTGCAAATTGTCCCCATTTCATGGACTTGATTAACATGTTAGTGTTTGCATTGGATTTAGTGCAATCTGCTTTGTGAATCCAGTGCAGAAACTAAGAAAATACAACTGCAAAAACTTGGGAGACGTTTCTCAGGCTTTTATCTAAATTGTAATTCTTAATCATGCTTAAAAATGATACAGAACTCATGAATAATGAAGTAAGATATTAAATCATGTCTAAGAGTGTTTATCAATTGCTTGTATGTCTGTTTGTCTTTCAGACCTTACATATGCATGGGTCTTCAATGAGTATCCATACTTTGTTCAACAAGACAATCGGCGATTTGTCTCCCAGCAGACGGGAAATCTTTACATAGCTAAGGTGGAGCCCTCTGATGTGGGGAACTACACATGTGTGGTGATGAACAGCATCACAAAAGGCAAGGTTCAGAGCTCGCCCACATCGCTGATCCTCAGGACAGACGGTAAGATGCTGCAAACGTTCATGACATTCAACAATTTAGTTATTTTTTTCTTATCGATGTCTCTTTTGTCACCAGATTATCAAAAAACTCTTTTTTTGTCCATCACTTCATTTAAGTCCCTAAGTACCAGTAACATGTCGTACATAGTTGGTTTTCAACAAACAAATTCATCAAATCTCCCCCTGTGCTGACTTAGCCTCGTCATAATTTGCGTTCCCCTTCCTCCTGCTTTCACATGAATTTTCAGGATTGGTCTGTTCCCTGATATGGTTTCATAGAAAGAGTGAATAAAGATTGCCTCAGATGAATTAAACATGAGTCATATGTCATTGGACCATTACATTGAGTGTTCTGGTGGCTCAACCAGTTAGTTTCCACTCAGCGTACTGTACATGTAGCTGCATAAATTTAAATCCTATTGCATCACTGTCTGATCCCCATCTCCGTGCCTTTCCCTGAATAATTATATAAACAATAAAACTGCCCACTCAAGCTTTGAAATAATAGATAAGAAGCTGCTGACTGAAAAAAACAAGACATTAATTCTCCTCCTCCCTTGCTGCGTTTTGAATTATTCCTCGCTGGCTCTGCATAACACCCAGTGACGGTACATTCAAAAGATGTAATGAGTATGCTCATTAGAGAATGTTTGTTCATTTTGTCTTTTACTTGTCCTTCGTGTTATTGCTTGAACCTCTGTGCCAGTAGTATTGTAGGTAAGTCATAAATAATAGAAGCCTGAGCAGGTTCTTGTGCTTGCTCCTTACAGGAGTGATGGGCGAATACGAGCCAAAAATAGAAGTTAATTTTCCAGATAATGTACCTTCTTCGAAAGGATCAACAGTTACTCTGGAGTGCTTCGCCCTTGGGAAGTAAGTTGAATTCCTCGAAGAGTGTTTTCAGGTTTCCTTTGCCCATCATTCCAGATGACAAACCTTCAGGTTTGAAAAATAAATAATAAAAACATCCTCTGGTAATTATATTTTTCAGTGTGTGGAGTGGGGGGAAAAAGTCGTGATTGGTTTTAAAACTCATGCTGAAAAGCTTTTATTTTTTTCATGGTTGGATTGGGCTTAATCTGAACCATTCATCCACAAAAATACACAGAGGACGCTTTTATAGTCCATCAAATGCTTCGTTATCGCTGGATTGTTACAACTTGAGCTAAGGTTTGCCTACTTTTTCTGCTGCAGCCCCGTTCCAGAAATCACCTGGAGGAGGGCTAACGGAGTCCCATTTCCCAGCAAAGTCAAAATGAAGTATTCAAATGCAGTGCTGGAGATCCCGAGCTTCCAACAGGACGATACAGGAGGGTACGAGTGTGTGGCAGAGAACAAAATGGGAAGAAACACAGCTACCGGTCGCCTGGCTTTTTACGGTATGTGATTTTAATTTGCTTTTTTCAAGAAACACATCTGGTACCATCAGTGAGGCTATTAAGAAATGTACATATTTGCACAAATATTTAATTCATGTATTCATGCAGTTTTTGCTTGCAGAAGTTTTTATGTAATATGAACAGAACGTGAAGTTTCACAGTGAAACTTCAGCAAAAGCCTCAAAAAGGACCTAAAAAACATCATTCTAAAGTTCAACTAAGGAATCCCAGCTCTTCAGCTAAATATCAACAAAGAAATGCCAGATACTGAGCTAAAAAGAACCCAAAGTCTCAGCATAACCTTTGAAATATTCAGAAATGTTGAACAGGTTTTATTCAAAACTCATTTTAAAAACATCCTTCTAATTGAAAATATGTTTCACAAAGTTTGATTATTGTGTTTAAAATATGGACATCCTTATAAATCAACACACATGAGAAACTAGATTATGAATAATTTTCATATTTAAACAAAAAATGTGTTCTCCTATTGTACATAATTCTTTGGAGGAGTTTCGTGGTGACAACTTTTGTTTAAATCATTTCCCTCTACAGGGGAGTTTTTTTTTTCGCACATACATTTTAAAGAGCTCATATAATAAATATTTACAGGTCTGGCGGTTAGCCGTGCTGCGTTGTAGCAAGATGGTCTTTCTGGTTCGAGTCTTGGATGTGTGGTTTTTCTGTTTAAGTTTGCATGGTGCCGCTTATGAATGTATAAGATTTTGATTTGTTTTTTTGTTTGTTTTTTGTTTTGCAGAGCTGGAAAACAACTGAAAACATTTCAAAATGTTTACCCTTTTACACTTTCACCTTAAAATATAATAGCGCAAGAAACATAGGAATTTTATTGTGGTTGGAGCGTATTTAGAGATAAAAAACAAAAGACGTCTGCTTGGTTTTAACATTTTTATTATTTTATTGCATTGCAATTGTGCTATTTAAAATTTGCCCTTTTGGCTCATGCTGGCTGCTGCGTTTTTCTATGAATTCATTACAGAAGCGAAAATGACACCTGTGACATTGGAACTGACAGCATGCTTGGCGCCTGCAAAGGAGCTGTGCTTATTATGAGCGCTGCATTCTTCCCATAAGAAAATAAAATAAAAAGTAAAACAGAAAAAAATCTGAAAAGTTGTGCATATGTAATGCTGGAAGTTATGTGCAGGGGTGATGGGGTTTTTTACACACACTTAAGGTGACAGGTTGGGGTGGGTGGTGATGTTGTGTGCACTCTACCAGTGGCGAGAAGTTTTCCGCTTTGTGGTTCAGTGTTTAATGGTAATCTTGTGTTGCCACAGGCTCGTGAAACATTTGAGTGATGAAATATTCAATCGTTTCTCTCTTCCCCCAACCCCTTAAGGACAAGCCCATCCTGTTAGAAATGCCAATCTGTGCTTCCTTTGAACTATTTGGGAAGCGGCATACTTAATGGCCCAGTGCTGCTTCCTTAAAAAGAGCCCTCCTCTGGGTTCTTGTGAGACATTTCATAAGAGGGGTATTTCTGTGTCCTCAGCTAAGCCTCAGTGGATCCAGACCATGAAGGACACGGCAATGGCCATAGAGGAGAGACTGCACTGGGAGTGCCGGGCCAACGGAAAGCCCAAACCCTCCTACGCTTGGCTGAAGAATGGCCAGCAGCTCCTATCAGAGGTAAATCACCGCCATCTAAAAGCGTTTCATGTTAAATACTTAATCTGCATGAGAGCGGCATGAGAGCTTGTTGTCGGTTTTTCCAGCATGTTGGATGAGAGTGTAAACATCTCGCGAAGGTGTGCCAGTGAAGAGACTTGGATTTTGCTGGGGCTGGTTCAGCTTCACCTTGGCAGATTACAGCGTCTTAGAGAGCGGATCAGTCGGGTTCCCAAGAGATTGCTCCATTTCATTTGAATGGAGTCGAGAGTTGTTTTTCATTATTCATGGTGCATGTTTAAGCTCCTTGAGATTTAGGGACAATGGGCTTAATCTACTGTGAAATATACTATATGGGACTGCACACCTCAGTCCAAACCACAAAAGACATGCACGCACGTCTGGCATATTCTCAGCTCAGTTGTTTTAAACTTGGCTGATTTTCACTGGCTGCTGAAAAGTATTATTATTTTTTTTGTTTCGCTTTATGACCCTTAGTGAAGCTCACTGCTAGACACATTGAATTACAAAGTAAATATAATTAGTTGTTAAATCATTATTAAAGAGGCATTCTTAAATGTCACTCTATATTTTCTTGGCATCTTAATGTCTCATAGGAAAAGAGAGTCTGCAGCGCCTTGCAGAAGTATTTTACGAGCATGACATGCTTCCTATAGATTAGTAATTTCACTCTTTGGTCATTTGTATGTAAAATATTCGCATTCAACTGCATAAAAGTAGTCTTAGTTTTAGGTTCCACTCAACGTTAAAAATTGCCTTTTGCAGCATTTTGCATCTTTTTCAGCATCAGCATCTTAGAAAAGCCATATTTCTATGCACATTGTTTTTGCCAAAGAAGAACAGAACAATACTTTTAACTCGCGTGTGCCAAATTTGGCCCACATTAACGTTCACGTGACTCTCTGTATTCCAAATTACATCAATATTTCCCTCCAGTTTTTCACAAATCTACAAAGACGCATGCTAAATTTACACAAATCAACTTTTTTTCAGATTTTACAAATTTTGCTTAAGTGACTGCTGTCTCAGCCTTACTTGATGTCAAGTTGTAGTTCGTGACTCATATGGCAAATTTAAAAAATTCCTCTTAACGTCATAGATAAGCGTAAATATCGCAAAAATTACTTAGAAATATTTCTGTGATTTTAATAGGAAAAAAATTCAAAAGCGATTGCAAAATTCGGGATAGACATTCAATATTATTTTATTTTATGAAACACTTATTGAATCCTGACAACAACAGCTATTTATTTATATTTTAACAGTTTAATGGTTCCTATCTATACATTTTGGCACAATCGGCCCTTTAAAAACATTCAAATTTTTGATATGGCCCAAAAAGAAAATGATTTTGGCATCCCTGCTTTAACTTTTCATAAAAATGGAAATTTTGTTAGTCAGTCATCTCAAAAAATAAAATAAAATCTATTAGAGTGCAACACTTAATGGCTGTAAATACTTTAGCAAGAAACTATGCATTCAATTCAAATGCACAGCATGTAATACTGGGAAACACACATGTTTTTATCCCTCTCACTCTTAGTTGTTGGTTCGAGGATCCATGGCAGCAACAGCAGCCTTGAGGTTTCCAAGTAATTCCTACAAGCCCGGTACACCTTTCGTTTGGAAGCGTTGTCCAGTGTTCTTGGCAGAAATACTTTAGCTGTACCAGATGGGATGGGGAGTTGCAGTATTGAGCCGTGTTCAGGTCTCTCCAGAGCTCTTGGTTCAGATCCATTTCTCACTGGGTGATCCCAGAATAGTTCTAGATATTTCCTGAAGCGGGGTTTTGTGTCATCTTACTCCAACTTCAGTATGTTGGCTTGTTCAAATGTAAACCACAGATCATCAGCACCCTGCCCTTTTCCCTGACTTGTTTCCCACTTGCTCTTGCTGAGATATGTTCCCAGAAGATGCTGCTTTCTTTACTATGATCAGTGATGGTACTCAGATGGTGCTCAATGATTTCTTTTGTTGAAAGTATTGAAGAAAAAAAAAACAAGCTTCGTCCGGTCTTTGTTACATCAGTCAGAGGATTTTACTTCACCAGGTCTGAGATTCTGTAGACCGTCTTGTTTCCTTCAGTAAGTAATGGCTTCTGTCTGTCACTATATGATAAAGCCATTATTGACCAATTGTTGCTCTGATTGTTCTCTCATCTCTAGAAAGAAACTGGTGTCATCCACACTGACCAAAGACTTGTTCGTTAGCTGCTGATCCAGACCCTTTATTCCTGCTCTTGCCCGTCCTGGCCCTCCAAAACAAAATAATTTTTTCTTCCACAGATCTGTGCCCAGAAACAATCTTATTTCACCTTCTGTCTCATATATTCCAGCATTTATGATGTTCTATCCTATCTTATTACTCTGATTTTCAAAAAACATTAGAACATAGGATTTCATATCATTATTCTGTCAGCAGTGAACACTGAATCTTTTTTTTATTCAATTTTATTATGAATTAAACTTAATAAAACTTAATGACATGGAAATGTAGAATTGATTGTGGATTTGTTGTATGTTTTAAAAGGGATAAAGTAATTTGAGCAAGCATAGCCAATGCTAGGTAGATAGATTACACATATTTTTGTAAATGTACAGAGTTTTTGCTGATTAGTTGCTACATTTCTTGTTGCTGCTAAAAGTTGCCTTTCACTAACATAAAGTTTTGAATATATCCACATTTTTTCTCCATAACATACAATAATTAGTTGGGCTGTTTGCTCAGGTAGCCAAGCTGCTCTGTAGTTTTAAAACCGGGTTCACAAGGTGACTGACTAGTGGAACAAAAACTGTACATAAATCAGTAAGTGTACTGTGGACTTTGTTTTTTGTTTGTTTTTTTTCACCCTCCTGAAATTTAGACAAGTTAAAGATTGAATTTGTTCAAATTTTCTAGCATGAGATGATGCAACTGCAATAAAAGATTCAATTATTCTAATGTTTTTTAAAGATCTTCTCCAGGATTCTTAATAAATGTAAAGAGAGCTGTATGTCTCATGATTTGTATGCTGTACGCAGGACATGTGATGAAATGGTAAAACTTGATCGCTCCTTTTTCAAAATAAACTACGCCTGCTTTTATTAAGAACAATGTGCACACAGAACCTAAACGGAATAAGAAACGCTCCATCTTGATTTAATCTGCAAACACCGGCAATGTTTTTGAAAATCTGCTGTTTACCAACATTTATCAGCGTGCGACATGCAAAAGCAAAAGCTACCTTTAACTCTCAAGCAATAATTGCTTTCTTTCATCCCTGTCTTCACAGGACAGGATCCACGTGGAGGATGGGGTCCTTATGGTGTCGCCGCTCACGCTATCTGATGCTGGCATGTACCAGTGTGTGGCTGAGAACAAACACGGCGTCATATATTTTGCGGCCGAACTAATGGTTTTAGGTAGGATGGCATTTATCTCCTAAATCCCCAAATCATTGTTACCAAAAGAATCTAAAGGTCATCTTACTGTTTTTCTTAAAGGTTGTCTGGCTTAGTGGATAGAGGGGTCAAGTGAGGATGATTTTGTGGTGTCAAACGCGTTTATATTTATTCTTCTTTTTTCTGACTTGTCTTTTTAGTGCCTTACAAAATGATTTTCCTTCTAAAATTCTTTTCTTCTCCTATGTTGTCACATTACAACCATAAACCTTTATGGGGATTTTATGTGCTAGACCAACACAAAGTGAAGCATTATTGTGAAATGTTGCTGATGTAATACCTTCAGAAGTCACCGAAATAGTAAATAGAGTAGCGAGAAGTTGCTATGGTTATTCAGACGGAGACTCATAGCTCAGGTGGAAAAAATATGTCTGTTGACAGGATAACTATAATTTGTTGGCTTCTCAGATCTGACCTCAATTGAAGAAACAACAAAAAGAAACAAAAAGCCATGGTTGTACGATGTCACACATGATTTGGCCTACAAAACTCTTATTTGTTGAAGAACTTACTGTGCTTGTCATCCTAAAACATGGCAATGATAGATTTATGCTGTGGAATACTTTTGTTTATAACATAGATAAGAAACCTGCGTCCTGCCAATGAACTCAACACGGATATCCTCTAAGAAAACATCTTAGAGGTGGCAAAAGACATTCACCAGGAGAACAAGTCTAAACTCTTCCACGACTGGAGAGTTGCTATTTATGGAGAGTTTCTGTAACGTTTGACTGTGATTAATGTCTTATGTTGACAAATTGTCGGCCTTAATTTGTTCAAATATGTTAAAGAAATTGAAGAAGTACCCTAAATACCTGAAAAAATTCAAAGGGTGCAGATACTTTTGCGTAGGTTTATGTAACTGGGACAAACAACAAACTTCCATCATCTACAAAGTTAAATTTTTATGCAGAATTTTTTCTTCTAATTTTTTATGCTTCACTTTAACTGATGCCTTTATTCAATGTGACCCAAGCAAGAGAAAATAAAAGTCGCAGCATTGTTACTCTCCGTATCCATTCCGTTCTCATTACAAATAATTAAAGCATCTGTCTCCATCTCTTCAACATTTATTGATTTTCACAGATTGAATTACAGAGTGCTTCAAATGCCTTGTGAGATCTCCTGCAGCCTTGTGCTAAAAGACAGTTTGCTTTCACCCCCACCACCATCAGCTTCTCCTCCAGACTTCACGGGGAATGTCCTCAGAGCTTTGCTCAAAGCCAAAGCTGGAACAACGGTGACGTTGGACTGCAAGCCCCAGGCCTACCCGACAGCAAGCATTTTATGGAAGAAGGGGAACCTTCCTATCCACACCAACGACAGGTAATCAACTAGTTAGCGGCCGTCCATGGGAATGTCATTAGGACAGCACTTTATTCCCACGCTCTGCTCACTTCATCTGATCAATAGTGACTCCAGATGCAAACAGTGATTAACTATATGCAAGTGTGGAGCACAGAAAGAAATTAAATCAGTGTTTATGCATTGATAAAATGCTGATTAGACAAGTTCCAGTTGAAGGAAAGGATTTACCTACAGTTTATAAAGACGCCTAACTTTTTCCCGTCCTTTTCTGACCTTAGATCAAACTTTCTTCCCTACCAGAAGTTTAAGTTGCTTAAAAGAAGCTTGACTTTGTAACATAATCATATTTTAAAATTGGCCTCCGTCTCTTTAAGAACCTCCAGTACAATAATCCTTCTTTATCCATTTGCGTTGTTTATAACCATTATTGTGAGCATTTTAATTTGTATAATAAGCTCAGCAGATGCCTAGTTCCACCAGGTGTTTAAGTGCTGCTGCCACTAGTCTAGTGGAGCTGAATGGGGAGTGGTGCTCTGCGGGGCGGGAAGAAAAAAGGAAAGAAAACCATCCGCAATGTGACAGTAGCTGGATCATATGTGGATATTTTACTGCAGATTCACTAGAGTTTATCTTGGGGACAAATGGGTCTTTGAAATATAACCATAACTTTAACCACATCACTAAAATAGCTACAAAGAACTCAAAAGACAGCAAAGCTAGCTATTACAAAGCCTTCATCCCAGTCATTTAGAATATTTGCTGTCAGAGCTGAAAAGGTGGATGTGAGCAAGGCAGCCTTCAAACCTTTTTTGCAGAAATGGGCCAAAATTCTAGCAGAGTCATGAGAAGGTAGAATAAGGATACAATTTATTCCAAGTCATATAGCTTAAAAAGAAGTGTTATTTTGTCATCTAAGCTTCTACAGTTTTATGTTTAAAGGCAAAGTAAGGTTAGTGTTTAGGTATTTATGTAAACTTGATCATTACAGGAAAATGACAAAAACTATTTTGAACTAAAACAAAAAAAAGTTTATTCAAATTGTGTGTTTACGCATCTGGTTTTCAGCTTTAAGATGTGGCTGTCTGTTTGCCTCCACCTGCACAGGATCACACTTTCTCCAGACGGAACTCTGAAGCTGGCCAATGTGAGCAAGTCGGACGCAGGCAGCTACACGTGCTTCGCCAGGAACAGATTTGGGATGTCAAGCACAACTGGAAGGCTCCTGGTTACGGGTGAGCTGCGTTGTTAAATAGCACTCCACTTAGTAAGCACAATTCACTGCTCGGTGTGCGTCAGCACAAGAAGGAGCTGCTGCATTTAGGTCATTCACTGATTGCAACCTTTTACATTTTGCTCTCTGAATTGTGTTTAGCAGAAAGCGTTTTTGCACACTTTGGCAAAAAGCTGAATTTTTTTTTTTCTTCTTGCATAATCAAAACGTGTTCTGCGACTCGAAGGGGCTTGTCTTTCAGGGGTTTTGTGAGGCTGCAATAATCCACTCGGAACGTATTTGACAAAGTACTTGAACACTGTTTTCCTCAAAGCAGCTGAAACAACCAATTTACTGCAGCAAATGAAAGTGCCTTGAGTGGAAACAGTGAAAGCATTAGTGAGGTGGTGTCACAGATGCTGTTATTGTTGAACATGCGTTTCTCTTTTTTTTTTTCTTTTCGCCTCAGGAGTGATTCCTGGGTTTCTTATTGGTTTTGTTAATGTGCTGAATGATATTGTCTGCCTCTGTGATCGCCAAGGCCAGTTATTTCTATAGATGACTTGAGTATTTATCATTGACACAAACCAGTCAGTGATGCTCGGCTCTGACCGAGACATTGATTCTTTACCAGCGCTTTTTCTCCTTGACATTCAGCGTAAAGATGTAAGAGTTCAAGTTCTCTTCCTTTGTGCTCCACCTTCTTTCTCTGATTTCCTCTCTTTCATTATCTTGCCTTTTTGAAGCTCAGAGGACTTCTCTAAATCATTGCTTTAGTGTACTTTAAAGAGGCGCTCCTCGTTTCCCGTACCAGATCTACACCGGAGCCTATTATGTGGGGTTTTATCTGATCAGGAGCGCATTGCAATTTCCATCAGGATTTCAGAAGATTATACAATCTGTGTCATCCTATTACCCATTTTAGAGGCGGCAGGCTGCATGTAATCACACAGTATTTGACTGGGACCTTTCTGTGCAAAGACAACATGGCTAAGCCTGTGACTCACTGTTGTACGGAGCTTGTTTTCCAGAAAGTGTTGCATCTCTGCTTCTGTTTTCAGTGAAATCAACAAAAGGTCTGCTTTTCTGTTTGCAATGAAACACCTCGTTTATTGTTAAAGTCTGGCAGCTATGCTTCAGACTTTTCTCTTTTTTTTTATGGCAGATCCAACCAGAATCATTCAGGGACCAGTGGACATGGAGATTATTGTAGGGGAGAGCATCGTGCTGCCCTGCCAGGTGGCCAGTGATCCTGTCCTGGATGTGTCCTTCTCCTGGGCATTTAATGGACAGCTCATCACCAAGGGAGACGACCACTTCGAGCTTGTAGGCGGCGTGAGTGACCCTAAGTCATACATATTTTGAGTTACTCTTTAATAACTCAAAATATTTTTTTCACCGAATTGGTTTCAGTGTTAAAGTAGTTGTAGAATTTGACTTGCATCAGTTCCTTTTGTTTTCTCTGCCATAAGCAATGTCCTCAGCATGCAGACGTGGTGTGTCAGCTTAGCTGAGCTAGAGAAATGAAGTTTCATTGAAAAATGGAGGTGGGCTCATAAAGACTGACAACCACTCAAATGTTAAGTGTCGTATTTAAAACTCCTGGACACGTTTCATTTTTTAGTCGGATAATTTTGAACAAAAAAAAAAAAGAAGACAACATCTAACTAAATTGAATACAACATTACTCTTGTTTTCCTCCTGTTTATTCTTGACACATCAAAAAAATATGCCCCTAATACTTTCTAGGAAACAACGTGCACTGGTGGGGTCTTGTCAGAAGCAATTCTTTTCAATGTTTCTGAATTGAAAACACATACTGGTCTCATTACATTCCAGTTTCTCTAGCAGTTCTTCTTCTGCTCTACTCGAGGGGCTCTTCTTCTTTTGTTGTGTCGCAGCACCGGTTGTGGTTGGATAGTTGTTCAAAATGGTTAAGAAAAGAAAAATCTGTATCTGACCCAAAATCATTGTAAGGAAAATTGCCAAAAAAACTTATTGTCTGGCAGTCAATTTCTCATGAGATTAGCTACTCTAGTCTGCATGAAAATATGCAGAATGATTTATAGCTTATATTTCAAAGTTGTGTAAAACAATTGCATAGTGAACATTTTAGGGTAGCCTGTGGTAAATGTGTTTTGATGTAGTAAGTTATTACTACACTTTACTTGCTGACATGACTGGACAACTCCACTTGGCCAAAATCCAAAGATCTTTTTTGATGCTTTAATGAACGGCATATCCAATGTGCTTTCCTCTGATTTCGCTAATCAAAATTTAGGTCATTCAGTAGCGCTCACAGCTGATCTTTTACACTGAAGCACCATCTGAAGTTAAACACCATCAGCGTCGTCAAATAGTGCTAAGAAAAGCTGTGGTAAACTGCTCACATCAATCAGAGACCAGCCAGTGCTATAATCATCCACAGAGATTCAAATTAAAATAGATACAGATGCATGAATTAATTGGGTGTGAAAGTCTTGACTGAGTGACAGATAGCTCCCAGGTGACTGGAAGTACATTTAATCTAAGCTAAAAGCTAAGCATCAGACTTGGTTAAGCACTGGAGCCAATTTTGTGGAAAAACACTATTTCCTTTCTGATATAAGCGGTCAGTTATAGCTTTTATTATTATATTAGGCTACATCCACTCTGTGAGAGAGAGAGAGCAAAGGAGAGAGAGAGAGAGAGAGAGAGAGAGAGAGAGAGAGAGAGAGAGAGAGAGAGAGAGAGAGAGAGAGAGAGAGAGCTATGCTGGAAAACAGGTTTTTAGAACTTAAAAATTAAGACAAAATGATTCAGGGGTGACATTTTGAACTGGTTCAAAGGCCTGGTTTTAACATTTACCATTAAGACGGAGATGCAGAATGACATGGTAAAACTGTAGACTGAAGAGATCTTTCATTGCCACTTTTGTTAGACTGATAAATTTCTATATGAGAGGACTCTGCTGATTCTCCCTGCTTTTGATCTATGCTGAAATTCATAGCTTTTTGCATTTTTCTTGTTTGTTTGTTTCTTTTTCTCTTTCTTAATGTGTGTTTATGCAAATTGCTTTTCAAGGACAATAAAGTCCAGTTGAATTGAACTGATATCACATTAGTTTAGCAATCATGTTTAGTAGGGTTAGCATTACAAACTCTAAACAAAATCCTTTATGTTTATTTCCTGAAAGGATAAACATTTTGAGTTTATATCCATTTTCATGCTTAGGCTCCCTGTTATCTGCTGATGCCAGCTCAAAGTCATTAAACTTGTTGGCCATTTCAATGAAACCTTTCTCTCAGTTGTTTCCACATTTTATTTAAGACCGTTTTAGTATTTACAAATTAAAACCTTTAATATGGTTAAATAAGACCATTATGTTCTAAATTTAAGACATAAATAAATTGTGAAGAATTAGTAAGTTAATCAGGCTATTCAATAAGTTAAATAAGTAATCAACTTATTTTGATGTTTTTGACTTCAGCAAATGACTTTATTGCTTTTGTGTTTAAGTTTCCTAAACACCTTCAATAGATTAGCAACTCACGAAGCTGGTGGTGGATCATGTGTTAAGAATGTTTTCATTTCAGTGAATTAAATAAACCACAGAGCAGATTTCTTTCACAGGTTTGCTGGAATGGCTAAATATGAGTGTATTACCACCTGCATTTGACCTGGCCTTGTCAAAGCAGAATTCTTTGGAAAAACATATTTTTCTAGGCCTGCAAGAAATTAATTTGTATTTCAAAGCATGAAATGAGGTCGAACTGCAGAGGCAACCAACACAAATCTAAGATAACTGTGATAATTAAAAGCATGATTTCTTTAAAACCTGTTCAAACACATATGGTGAAACTCAACCAGTTCTGGGAAGTTTCTTGGGTCTCCCTGTTTTAATGTGCAAATGGGCACATCTTTGTCTCCATTTCTACCATTAAGCTAAAATACGACCAGCTTACGAGCGTACGGTCAATTTCTTGGAAGTACTAACAGTGGACAGTATTGCTGCAGCCAGTTTGACATCATTCATTTTACAACTTTAAATGTCTCCTCTGAGGCATAAAAAACCAGCGTGGTTCGGTGAAAGTCTGTGGAAGGAAGTGCAAATAGATTATTGAAGTCCTATGTGCTTCCAATTGTATTTCCGTGAATGGAAACAAGTCAGTCGCTCTGCTGAAATGCAGTTCCCATATAAAAGTCATTATGTAGGTAATGCGCCAGGTGTTCAGCCATTGTGACAGGTGGAAATCACTTTAAGTAGTCTTCTTCAACTCCAGCTCAGTCTCAGCTCAGCTCATCTGCTTTTTAATAAGCCCAGGTTCGCCTTGAATTCTGCTTTGACATGGCCTGCTGCACAGCCTCGCTTAACAGGAAGTGGATGCACATCATTAGACGTGTCTTCAGAAGGAATCAAAGCGTGGCAAACACTCAAATGACAAAACATTTTCTGTACGTCTTCGCACCCTTGAGACCAGACATTCTTTCTGGCTGCATCTCACTGACAGTGTTCTTATAAGAAAAGAGAATCCTTACCCAGAAATACCAGAATGTCTTCACTCCAAAGAGATTATCAACTAAACTTTGCTGCTTCGGGGAATTTAATTTCCATAATTAAACCACGTTGAGTCTGCTGCCATATTTCTTTGTTTTGCTGCCAAAGCCAGTAGAACAATTTCACCACTAATTTACTGTTCGCCGCTTTCGGGTGTTCACTTAGATGAAAAGGTAGACGATCTGTTTTTCCTATGTGTGTGGAGGAACTGCTTAAATTCATGCTTTTTTTTAAAACTTTAATATTATTATTTTTTGCAACATATCTTTGAAGTGCAGATGACCTTTTGAAATCTTGGAAAAAAAAAACAAAACAAAACAGCAACCTTGTCAGAAAAAGAAAGTCTTTATAAACATGTTTTGGGAGTAATTTTTGATCTTGCTTTACATTTCAGCTACTTGTGATCTGCTCTGACCACACTTACTTCAACATCACTCCCTCTCAAAACCTGCAAATATTCACAGCTTCGCTATTTACTGCAGCTTATACATACTTCAGTACTTTCTTTAATAAGCTGCCCCGGGGTCTGTTATCTCTCATGCTACATAAAGCCCTCTCTCCTCCTTAGCAGAGAACAGCCGGAGATCTGATGATCAGAAACATTCAGCTTTACCACGCCGGCAAATATATCTGCGTTGTGGACACAGACGTGGAGAGCCTGTCGGCCGTAGCTGTATTGATTGTAAAAGGTAAGAAAACCTTCCCTCTGCTTGGAACTCTCTAATTAAAACAGGACTTGCAGCCAGGGTTTTTAATTGGTTTCTTTTTTTTTTTTTTTTTTGGAAAGGAAGAAAAATACAAAAATGCCAGTCTTTATTGCAAAGTTAATGATTGATTTAACTTAAATAGAAATGATTTATTTAGCTTGTAGCAGGTACCAAAAGGTGAGTTTTCTTTTCAGGTACCTGTTTCACAAGCTAGAATATTTCTCTTCCACTTACAAAAATTTACCCCAGACAGTGATACTGTTGTGCTGGTTCTGCTTTCGTTATCACCCTGAGCTTTGTAAAGAGAAGATGCTAATCTATTTGAATTTGGAAAAAAAAAATCACCAACCTTTAAAGTCGAATGCCTGCTTTTTTGAATCCGTGGTGACAGGAGGTAAATTCAGTGGTCAATATTCAAAGGTTTAAAGTATTCACATTTTGCACCATGTGTTAAGCACTAATGAAAAATAACTGCAGCCCTTCAGAAATGAGTGTCAGTGAGAGATTTTACATTTAAATGACGAATGGTAAACCACTGCTGCACAAGGTCAGTGTTCATTTGAGATATTTGAGACAAATTTAAGCTAAGGATAATCTGTAAATCAACTTTAGGTCATTTTATAGAGTGGAACCACCGTTTAAAATAATCTGTAGATTTTACAACATCAGGCTGTAAACCCAATCAACAGTTTCCTATAAAATCAGCACAGTTAAAGGTTTAAATGGGTTTTAGATTAACTTTGCAAAAGGCTTCATTTTCCTTTGGACATTTGACATTCCTCGGCTAAGGTGAGGAGCATTGACTTTCAGCATCAGCCGAGATAACATTCATAAAGTAGGAGCGGAAACACAGACTGCAAAAACACCCAGGAGACATTAAGGGTTCAATCTTAAGGGTAATTAATGGTATTTTTAAGTATAAATATGAAAGTTTTAAGGTTCAATGTTCAAAAAACCCAGGATCAGAAGTACCAAGGGTGTATTGAGTTTTGTGATTCAGAATTCCAAATTAAATAAAGGTGTTAATTAAATAATTGCATGCATTTAGAACTCTGACTTTGAAATTGGTGTTGTGCTCAATCACTAGTTCAGATTCAGTTTGTTATTAAAATACTGCAAGAGTTATATCATGCCCCTTTTTAGCTGCACTTCAGATAAGTTGTATCTTGTTAAACCACATTGTGTCTGAAAGGACTTTTAATATTTCAATGCAGAGAATAGAAACTCATATTATTTAGCCTGGTCACTGAGCACAACAAATAGCACATTTTACAGGTTTTCCAACTTGAACTCAGCATAATATCATTCCCATACCCGAGTTATGACTTCCGAGAAAAATGAAATGCAGCTTAAGTTTGGGGGATAAAAGTTCAGAATAGCATAATGGAAACTCTTCTGAAGTAATGGAAAGATTTAGGAGGTTTTCCAAACTGCAGACTTTCAGGGCATCTGGGTTATTCAACTTAAATTGACTCGCGTTGGTTTAGTGATTGTATGTGTTTCTTCAAAGTTATTCTGAAAATCATGGGAAAACAAAGTTTTCCTTGTCTGTTTATATTTAATAAAAACTTATTAGTTTTCACTCACATGTTTTACCAAAGCATTTTAAATTTTTTTAGAACAATAACAGTTAATATTTTACACTGTCTTTGTTTCTCTGCTTCCTTTTAATGACTAATATCCAATATTGCGTGTAGCGAATGTACCTGACAGCAGAATGTGTTTGAAGAATATCTTGTTGTTGTTCATGTAGTATGAATTTCTCCAGAGAGACAGCTGTGGAAAGCCACACTTGGCAGAACAAAATAACTTTTGCTAAGAGGAGTCACAGCTTCTGTTTTAAGGGGCCGTGTTTTAATGGAGGGGCGAGAAGAGATTGTTGTTTCCGGCTGAGATCAATAGCAGCCTTGCAAATTGACACAACGCAAATGTGCTAAATGTCAGATGAGGTGAGGGATGATCTCGCTGTCAGGATTTGAAAAGGTTGGATCCATAACTTTATCATGTAAGCATACCTACCATTCATACTATTCAGCCTGGCATGTTAAAGATATTTTAAGGCAAATTGCAGTAATGAGCTGTGAGAAGTAAGGCAAAAAAAAAGAAAGAAAAAATCTTGCTTTTCAAGTCGAAGCAGGAACATGGCAGGGAGAATAGATTGGCCTAGAACTCACTGGAAACAAACTTGACTGTGACTCAGACTGTGCATTATTTACACTTCCTGCTCACGGCAGCTGTCACGGATGTCTCATGGTTTGGATTGAATAGCTTCAAAAAAGGCATGAAGCTGGAGTTAGAGAGCCAGCCATGGGAAGGAGGAAAATGTCTTTATTTGATCACCGCAGACCTTTAACAAAATGGCAGAAGGCTGCATGCATGTGTGTCGAATGCACGTGTTGGCCCGCTTCCATCACCTGTGTGAGACACAGAAGAATAAAACCGAAAGAAAACAACCCACCATCGATTCATTGGTAGGTTTACACATAGCTGCATGGGCCATTTTAAATATTTTTATCAGCTCTTTTGTAAGCTTATGCATACAAACTTCCCAGAGGGTCAAAATAAATGTGCGAGCGAAATGATTCACTAGGCAGAGTGGTTTGAGATGAGTCATGCATTTGATATGTTGAGTCTTCTCAAAGTTGTGCTTTAGTTTATCTTCAAACACTAAAGTAATTGAAATATTCCCAGAAACACGCATCTGGAAAAAGCTGGTCTTTGAAAATGAATCTCTTGAAGATTTGATTGTGTCACAGTAGAGTTTTGTTGTAGAGGATCCCGAGTGCAGAGACTTATTGCATATAATGATAATAAGAAGAAGAATAAACAAAACAACATTCTCAAAGATGATCACGGGGAAACAGAGGCACAAAGTGAAGAGTGACAACAGGCATCGCGGCAGACATAGTAATTGTGAAAGTAATGGGAGGAACAGTGAGGAACAATGTGAAGTGATGAGATTATATACACTGAGGGAGCGGTGGAACTGACAAAGCAACCAGAAGAATTAATCACAGGCAAATGGAAACAGCTCAGGGAGAGTGCAGATGTAAGGGGGAATCAGGAGGTAGATGACAGCTGTGAATGGGAGCAAACTGCCAGGCAGTGGGGAGGTTAAATAATAAACACAGACAGGCTGAACTGGGGTTCAAAGCAACAACAAATCAATGGGGGAAAGAATCAAACGCAGCAAAATCTGAAAGAACAGAATTTAATACGAAGGAATGCACAGATACAGAAATACATTGAAAGCAATTCTGATGAACTGAATAGAATTAGGCCTGTTGACCAAAAACAAAGAATCAGAAACGTAAATGAAACCGAAACACCAACAAATCCTAACATTAACTTTGTCCAAGCAGTTTAAGATTGAACCATTTAGACAGGAGTGACCAATTTTGTAGTCTTGACTCTGAATGCAAGGATTTTCTAGCCTATTCCCTCACTCCGGTTTGCATAAACACCACTTTTATCTAATTATGATTTATTTTTAAGAATTATGAATAGGATGATGCAAGAAGAACAAAGTATTTTTTCCTAGCCTTCCTGCTGTGAGCATGTGTGAGAGCACGGTCACAAGAGAAGGTTTTTTTTTTCCAATTGAACACAAAAGTAAAATGATTAGCTTAATTAACTGAAAACACCTGCAAAGGTTTCCAGATCATTTCAAATGTCTCTCACTCTGGGATGGAAGGATACACAGTTATGGAGAATTGACACCCTTCACAACAAGGGTGAACCACAAAAGGGTATTAATGGGCTCTGACTTCAATTGCCTATCAATTATTTGGATAATTCCTTTAGCTATGTTTGGTTTTGTCATTTACATTGTAATTTTTAGGTAAACCTGTTTGAGTCTTGGCAAAACATTCCACTTCTCTTACTGCCTAAGAGCCTACATTGCATTTTGTTTTCTATCTCCATTGAGTCATCCATTCTACTTTGCTCCACTTGACTGAATCAGAGCAAATAATATTTTGCTTCACAGCTCACAGTGCATCTCGTGCTTTTGAGCACTTGACAAAGAATACTCTGAAGAACTATAATTTTCTTACCCCCTCTTAAAATTGGATTCTCTCAGAGAGATTTCAAAGCCTGATGAGTCTTTGTTTTCTCATCCCTCCTTTTAAATAATCTGACTCAGCTTGAAGGCTACTAATGAATGCGTGGCTGTGTTATATGCTGATGCAGTAAACCACCTGGCAGACTACTTAATTACAAAAAAAGAAATGGAAAAAGGTTCATCTCACTGACCTTCACTTCTTTTGTTTACACGTTAGATAAAAAGATCCATTAAGGAGCCCCTTAATGGTACTAATGATCATTGAAAAGAAAGATCTAATTGAGGTTATACATACTCCTTCCTATTGAAATAAAAGGCAATTACATTTGTTCGGTTTTTATTCACTAGAACAAGGTGCTGTGTTTAAGGCAGCATTTATATTACAAATGCAAATGCTGCCTTCAGATTGAGAGATATTAATTAGCTTTGCAGTATCACTTGATTTGGGAGGTAGATCTTATATTATAGCTAAGCATTTGATGTGAGCGATAAATGTGAAATGAAATATTTGCCACCTGTCCAGCCTTGTAAACAGTGGAAGATAAAGTCTACATCAGCACTTACTGATTTGTGAAGCGCCAATAGCAATTCTTTCGTGTCAAGGCTAATTTCAAGCTGGTGTGATGCTATAACCATTTCATTTTTTGCAAAGAGCTTCAATTAAAAGCAGTCTGTATTTTTAAAAAGATGATTATTTAATAATTTGACTGTAATACATTTATAGTAAGTCAATTTTTTAAAACTGTAATATCTCATTATTGAGATTCTTATTGGTGGCACATTAGAAATCTGCGAATGGTGAAATCCTCTTGACTACTGTCAGAAGGTTTTGTGTATACAATATGTTGCAGCTTAACTGTTTTATCTTTTTTTTTTTGTAGACGCAAGAACACACAAGTCAAAATTATGGCATACGTTCTTTTGAATTTAAAATAAAGTGCAGGTCAGTCCAGGACAAGGACTGATTTACAATTAGATGTGTTAAATTGTTGAATTATCCTTTCATTTTATGGTCACTATAGAGTTTAATTTAGGAAACCTTCCTGATTTAAACGGTCATTAATTATTTCTATTAGGAGCAGAGGTGGTGTTGGAGAAGAGTCACTGCGCTGGATGCAGCTCTACTCTAAGAAATCATTCTAGGCTATTAATAAAACATTGATAAAATGATTACAGAGCAGTTGTTTTTATCCTGTCTTTCAAACATTTTGTTCATGATTCGTGAGGCTAGCATATCTGGTTGTGAAAAAGTAGCTAGTGCTTTCGATAGCAGTGGATATTCATGGACAAGAAAGAAATCAGACTTTTTAACGTAACAGTGAGATTGCGTTGTCACTACAAATAATACACAAAATAATTTTTCACTGTTTAAAATAAAATCAAACCAAAGTTTTGGGGTTTAGGTCAATCAGTGCTACCAAATTCATTGCTATTTGGTAAATGGTGACATAATGAGAGTGACGATTTTCTTTCCATTCAAAAGTTTACATCAGTTTCTACTCTGTTTTCCTTTTGTATTTCCCCACGACGTTACAGAAGAAAGAAATGTATTAGACGTGTTTCCTTGAAAACATGTACAGGTTGGCCTTTAAGCGACTCTATAAAGCTGTAAATTAATAAAAAGTTTTAAACCTTTAAAAAGAGTAGGAAAAATTTTCTGACATCTTATGAAAGGAAATAATTTTTGGTAATCCTGACCGTTCCAAGTTAAGATTTAATGTCATGAATCGAGAAAGAAAAGGTCATAGGAGCAAGGTGGTGCAGTTGAATTTGGAAGAAAAAAAATCTAAATTATTCTTCTCACATATAAGCCTTTCCAAATGCAATCAAAAAATATTGACTTTCTTGCCAAAGTAGATGAAAGCTCATTCATTAACCCGGTGGCAACAACTCATGGAGCTTATCAGTCGTAATCATTTTCTGTTTTGATTATTACAGTCTGAGTAAAGAAACAAACAATACATGTTGCCCTTTGTAGTCACAGCAAATGCAATTACCAGTGTTATTTGCGCATTTCTCTTTATAATCCTCTATTTTAGTCATGTTTGTGTGATTTTCAGTCTTGTTTTTGGTCCCCTCCCCTCGCCACACTTGAAGGTCAGTGATAATCACTTCTGACACAAAAGGCTCCTGAGTGATCATCCAGTTGCTTGTTTTCCACAATAGCAGCGGTTAATGCTTCAGATGATGCCTCACAAACGCTCCTCCGGATGAGGAGGACGGCGATGAAGAAGGTCGCTGTATAAAGATAACATCGTGGTCAATAACATTCAAAGCATTTGGAGGACGCTCCTCGCATTAGTTTGACAGCCGCATCCCCATCGTGGCCCTGAAAAAAAAAAAGAGGCACGTCAGTCATTCTGTTCCGTTTACTGCTTGAGATTTATCATTGTTTCGGCACTCTGATATTCAGGGCTGACAAGAGAGTGTGTACATTTCACAAAGTTGGGTGAGATTCAAATCAAATCAGCATAATTTTGCTGTCTGCCTGTGCAGAGTGAGAAATAAAGACCTAGACTGACATTCATGTCCTCATGTTAATGAGAGATCATTGAAACGCTCCAGGGAGACTCGCTGCATCCTGTTGCCTTCAGCCAACCAAATATAATTAAGAGGATAAGGAATTGATCCTTGATTGTCTAGCCCATTAATATGTATTAATGAGGCCAGCATATTAAAGTTTTTTTTTTTTTGTTATTGGGAGCCAGTAATGAGTTTTAAAGTGATCAATATCTCTAAAGCCACAGCTTTAAGGGTAAATATTTGTGGGCAGTACAATAAAGGTGTAAGCTGTAGATCAGTTACTTGTTGAAGATCACTATTTTGTTTTTTTGTTTTTTACTCAGACTGTTTATTAAAATCAAGTCTGTAATTGAAATGTTTAGCTTTAAATTAGGAGTCGTTTCTCTGAGCAGAGTTGATAGCATTTTTTTATTATTATTATTATTCAGCAGTCTGACTCACTGTTCTTCAGTGGTCCATTATTTCTGATGAGCCAACACATCCAATAAAACAGGGAGCTAAAGTAAAACATCACACCGCTTAATTGGTGGGATAATTCAAATAAATGATAAAACTTTGGCTCCTCAGGGCTGCTAATGGCCCTGTCTTCATCTTTTAGCTTTTAATTTGACTCCCGGCTCCTCCGCTGTTTCAATCGATCCATTACCGGGAGGACCATGAAAGGCAGGGATTACATGTTGGGGTGGGGAAAGAGAAGGATAAATCCTGAATTAACTTTTAATTCCTCGTGAAGGGCGCTGCTCTGGAGCCGCGGAGCATTACAGTTTGGGTTTGGATGTGTGTTTTCTGACGATTGTTTGCGGTTGCTCGCATTTTTTTCCCTGCAGAAGGTGGAAACACACCCCACACCCTCTTGCCGGAGAGCCGTCGTCTGTGCATCCTCTGCAATGTGCGACTTCCTCACGGTGTCTGTTCCCTGTGTTTGAGCCAGGTCCTCCCAGCCCCCCGGAATCAGTGACGGTGGAGGAGGTGACAGACAGCACGGCCCAGCTGGCGTGGAGCCCCGGCAGAGACAACGGCAGCCCCATCACCAGCTACATCATCCAGACAAAAACTCCATTTACTGTGGGCTGGCAGCGGGTTAATACAGGTAGATCTATTTGCATCTTGAAGCATATTAATTGATGTGTAATATGCCTGTAAAACTTATTTTATTACCTTTCAAATTCTTTTCTAACAAGAAGCCGCATTTAATGTATGTGCACATAAATTCAATTGCCATGCCATTGAGTCATCAATTTTTAGCTGGTGTTTCCTTCTTGTTTTTTCAAATAAAGTGAATGTAATCAAGTAATTTCACGAAAGAGAAGTCAATCAAACACAAGCATTCTTCAGGACAAAATACGCCCTTCGTATGTGGGATGTTTAATGTTTTGTGCACTCGGCGTCCTCAAACTCCGTTAGCATCTTCACCAACACTTAGTGAGAGTGGAGACCCAGAGCAGAATAGATTTCTGCCAAGTTCACATGACTTTAATCTTAAAAAAGCATCTTTATGGTTCTTTGCAAAGGCTTTTAAAGCATCGTGATGTATTTATTAAATGAAATCTGACAAAGAATGTGAAAGTTATTTTCACCACGCAAATAAATCAATGTACAATAAAAGTAAATAAATACAGACTACAAAAGTGAGAAAAAAGGAATAAAAATGGAATACATTGGGTTAAGTAAATACAGAAAATTAAAAAATGTCAAATTAAATAAGAATATTTTCAGATGGAATATTTTGCACAATACTTGCCTTATGAAGGCATTTATTTATTTCTATCTCTATACTCTGCATATATTATTAGAAATATTACAACATTTTGCAGACCAATTTCCTATTTACAGCTACAAAATGTCGGATGTCAATGCTCCTTATCCTCCCCACAAGCTGCAAACTGAATTGTTAATGCAATGGCAATAACGTTTTTTGTAGACATCAGTTTTTTTTAACATTTTGCTTTGGTTTGTCGTTCTCTTTTATGTGAAGGACGTCAAATGAAAATTTTTCGTTGTTGGTTTAAATGAATGTATTTATCTCTGTGGTGTTCATTTAGTCAGAATATCTAAGCAAGCACAAAAAACTCAAGTGTAGCTCTTGCAATAATAGTTTTCTACTGCAGTGAGATATTATGTGAAGTTAAGTGACTTTCTAAACGTACTTTTGACCTTCGTGGGGTTTTTTCTATTATTGAATGCTATAACAGAGGTTCTTTATATTTATGCATTACATTAGTGACCTTATCTGTAACATACAGCCGGTTTCTATCATGCTGTCTAATTTCTTCTAGTTCCAGAGGTAATTGATGGCAACATACACACAGCTACCGTGGTTGATCTGAATGCCTGGGTCGAATACGAGTTCCGGGTATTGGCCAGAAACGGCGTTGGAGTCGGGGAACCCAGTCCCGTGTCGGTGAAGACGAGAACAGAGGACGCAGGTGCAGTGAATTTCCTTAACATCGAGCGCTGCTGCTGCTTTGTTTGGCATACATGTAGATGAGTTGGACAAGTTGTTTTGTTCTGCAGTTCCAGATGCAGCCCCAGGTGATGTGGGTGGAGGGGGTGGAAGCAGATATGAACTGGTCATCACATGGGAGGTAAGTCATCAGTCTTATGTTCTCCTCTATCTGTTCCTGACTGTGTTTACAGTCTGTCTTTTTTATCCTTGCGCGAGGTCAAGGGAAGTCCGATGACACATTTTGATTTTATTTATTTTTGCATCATTAATATAGAGGAAATGCTCGTTTCCAGTTTGTCAAAGTATTTATGTCCCTTGAAGCCTTCCATAATCTGTTAAGTTTCGTCCTCGGCATGTATTCTGCTGTGAATTTATGTCACAAACTAACATGATAGTTTAATTGTAAAGTGTAGTCACAAAAATGCTTTTTCTTTTTTGAGACAGGGGGTTTGTACAAATTGAAATTTTGGAAAACGGGGCACACATTTGTATACTAGTACATTGTAGAATCTGTTGTTTTGGGGTTGTGTTGCTGCCAGAATTGTACATTAAAAGACAGAAGTGTTCACCTTCTCTTCTTTGTGAAGAAAAGGTGATTTGTGATTTGTGGGTAGCAAATTTTAACAATTTGCTACCCACAAGTTATCAAATGAATTTAGGTCTGGACATTGTTTTAACCATTCTAACCTATGAATATGCTTTAGTTTTCTTTGTCTCACTGACCTCCAGCTGTATGAGTTGAGTTACTGGCCTACTTCAAGGAAAACCTCATCCGCAGTCCGGAGCTCTGTATTCTCTGTCGCGTATTTTTGCCCATCTATCTTACCACTAAGCAAGGTGTAAGCTTTACTGTTCTTGTCGTAGAACTGCAACCCAGCAGCATGATGCTGCCAGCTCTATGTTTCAGTGTATAAATGCTCTCTTTCAGGATAATCAGATTTGTTAAATTATTTGCTTGGTGATTAAAAAGTTGAACGTGTTCAGACCAGAACACATTTGGTATTTTCCCTCTAAACACAACGTCTTCTTGCATTCTTTCAACAATGACTTTCTTCTTGCTACTCCTCTATAAAGCCCAGATTTGTGGAGGCACCATTTATAGTTATCATTAAAACAGATTCACCAACCCGAGCTGTTGGTACCTGCTTCTCCTCCATAGCTACCACAGGCCTCTTGGCTGCTTTTCTTCTTTTTTTTTTTACTAATACTCTCCTTGCCTGGCCTGTCAGTTTATATACACGGTCATATATTGATAGGCTTTTATCATTGGTTGCCATTTTCCATTCAGGTTGTATTCGATTCTGTCTTTCAATATTGGGAATACTGATTAGGGAGTGTAAAGTGTTGAAAGCTTGGCATCAAAGTTCTCTACAATTTTTATTCCTGGCTTGTCTGTTGTGTTCATTGGTCTTTAAGAGGTTTCTGTTTTCTAACATTCTCAAACGAACCCTGGAGGCATTCACAAAAGAACTGTATTTATAATTAGGTTAAATCCCAATCAAGTGGATTCGGTTTGCTCTACATGTCGAGCTGAAGATTGTCTTTCGGGGTGTCGGATTAAGGAGGCATGGGAACAAATTCACACCATATTCTTTTTATTTTTTTTTTAATCCTTCACTTTTTCTTCCTCTTTATTATGTATCACTTTGTTGGTTTGTTGCATAAAATACAATTAACGTGTTGTACTGCAGAAAATTTTGGAAAAGTTCAAGGGGTGTGAGTACTTTTGTGAGATGCTGTGTATAGTCTATAAAGATACGATCAGTTTCAAATTACTGCAGCTCATTCAAGTCTACAGTGATTAAGTCTGCCGCTGAAATAAACTAGCTTGGTGGCTGTCAAATAAGATTAAGCTCTGAGTCAGCATGGTGATTTCCTATTTTGTTAAATGCAGATTAGCTTTTATTTTAAAAACTCCTTGCATGGTCTGTAATGAGCACTGAGGCCTTTTAAAATCCCATCTTGCTTTTCATTTCAATATATCAGGTAGCAGGTCACGGAAGCAATTTATGGGTCACGCACGCTTAAGTCTGCAGCGATTGAGCGCGGCCAGAGCCGGAATGAGTGTGACTGGTCTGTATATATTTTAATATCACTATAGTTTTGTGTTTCACTCTCAGCCCGTCCCTGAAGAACTGCAGAATGGCGAGAGCTTCGGCTACATCATTGCCTTCCGCGCCTTCGGAGAAGTCAGCTGGACTCACGTGGCCACCTCGGCCCCTGGCGCGTCCCGCTATGTGTACCGTAATGACAGCCTGGCGCCCTTCTCTCCATTTCACGTGAAGGTGGGCACTTACAACAGCAAAGGGCAGGGCCCCTTCAGCCCCGTGGTCACCATCTATTCTGCAGAGACAGGTAAGGATAGACATAATGGGGCAGGACTTAGCAAAGCTTGAAAGCTATTTCTCTCTCTGAAAAGGACACAGATCACAGAAGTGGTTTTTACTGCATCTGCTGCTTTAGGCTCTAGAAATCCTTTTTAAAGCAAGAGAAAGGCAGAAAATGTGAGGCACAATTGCAAGACATTTGTGTAAGAGCAGGTAGTGCTTTTTTCTCCAAATATCACCACTCACTTGAACGGCTTTACCAAGGTAAAAAAAAAAAAAACAGTTGGCATTTAGATCTATGCTCCCTCTCGGCACACACAGAGGCAGTCAGTTTGTGCCTAAGTGTGTGTCTATTTACTAGCAGGACATTTGTGCGGTGTGTCATCTGAGCCCTGATCAAGATTTGTAAATGTGAAAAAATTCACCAAAAAAATGTTCTCCGCTTGCCTCCGTGTTGCTTCGTCCTGACTGAAGTGCTCGGTCTCGTGTCATCTGTTTTTTCAGAACCAAGCGGAATGCCAGCAGGGGTTTGGACCCGAAGTGTCACAGCCTCTGAGATTGAGGTGAACTGGCAAGCTCTCACCATCACCCCTGAAAGGGTTCTGGGCTATGAGGTATCGTAATTTTTTTTTTCTTTTTTTCTTTTGCTCATATAAATGGAAACAGATATCAAGACGACACAATTGAAACCACCTGTCATCACCTCAGCTTGCACCTCAAATATGCCTCTTCCAAACTGCGTCGCCATGAAAATGGCATCCTCACATCCCATCTTCCTCTTCCTCTGACTGGAATTATACACTTCTTTGTATCAACATGACAGGAAAACATGTCAAACTTCTTTCGGGAGAAGAAAGGAAAATTACCCGTCCGTGGGCTCGCTTTAGACTGACTCTCATTTATGCAAAATCATGATACGCATGACCCCAAAGCGTCATGTCTGAAGACCGAGTATTTCACACCCCAAATTATAGTAACTATAGCAATGTGCTGTCTTTTGACTTTGATCCAAATACAAAATGGGATGGATCAATTTTGAACCTCAAAAAGCAGGTTGTGGTTGAGTTTACTGTCACAAACTGTGGTCACCTGATTAACATGTAAACTAAAAAGTAAGCTGTGTTTCTTTTTATACCGTACACAGAATATAGAAAGGAAAGTACGAATAGGCTGGATGCTCACTAACAACATCTATTGTTATTCTAATGGCAGTTTTTAAAGTGATACAAATGATTAATTATTGTTCATATCAATTTAAAATTTAATTAGTCAGACGTCAATTAGTGCAATTATTTAAATTTCATTCTTTATTTTGCAGTGCATGATGTATTAGAGAGTTAAATAATGGGCAATAAATCCATGAGTTGACTGACAAAATGTTAATTGATCTACTTGTTTTTCATCATTTAGCTGGATTGAAAGGGTGAACAGAACCTTAATTCAATGTTTTAACATGTTTTTCACTGTAGCCAAAGTGTTGGGTTTTGATGCCATCATCTTAGGCCGTGCTTTATTCCGTTTTAAGGACTGATTTTGCAAAAATAATCCTTAAAGAAATAGATAAAAGGAAATGATCCATGATTTCTGGCCTAAATTGCGTTGCCGTTCTTTCTCTGATGTTTTGCATAACTGAAGACTCTGCTGAAAAAACGATAAGGGAAGAAAATAAATGTGATGTGATTAATATAAAATGCTACATATTCTTATCAGAGGAGGGGATTGTGATGAAAGTGTTTTATTTTGTAATAAAATCATAAAAAAAACATTTTTATGTATTTATTTTATCTATTTATTTTAAATGTTTACTTTAAACAAACATTTAAAATAAATAAAATATTTATTTCAAAATAAATATTTATATTTATTTGTGGATCACTTGTGGATGATTAGAGGTCACCTCTCTAAGATACACCCAGCAGCATTATGTCAAAGTTAAGCTTTCGCATTTGAGCACATTTCACTCATATCTAAAAATATATATAAATATAATGTCTTAGAAAATTATTCATGACCGTGAAACTATTTTTCCTTTTTTTATACATATATATTTACTAACTGTTCAACCCAGAGCATTTATATATTTTATTGGGTTTTTTGTGTAATAGATCAACTCAAAGTAGAGCCTGATTCTGGGTTGAAGGCAATTTTAAACATATTTCTTGTGAAAGAAAAAAAAAACATTTTTAGCTTGGTCAGATTGGATTTTTTGGATAAATTTTGGTTTGCATTTAGGTCAGGAATTTCACAAGACCATTATTACAGGTGAATATGCTTCGATTTAAACCATCCCATTGTACCTTGCTCAAGCTGTCAGTTTTAATAAGCAACCCTAATTTTAGCCTTGTTGTCAGAAAGAAAACTTGCTTTTCCAGCTTCAAGTGTTTTGCAGCCTTTTAGTCTAACTCTGGTTCTCAAAAATGAAGTACCCTTGAAAAAACTTTCGAAATCCCTCACAGAGCCATTGTAATGGATAGAATTATACTCAGGCTCTGATTAGTAACTCGGTGACTGCTGCAGGCAATTAGTTACCACGGAAGCATCATAGTAATTGCAACTAAATGTAAACTTACACAACAAAAATGTTGAAAATCGTTCGTAATTTTTCTTCAACTTCCCACATATATGTCTACCATATAAAATCTTATTAAAAGGCATTGAAACGTGCGGCAATAATGTGGCAAAATGCAAAAAACAAAATTGTTCAAGCGGTAATAATCTTTTTCGTGAGGTAATGTAACATTTGCGTTGCATCTGCTCTTTGTTTTATAAAGGTGGTTTACTGGGAGGATGACACCAAACCAGAAACGATGGGGAAGGTTAGAGTGCCTTGGAACCAAACCTCAGTCACAGTAAACAACTTGGCAGGAAACGCGCAGTATTTTTTAACAGTTAGCGCCTTCAACACAGCGGGCACCGGTCCTTTTCTCCCTGCAATCAATGTCACCACAAAAAAGCCACGTAAGTTGCAGTGCTCAAAGATCATTTAACAAAAGCCTGCGTTTGCTTTGGATCGGGGCTTTTTCTTTGCAAACTGTAAAAACAATATCCTTCGCTAACATTGATTTTAAAAACAGCCAGATATATGGTAATGTGATGATCCCAGTATGCCAATAATACAGTCATTTGCTTCTGTGCCCACACTCTGAAATAAATCATTTTTATCTCATGCAGCGCCTGCCCAGCCACCGCTGAATGTAGAATGGACCCTAATTGGCTCTCAGCTGTCTCTTTACTGGGAGCCTGTGGTGGCAATGGAATCAGAGTCAGAAGTTACAGGATATCAAGTGAGTTTCTTCGCGCTTGATGGTGGCGCGTTTATTAATGCCGCACAATAAGCTGTGAGAACAGAGTCGACTGAAAGGATACATATTTACTTTTCACTTGTTTCCCCTCAGCTTTCATTCTGGAGACAGCGACACAAAGAGGTAAACACGTTCACAACGGCCAATTCGACAGCAGACTTGACCCTCCCTGATAATGAGGACGACTACATCATTCGCATTCAGACGCTGAGTGAGGGAGGACTGGGTCCAGCCTCAGACCCCATACGAATTCATAGGCTGAGTACGTCTTTTTTTTTTTTTTGTTCATGTTTTATTGAGTTAAAAAGGTGAAAGAGGTGTGCTCCCAGTTTTCTTGCTTTTGTAATTTTATGGTACCACTGTGTCTTAGAACCTGTATGTTAAATGTTTCTATGGGCTTTTATGAATGAAATCACTTGACACGTTTCAGTTCTGACAGGGACATTTTGTCCTCCGTTAATGCAACAGTATTAATGTCCCTTGCCACCCTAATTTGGCTCTACTGGGCTCATGTTTTGCTGAAATATGCAGCGCCATCCATCTTTGTCTGCAGCCCTCTTTTTACTAGGAGCTATTACTGTCTTGTGGAGCTCCAGGGGGGCTCGTTTTCCCCTCTAAATGCTACTTTACATTGTTGGACGTTCTGTGCCGAATCCCTTAAAAACAACTAATCGGAGGGGAATTTGAGTTTCATGGTGGCTTTTCTTTTAAACAAACACTTTTTTTCCCTTTTTCTTTTAGACACAAAGTAAAAGATGTGTGCAAAACAAATTAGCAGTGAAAACATAAAGCACTGTTTACAAAAAGTAAAATCTCTGAAAGTAGTTAAAGCATCATTTATAATTTCTTTTTTCCTCTCGGGAAGATTTTTCTGTAGATGTTATTTCATTATAAAGGAGAAGCCAGCAGCACACGACTGTTAATTTAGTCACAAAGGTCATGAAAATGTTGGGATTGCAATCAAACTTAATCAGGTTCCTGGTCCCTTTACACACAATTATAAGGCATGACTGAGTTTTATTACGTTTAAAAGAGGCAGTTTGAATTTCATTGAATTTTCAAAAGGTGGGTGTAAGTAGCATGCAGGAGGATCTCCTATATTGTTTATGTAAAACAATAAGTCATCCTATTAACTTGAATCAATTACATTTTTTTCTAACCTTCAAAAATGACAGTATGCTTTAGTATCTATAATTCACTACTAATAGTTTGTTTACTTCTCAAAATGTTATTGATTCCAATTATTTTTGTGTAGTGTTTAACGGGACCAGTCAAAATTACTTACCATAATTTAATATTAGTAGAGCATACTATTTGATTGCTGAGCAACGTCTGCTTTTGTCGGAGTGAATGTAGGTATGGATTCATTGCCAAAAAGGACAAACTGAAAGAAGGGAGCATTTGCCTTGCATACACAATGTGCAAGACAGAATAGCTACTGGACTTTAGCCATGGGTATTTTTATCATTAGCATGTTTGAAAATTATTGGTGGGCAGCGCTCCACGGATTATTGGCCCCCTTCCAGATGGTGTTGGATTAAAAATAACTAATAAGTATTTTTTAACATGTCTGAAACCAAATCTTTGCTCACATTGTTTCATAACAGGTGTGGACAAGGAGGGAAGGGGTAAGACAGGCAGTCTGAAAGACCTTCTTTAGGGAATTGAAAGGATGGTGAAGAAAAAATTTTCCAAAAAGTTACCCAAGCAAATGTACCAGAGTAAATCCAGCACTGGTGTGTACTCCAGACAAGATTTCCAACATTTCTGAATCCAGGAGCTTTGCTGTGCCCCATTCATCCATCCATCCATTTTCTAACACCCTTGTCCCTCTTGGGGTCGGCAGGGGTGCTGGTGTCTATCTCCAGCTAAAGTTCTGGGAGAGAGGTGGGGTTCACCCTGGACAGATTGCCAGTCTGTCGCAGGGCGTGCGCTAATCAGCCTTTCTGATATCTGATGAAGTTGGCCCCGGGTTAATTTGGCTCTTTTACCAGTTTGACAAAACATACCAAAGCTAGGTATGAATAGATGTGCATGTAAAAGTTAGCAAGAAATGGCTTGAAGTGGAAAAAGTACAAAATGACAACAGATTGAAATGAGCAGCGCCTTCCAAAGTTTTGCTCTCTGCTGTAGAAAATAGTTTCCTTTTTAAACAGCTTTTCACAGCTTTTGTGTTTCCTCTCACTTACTTCTGGAAACATCTCACAGACACTAAAAATATCTGTCCTTGTAAAAGCTTCAAACAGAGGCTGGACCCAAAAATGACACAAAACAAGGAGAAAGTTTAAAGCTTTAGGGGGTTTGTAAAGTACTTCAACTCTTTGCTCCTCTGGAGGAGATATAGGGCAGATTGTTAACCAGACACTTGTACTGGAGCGACAACACGGTGTTGAGTTGTGGAGTTGTAAAGTTTGCTCACTTTAGGTCTAAGTCTACAGAAAATACATTTGCAGACGTGAGCTGGGCATTTATTTTGAAAACATAAACTTTTTCATATTTATTGACCTTGCTCATGTTCATCAATTTGAAAAATAAAAAATGTCAAGATAGTAGTAGTTAGTTGGATCATTTTAGGCAGGCTGGGTGCATGTAGACTTTAGACTTGTAACAGAGAAACTTAATCCACTTCAGGATTTGTAAGTGTTCAAATTGAAAACTAATACCAGTAGCATTTGCTCATAACTATATAAAATAGGAGAAATTCATACAACAATCTTAATTTTCCTTCCAGAGGACAGTGACACGTCTGCAGTATTACTCAATAAATTAGAATATGGTTTCTGATGAGGCTTGTCTTTCAGATTAAAAGTACCTTTTGAAACTTCTAACCTTTAAGCAGGTATTAAACATACTCTTTATTATGCCAACATTTTCTATTTACATTTTTAATGTAATATGGTCATCTTAAATATAGTGTTTTTCTTTGTTGTAAGTGCAAAATTCTCATACTAAACAAGTTTGAAAACACTGATGTTGAAACAATTTATGTTGAATCTAAGTAATCTTTATATTGTGTTTCTTTTTTCTAAACTAACTCACTGAAGTAAATCAGACGTCACAGTAACATTATATTGAATATGGCTGTAATTAATCAGGCATAAACTGGTGGTCTGCTTCGATGACATCAAATAGTCCTTTATATCAATATGTGAAATGTTTGCCATTTACGTTTGCTCTTTTATCCATTAAATTCGAAGTGTTCTTTGAAAATTGCACTATCTTCCCCCGATAATTGCTTTTAATACTTACTTTCTTCGGCAATCCTGAATGTGTCACTGTTGTTTCTCTTGTTTGTCTTCTTAAATGGCTCGAGGGTACTTTGTGTGATATAATTGCAAACACCCGATTGCAACTAATGAAAATGAATTATTAGAAGGGAGGAACAACACCTCATCAATCTTTACAGGGAAAAGCAAGCAGGCTAGAAAGAGTCTGGGAGTTTTACAAACATTCCCTAATACATGTAAAGGTTACCAATGTCAGTGTGGTTGCTTGAGCCTCCTCCCGTCAAGTGGTGCAGCCAGGAATAGTGGTGAGAAAAGACACTGATGGTGTGCTGATAAACTTGTCATTGAAGGGAGATAATGATGAGAGCAAAATGAATGGAAATTCTCAGGAGCGGGAAAGAGGTAAAGTCCAAGTAGTTCAGATTTCATGAACAAAATTCTCATTGACAACCAAGACAGGCTCACTGTCCAATAAAATATACACAAATCAAAAGAAGAAAATTCTCAAGAAAGGGTCAGGCGCAAAAGCCAAAAAAAAAAAACTCACAGAGCATATGCTGCATACCAGAAACAGAGCACAGACATATACATGACACACGAACGGGATCAGAAGGCGAGACCTCTAAGACCAGATGTGGCTTCAGGCAGAGCCGAGACAGAGGCACACGTAATACCTAATCAGAGTTCCTGGAGCTGCATTTTGGTGAGAACAGAATAAAACCTCCACTATCTTTGACTCAAGCAGTTGAAGAGTATTTAACTCAACACTCTTCAACTCAATGAAGAGTGTTGAGTTAAAGTAGAACGACTTGGCAGCATTAACGGTACCCAGTGGTATGCATGATGCGTTCACTTGGAAAATATTTAGTTGTAAGCTTTCAAAGCTGACGATCGACCAGTTCTAATCTCAAGTATGTTTAAATACTTCTAGTCTACTAGTTTCATCAGTATCTAATGAGCTTAGACTTCCATCCCTCTAGATTATTTTTAAATTATAAAAAGATAGCAAGCGTAAAGGATTTCAGTAGCAAAGATGACTTGCATCTCTATGGGGAGATAAAAAATATATCTGTATGAGCCAAGATTGTACTGAGTAATAATACATGTTTGTTGGAGAGAAGATGGAGACAGAGCAGAGAGGAAAAGGACAATGGGGGGGGAAAAATCCAGTGTAGCCAGTGGTGCAGATGTGATGATTGCATTCTGCTGCTATGACATCTTGAATCTTATTGCTGTTACAACTGCAAAGTTACAATGACTCGACTTCATGGGGTATGCCACAGTTTCGGCATCACTCAATGTGCAGAATTCAAAGCTTTGCTAAAGTCTGGTGCTTTGATTAGCTTTTTGTTTAAATTTTGTTCAACACAAACATGTCTCAAGCCAAATGTTTTCCTAACTGATTTGGACTTATACCTGTCGAAGTCCTGAGGTCTTCTGAGAAATTGTCTAAACCAGAATCAGTCTATTTTAAGTTCAAATGTCCAAGAGCGGTGATTAGCTGGTCTAAAACTCAAAATCTGAAAAGTTAATTGATCATATGCGCTTCCAAGTCACAGTGACACTCTTCAGCGGAGATGCAGTTATTGAGTGAAGGTGAGTCAGAGTTAGATGTTAGAGGACACATTTAATCAAAGAAATTATTTTCGACAACATGTTGAGACATGTTTGTAAGTCATTTTTCAGATAACTGGGAAGCTAGACTGAGAACTTCAAAGCCTCTGTTGTATCGTTTTAAGCTTTCAACTTCGGATGATTATGGAACTTGCTGGATTTCTGAATGTTAGCTGCTCTTTGAAAACTTCTGATTTAAGGGAAGTACTAGCATTGCCTGGAGAGAACACAGAAGCTGCTTTTTTTAGTAGAAGTAGCTTGAATAACTGTGATAATTGCCAATATAAGATCCGATACAGTTTACATTGTCAACTCCTCAATTGTTTGTGTCTTTCTTTCAAAGAGTATAATGGCTAGAAATAATATTATATTTACAAAATATTGTCTCCCTCTCGTGCCGGCAGCTTACTTTAACAACACATTTGTATATTTCAGGTAAGCTATGGACTCAACCTCAACCAAAAATGAAATATAAATTCTCCCTTTAATTTATTAAATAGTAAAACTTTCCATCACATTCAGTGGTGGGTTTTGATATGGGCAGTCATCCAGGGCAGCTTAAGAAAGGGGCCGCAAAAGCAGCAGATTAGAAAAGGAGAATTGGTCTTTTAGTTTCACCCTGTACAAGTCTTCTATTGCTTTTAAGCAAGTAAAGTCAGTGGAGTGTCTACTGAGAATAGACAGAACATTTTGCTTGGTTTCTGCAGGACTTTACTCTATTTATCCAGCTACTGAATTGTTCAGGGGACAATTCATGCAAGAATTGCTATTGGTTATATGTAACATGTTTTCAACTCTGTTGGGATGTTTCAGACTTCCATTATTTTGACTCTAAGTCAGAATTAAAAATAGTGTGTATGTTGGATGTGAGTTTCAGTACTTTTAGTTTTCACCATTTGTTTGTTTGTTATTTTTTTTGTTTTTTTGTCTTTGCTGTAGGTATGAGCGCCCGTGGCTCCAACGCCCTGAGTGTGGACACATCCCCGCTCTCCTTGTTCTTCACCATCGCAATATCTACGTTCAGGTCAATGTTGTGACAAGACCTCTCTCTGCTTTGTTTTCCAACATTTTTCTATTGTTTCTAAAAGTAACCATGCTTTTTTTTTTCTCTCTTTACTCTTTGTTTAGAGTTGACAGTTTTATTGTGTTCTACATAAAATATGAGGCAGTGCAATATTGGAGTGTGCTATCAGACAGAATTAATTAACATTATTTGCTTGTCTTTATTTATTTATTTTATTTTAATGTGGGTCTGACATTTTGCCAGTCAGGAACAATACTCCAATTCAGCTCTTTACTTTGACTCTGAAATAACACAGATGCCTTACTTCCATTCATGTGCCAAAGTAGTTTCAGCCTTCTTCTTATTATTAAAAAGATAGCTCCACACTTTTCTCAGCATTCAGTTTCATGCAGTTTACAGCCATTAAGCACTCAGCGTACCTTTTGAGGGGCTCAGTGTGAGATTTTAGTTTTCATCTCTTGAATTTTCTGTGTTCCTCTTCATCCGATCGCCTGAACATGTTCATTCACACATATGCTTGTGCCTTTGAAGTTTCTTGCAATGGCCCCAATTATAGATACATCCAGCAGCCTGTTTTTATAAGTACATGCGCCATTAAAAATGGATTGTGTTCCAGATTACGGTCATAAAACATCTCATTCTGTTCAGTATTTACCTTATCATTATCGCTTAACTGTGGAAAAATTGAATGTAGACTCCTTAAGGTTTTAATGCCTGAAGAAAAATAAAACTAAAATCTGTACTTGACTTGGTATCAAGAAACATGTTCCTGCAAACAGCAGTAGGAGTAATGCTGCGTAGCACATGTGCCAATTTGTTCTTATTTCTTTCTTTTTTTCCCCAAGTTCTTAGGTAACAACAGAAGTCTCAAATATTTTCTTCCAAGTCGTTTGTTTGAAGTCAAAATTTGTTCTAAAGAATTTATTCTCTTTTGCTGTTAAATACGTGACATTTTTTGTATTTCACGTCCATTTTATTGGAAAGAATGAAACAAATGCTGTATGAAACAGGCATGTTTCAGAACACAGCTCTTCGGCTTCAGGGGAAAACCCCTGAGCCAAAACCTCAATGAAAATTTAGAGAAATTGGCATTTACTTCAATCTATACAGTGAAGAAACTGATGAGTGAAAAGGTGTTAAAAAAAGGTTAATAGAAGAGTAAAGGCTTTCGAGAAGCCTGACTCTGAATATCTTTGTTTTGGCTAAATTTTACAGGATATATGGACTATAGATAAAAGGACGGCTGATTTTAAACACGCATAAAACACACTGTTGTGGATATCCAGGGTTTGGAGCGATAACCATTCTCTATCCTAACCTAACAAGCTCTGGAGGGATGTTGAAATGGCATATAATACCTAATTTCACATTTTCTAAATGAAGCATTTGCCTATCTACCTTAAAAATTAAGTAAGACAAAGCTCTAATGTCAACAGATAGGGGTAGATTGCCGTTATTTTGCTCAGATTTCACAAATATAGACTCAGAAATGTATTGTGCCAACTGTAGATCTCAGTAATAGAAGTCAACACTGGCCACTTTATGAGGTAACCTGTTCAAGTGCTTGTTAACGCAAAACAAATTCCACTCATTTCATGGCAGTAATTTGATGCAGTCTGGTGTCTAGACAAGATGAAGATGACTGGCTGGCTTTAAGCTGCACTCAAGAAATACAATTTTAGTGACTTTGAGTATAGCATGGCTGTCGGTGTACATAGAGCTGGTCTGAGTATCTCATAAACTATTAATCTGCTGGGGTTACCACACATCACCATGTCTTGTGTTTACATAGAATGGTTTGGAGATGGGGTGGATGTCCAGAGAGGAGCAGCTGTAGGGATAAAAATGACCTTTTGGTGTCAGAGAGTTGGACAGAATTGACACACTGGCTTAAAATAGTAGAAGGGCAACAGTGGTTCATGTGAACACCTTTTACAAGGCATGCAGAATACTATCTCCAACACGTCAAACCTTGAATCACAAACCTGATGCTACAGTTTTTGCAGATTGATCCAGTGTGTGACTTCAGCTTGTATGATTCAGACTGCTGCTGCTGCATGTGATGTGACGGTGTGGTACACTCGGACCCCGTTATTACCAATTGACTACCTGAGCAGTGTTGATGACCATATCCAGATGACCAATGCAATTCTAAGGTGTACCCAAAAAGTAGCCAGTTTCTCCACATAAAATTGAGGGGGGCAAAAGTTTGTAGCGTCATATTAACACTTTTAGTTATAAATTCTTAACTTTAAGAATCCATATACATAATATGAAGGAGCAAGGGAATGCATTTAAACTTTTGGCACCAGTAAAGATGGATGTAGTCACAAGGATTCTAACGTTTTAATTTTGAGTGGCCAACCAGTGTATTTCCATGTTTTTAGATGAAAGTTTGCTTGAGCTCAAAAAAAAATATGTTAGAGAAATGTGACATAACTGATGAGATCACAGAACAGCACAGTCCAAGAAGAGTCAGCATTTATATTATTAGATTTATAGTGATAAAAATAGCTTTGTGGCATATAACTGCATCGAAGAACTGCCTAATTAGCTCATCTGAACCTTTTTAACCTGTACATAAATCATACGGCTTAGCTAACTCAGTGGAAGACTGAATTTTAAAACCCCTCAGGGCTTCGGTACTGTTTGACATCAAGAAGCAGCAGTGACAAAGAACCCTCCTACTGTGTTCTTCTCACATCTCCAGCATTTGAGAAAATAATGGAAATAAGTGTCACCATGCAGATGAACTGTCGTCTCCACCACAAAATGACCTAACCCATAAATGATTCCACATTGTAGCTGCTTACACGTCTGTGTTATTATTAGTCCAGTTTTCAAGTGGCGTTACATTTCGGACGCAACAAATTTGGCACATGGGCCTTTTAAAAATGTCTTGTGGTTCATTGATCACCACGGCCACTATTCTATTATTTACTTTGATTCAAAGTTGGGGTTTTTTTGCATCCCGAGCGTTATCTGAGATATTGCGGCTATATCACAGAACGAAATCAAGCAGACTGAGAAGAAGAAGCAAAAAAACAACTTCAGAATTTGTGTGACTTTTCATACCCAGTGGCTACATCCATCTGTTGTACCATCTAGCATTTTCTGTCACCAAAACCGATAATCCGCCGTTCACCTCACATCCACTTCACACCCTCTTCACACCGCCACCAGGCAAGTGGAGGTGAGAAAGGGAGATGGCTTTCAACTTCTTTCTCACTTGTTTTGGTAACAGATCCCTGCATTTACAACAGAGTTAAACGCTGCAAACACAATTTTTTTTAAAAGGCTAAATCGCTGTTGCCATCTGTATGTAAGCAGTTTTCACTGTTTCCTAATATATGGGAATTCAAAATACTTGTGAATAAAATGCGTCATGGCAGCTTCGTCTTAAATGCATACCCCTTGTCAACCAATTTAAAACTCTTAGAACCCTAATCCTTCTAAATTACTTTATCTCACAAACTATATGGTGATAAGTTTTCCTTATTTGAATGTGAGGCCCATTTCTTGCATGCTTTTGTATTTTTTTTCATAGTGGGACTCAAAGTTTTTACACTTTAATTTTACTTGTGTTAATAAATTACATTTTAATTGAAAACTACATATGAAAAAAATAAGCAAGATTTTCAATTAAAAAAACTGTTTTGCTGTTGATTTATAAAAAAACAGATATGTTTTTGGCTTGAATAGTTCGATGACAGGCTAACTCCTTTTTGCACAATTTGCACACAACAATATTCTTTTCCAGCAGCCCACCACATCTTTTTTTATTTTTTATCAAAAATTAAAACTCAGTTGGCCAAGAGCAGAGTTGTATGCTCTAAACCTAAAACTAAAGTTTTGTACACAAAACATATAACATCTTAAGTTCATCTGCAACAACCTCTCATGCACCACCTGTTTCTCTTGACAAATTAGTGGTTTGTATTTCTTACGTAACCTTGTTTAGAACCCAAAGCATTTTTAAAAAAATAGATACCAAATCTGTGCAGTTTCTATCTATAAATTGAGATATGGAGTATTCTGAAATTTCATACAAGTTAATTGCCTGAAATGTTTCTGTTCAATGAAGTTGTGAGGTTTTTTTTTTTTGTTTTGCTTTGTTTTTTTTCTAGCTGGAAGGCTACAGTGAGACATAAATGTCTTACATTGTTTCATTTGACTGAAGTACATTGGAACCTCGTTGAAGTCATTGTTGCTTGACATTTACTTGTTTATTGTGCTGTTAAAATCAATTATTTCATTCTCATTACCACCAAGAAACATTTCAGGCTCCATTTTATTTATTTATTTATTTTATTTAAGCCCTCTGATCACAACATTTCAACATAGCAACATGTATGTTAGAGTACAAATGACTGACGGATTTACAGGAAACCTAACAATTCATTAATTAATATCAAGAGAATATTGGAACAGAACTTTCAGTGTTTCTCTGCTGGGCACCCAGCCGAAGCCAGCTGATATGCATCATCATCATCAGCCATTAAAGTTTGGATGAGACGTTCGAAATGCTGCCAATTGTGCCAGTCTGAAAACTGAAATCTAGCCACCAGCTTCGACGTTATTTGGATAAATCTATGGTCAGCTGTGTTTTAATACTTTGTGAATCCGTTCTTTGTTGTCAGTTGTACTATTGGCCTTTTTTTGTGTGTGTGTGTCGTTTGTGGCGTCACTGTTTGCAAATGTACTTCAGTGAAAAACCACAGCCACCACCACTCAGGTACCCAGACCTGCTTCACTCTATCATGTAAATGCTCCAAGGTGGCAGGAGCGAATAGATCAGAGAGGTATTAGCTCAGAACACAATGGGCTATTTAACAGTCTGACTTGAATTGAAAGCCTGACATGTGCCATGATTTAGCAGACATTAAAACATCTTAATAAATTAGAGCAGGCCTGAGGGGTTTTGTTGGAAAAGGGCATTCGACTAATGGCACTAATGACACCCGCACAAGACTAATATATCAGAATTTAGGGAGGACTAAATCAGGATGGTTCTTTCAAAATGACACCAGAAAAGGTGTGAGCATGAGACAAAAGACAAAGTGTGTGAGCGGGATTGTGTGTCTTATCACCTTAGCCTATGGAGTCAGAGACAAGTGATTTCAAGAGGACCATAGTGGTGTTTAAACCTAAATTCTTCAACCTCTGACAATGCTTGTGGGCACAGAGTAAGTGAAGCATCACGGACATTCACGTAGAATAATACAAGGTCAGTGTCGGGAGCGCGCAATGGATTTGACCCAGTCAGGAGCTGACAGGTCTGCTTTTCTATTAAATGATCGTAGATTACCAGAGCAAGGCGACTAGAGGGAAAATCCACAGAATACAGTAAATGTTGGGTGAATTTTTCTGATTAAACCTTGTTTTTGTTTCCTGAAAATATGTGTAAATGACTCAAACTCCTTTGAAGTCTAAGTCTGGTTAGTTTTTTTGTTGTTTTTTTTCTGTGGCTTTCTGTGAATGACAACCTATGTATGTTTTTTTTTTGTTTGTTTGTTTTTTGTTTTTTTAACCTCTGTGTTTTTATTAAATGAACATACATGCTTACATGGGTACCAAATGCTTTTGGCCGATGTATTGATCAAACAAACTGAAAAAAGGCAACCTTTATGTCTTTGATACATGGAAGCTTTGCCAGCCTCTTTGTTTTGTAATGTATTGGTAAAGTAGACATGATTTGATTTGATTTGGATGTTTTCTTTCTAAATGTTTGATATGGTTCCTAATTGTTCCTGTTTTCTTTTTGTTTCTTCCAAAACCTCTCTGCACAAAGGCCAAGTGTTGTTCGAATATAATAATTAAGATCTGTTGTTTTCCAATATGACAGCGAGTCTCTATTAACTACTAGTACAGCATCCTCCACAATTATCAGTCGATGGGTAGGGAAAAAAAAGTCCAAAATAAGTTCATCTTTTATTGCACTCATATAATCTCATATTAAAATATACTTGTGTCCTCGTCCAGCCTTGTTTGTCACAGACTGAGGTGTATAAACCTGCTTGCTTCCTGGAAGCAAATGTGAGCTACTTGTTATTTTCTGCGAGCAGGAAGTCATAAAATGCTAATTAAAAGTTCTTAAAGACTCTACAACGTAATAAATCAAGTGTACATAAATAAAGTGTTGGGCTCTTAAAAAGTTACACTTTTAATAATGTGTTTAATAACACTTTTAATTGGGAGGAAAAATTAGCTTTTTTGTTGACTTTTCTCTTTTGGTTTCGTTCAATTTAATGTCCTTTTTTTGAGGATTTGGTGCACTCACCATTTTCAGATTGCTATTTCTGTATATTGTAGTTATAGCTAAGGATTTATCATCACACTGCCTCAAAGCTTAATTTCTTGATCAGAAGGAGTAGTTGAAGAATTTAATCACCTGCCATTCAACCATTCTCACAATGCAGCAAATATTTCTTATTTATGTTTGTTTAGAAGATTGAAATCAAAATCTTCTTTTCATGTAGAGGCACCTTGTTTAAGATCACGTGTCTTTTATAATTAGGATCATTGTGAAATCCAGAAAGCATTGGAAAGTAGTTTTATTTGGGATGAAATAATTTTGGAAGGAAAAGCAAACAATAAGTTTTCACCTCTATCCATTTCTTTTCTAGCAGGATGTTTGTTTAATAGCAAAAACATGTTTTCTTGTATTGTTGGGGTGTGGGGGGTTCAGCTTACATTTGAAGTGTAAAGAACTGTAAGATATTTTCCAGTATCTTATGCTACCTTAAGATATTTGTTCTAATTCACAGATGTCTTAAATAATAAAATACCTTACATTCATCCCACAGAAACTTGCAGAAAGACTGCATTAAAAAAAATGTTTTGGTTAGGTTACATTTATATTGCAGATATTGCCAGAGTTGCCTATGATAAAACTATTACTTAGAAATCTAGATTTTTTTTTTTTTTCCTGAGAAAAAACATACTCTGATCAAAAGCTCAAGTCATAATAAATCTCTCAACTGTAGCAAAGGATGAATTTATTTAAGGCTTTTTTTCCCCATGTTTTAAGGACACCACAATGAGTAAATTTTGGTGTCCTATTTCGAATTGTTTCACTCACTCGAAGCTTGAATTTGAAAAATACATGACTTCCACCTTGCAGCGGCTGCTGACTGTGTCCTTTGGTGCACTGTTCCAAAATGTTGCAAGGTTGTCAAACTGATGAAATAGACCACAAATACAAAACATTTTGTGATTTTATAAAGTTTTTCCATGGTTTTTTTTTTCTTTTCTTTTTTTTTTTTTTTTTTGCAATCAGTAAACTTGATTGTAAAGCAGTATGAGATACTTTAAATTTATAATTTGTAAAAAATGGTCAAACTAACTGATGATTGGAGCTCTGGGTAACAACGCTTGGCCTTTTCTTATTTGTGACTCCTCAGTATTTTTATGTCCCAGTGATCTCTGTGAGATCCTCAGACTTTTTCACATTGAAAAGTGAACAGTTAATCTTGATATGCGGAAGATGTGCATGTATGATATTGTTTGGTGCATTTGTGTTTTCTAAACGAGGGACTTAATAAAAGCAGTTCACTGAGGATTTTCTTGGTGGATTTTTTTTTTTTTTTTTTTTTTTTTTTTTTGCTTTTCTATGATTATTCTGTGTGGGATGGGGTCATTTTCAGCATCAGCAGTTTTAGTGTCTTTTACTGCAGGAGGAATTTGAGTAGAGCCTCGGGGTGCCATGGCACCTATAAAATGGATGGTATTATGAAAAAGCTAATAAATGGGGGTAAAAGGCAGCAGTAATATCCTCTTCACTGGATAAGGAAACAGTCCATAAAAGATTTTGCTTGAAACATTAATTGTATTCTTGCACATTATTATTAAGATAATTATCAAAGAAATTTGAGTGTAATTCCACATCCAGTATTTTCAAGATCACCGTCTAAATCTTAAAGTGTCAAGCTTTATGCTTCGCACATCTCTGTCTCTTTCACTAGATCTGGCTTATTTGTGAATTTGTGAACTTCAGAGTTTCCACCAAAACAACAGAATGACATGGAAAGCTGCTGTGATGTATTGATCGGACCACTGTTGAGGAGATGCTTTTAAGATAATAAGAAAGAGAGGACCTTGTGAAGAGATCGATTCGAATGGGAAGTGAAGAAAAGAGAGGTTTCTCCCCACAGATCATTTATAATGAGCTGGTGTGTCAATACTTTGGCTCTTCACATGCTATCGACCGCTGGACCACTACACTGGGCTCTGTGTGGCTGATGTTAACACAAAGAGAGATGAAAGATTTACAATGAGTATTTTCACGTCATAGCGCAACACTGCGAAACGCTTTAAATTCAGATATAGTCAGGACATATTTCATATAGAGATGCTTGTGAATGCATAATTGGTGCATATCGGTTCTCCCAGTGCAGCAACTGCTGTCCCGTGGTTACCACAGATTGAAAATGTCCACACTGCCCCCTCATGGTGGCAGCGCGCTGGTGCGTCGTTCTCTGCCAAGGTGGAGGAGGTGAGGCAATACAGAGAAGATGTTGCTGTGTCTGCAGTGTCGCTGCATTGGATGGATGCACTGCTGACGAGCGCCTGCTCCTGCAGGATTTGTAGCCAGAACCAATTAAGATTCTGAACAGAATTTAGTCCACATTGCAAAAGGCATCTGGAGGTACTCTAAACATCCCATAATGGTGGCTTCTTGTTTGGGTTATTTTTTTAAAATTGCACGAGTACCTCAGCAAATATTCATTGTGGCACACCTTCAGTTGAGCCCACCAGCCACCACTGTACCCCTGGCTCACTGTTTAGAATAATTATCCGTGTTCCTTCTCAGGTTCTTTTTTTTTTATTTGTATTCATTTATTCCGTAATTTAGCCGCCTTTGACCAGTAACTGTGGAAACATTCTGTTATTCACTGTATTAAACTGTGAACATGTGCATCGAAAGTTTTCCCATCTCAGATGCCAGTAGAAGACATGATTAAATTAGCTGTGACTCATGACCCTGTACCTTTCTTATGACGTTCCCCTTTTTACTGGTGTGCTTGTTGCAGGACATTGTGTAAATTTATTTAAGCTTAAATTTAAATAAAAGCCAAGCATTTGTGATTAAAACTGTACAAAACTACAGTGCTATTTATAGATAGATAGATAGATAGATAGATAGATAGATAGATAGATAGATAGATAGATAGATAGATAGATAGATAGATAGATAGATAGATAGATAGATAGATAGATAGATAGATAGATAGATAGGCAGACAGACAGACAGACAGACAGACAGACAGACAGACAGACAGACAGAAATATATATGTACTGTATCAAACAGGGTGATTTTGCATTTAGTTCCTCCACAGACAGAGGGCGCTGTAGTTCCTCTACCGGTCTTCAGCTCGTCTCCGAAGAAAACACTCACAACAACAGGGGCCGCTTCCTTCCTGCGGCACACATGTACACAGCGCTGTTTAGATGATGAAAGCCTCCAAGAAGAAGGAATCCACCAATGCTGGCTCCCTGGACGACAATCCAGACGCCAGCAGAGAGGAGAAAAGTGATCTTTGTCCAGGCTTTAAAGACGTAGACGCCTTCGTTAAAGTGAGTCTGACCGGGACAACGTGGATGAGCCCCTGTTAGCTCAGCTATGTGCTGCTCGTCTCTTCTCGCTTCTTAATGAAATCTCTTAACACGTGACAAACCACCTAAATGTGACGTTTAATCACATTTCCTCGTGGTGCTTGACGTGAGTTTGTTGTAGCTGATACTTCTTGTTAAATATATCTTCGCAGTGTGAGGTCACTTTGAAGTTCACGATTACACTAAATATAAGCACCTATATATCTATGTTCTTTTTACTGGCTGTTTAAATGATCAGGTTTGCTGAACTTTGAAAATAAGAGTACTTAGTAAAAAAAAAAAAGTATTTCATTTCAGATATTTTCTTAGTCGCCACTTTGATGACGTCACAGCTGTTCTTTAGGGTGAGTTTCTCCTCTCTCCTTCTCTCCAGTATGGTTTGGGGTCTGTGTTGTCAGCCACTAAAGCCTCAGCTGGCTTACCTCAAGCAGGAGATGAATATGATTTCTACCGAAGCTTTCCAGGCTTCCAGGAGTTCTGTGAAAGTCAAGGAGACAAGCTTCTGCACTGGTAAGTGTTTGATTATAATTCTTCTTGCTTTTTTCTATAGGACGGCCTTTTCTTTAATTTATTAAGCCTCATGTAAGTCGCACATTCATGCTTTTGCCAGAATCTGTACACACTCTCCTCCATTGTAATTTTTTTTCTAGCTTACATTCATATTCTCCTCAACTTGAATGAACTTGTACGATTAGACTTGTTTTTTTTTTTTTTTTTAAGTTTATGTCAAATATACGCCTATCTGTATAAAAACCAGCCTGGATAACATGAGCTGTTTATCATTTAGCATGAGCCAGATAATGCAGCATCATGGCTGCAGATCTCACATAAGGGACCGGAACAAGCTCACCGGACTGGAGGAGAGGTTTGACTTGGTCGTGGACTCAAATGATGTTATTCTTGAAAGAGCGGTAAGAGTTTTCTCTAGGGCACTGTTTTTAAATTAGAAATCGGAAGACATTTTTGCAAACCAACCGAGCTCCGCTGCGCAACTTTCAGGGGATTCTCCTCGACGAAGCCGACGGGGTAAACAGGAGCCAGAATCCCGTTATGCCTGCCGGGTTTCAGCCTCCAAAAATTGTTGTGTCCAGCTGGAATCGCAAGGTGAGATAACTGACCTATCAGCTTCTCTTACTGATAGGTTTTGACCCAAATCTAGCATTGTGTGTCCTATTCCAAACATCTAATCCAGTGGAGTCAAACTCAAGTTCTCCATCAGAAGTGTCTTCTAGCTCCTAGATATTATTCCAAATCCAATACCCCTGATTCAAATAGCTGAATTACGATAATGTTGACTTTGGTGCCTAACACCTATTTTGTTTTTTGTTGTTGTTTTTTTTTCCAGGGTTTCAGCTCTGGCAGCCGATCGGAGACGTTCCGACTCCTTCACGCCAAGAACGTTGCAAGGCCCCAACTGAAATTCAAGGAGAAAGTTGACAACAGCAATACACCGTTCGTTCCCAAGATTTTCATCAAGCCGAATGCACTGAAGCCACTTCCGTCATGTACGCCGAGCCTTTTTACCCTCATATGCGTCGTGTTGCTTTCCCAACATTTCTGAGCGGATGACTTTTCTCAAACTGCAGATTTCTCAAACAAGCAAATACGCAAAGAGAGGCCAGAGGACCTCGACGTCCCGGCTGCCTTGGCTGACTTTCTCCACCAGCAGAGAACTCAGGAACATGTCGAAGACATGTAAGGCTTGTGCTGTTGTGTAACGTGAACATTGTTGTGCTTTGTCTCTTTGTTAAAGTAACGGTTTGGCTTTATGTAGGTTTGCGCATCCATACCAGTCTGAACTGGACCATCTCACCTTACCAGAAAGTTTACTGTCCAAGCCGGAGCCTCAGGTAACACAGTCAGATGAAGTCATCATGTGAAATAACCCCAGACCAAGCTGGAGCTTTCTTTGTGCAGCATATTAAGACCCATCTCCAAATTACTGCTGTTGATTAGAGAAAGTTGTTTATGGGTAAAGTTCAGTTCACTTTCTATAGAGTCTAATTTTCTGAAATGGTTGTTTTTAGTTACTCAGATGACATTCCTTTTTTTTGGGGGGGGGGGGTTTAATTTGGAGTGGTTGACTTCATTTTTATCAAACCAAACCTTTTCTATTGCTGTTGTAAACTCCAGTCCTCTAAGTTCGCTAAAATAATATTTGGGTTCTAATTTTCTTGTTTCTGTCGCACTTGGTCCATTTTAAGCACCTTTGCTTAAAATTTACTTAATGGGTTTTACAAGTTTTGACTCTGTAAAGTTATAAGAGTGGAAATGTTCTACTTTTCAGTGAAGGAAAAAAAATGGAAAGTCTTTGTCCTGAAAGCTTGTGCTGAAGCTTTGTCAACATTCTTGGGGTAAACTTTTTTCTACCGAGCTTAGGATCTATGGACTCTTGAGGTGTTTTTTTTTAAGCAGCTATTAACCCATCTTTGTAAATATGTATTATTTAATCAATTGCAACTACTGTCTTTTCATTATTTAGTATAGCACAGTGACTTCTTGTGGATTTAGCTGCATATCTTTACTGAACACTGATGTTTTATCTACTTCTGTGTTGCAGATGTACAAGCCGATGGCCGAGACAAAGCTTTCCTTTGTTGACTCACTGGAGGACCTGGTCGCGCTGAATGAGAAGCTGTGCCAATTATCTGAATTTGCAGTAGATCTCGAGGTATGCAGATGATTTTTAATTCAAATCAAAATATTACTATGTTATTAGGTCTTGTGTGATTAAGGCTTTTAGAGGTTTTTTTTTCTGTTTCTTTTTTTATCTTTTGAACATTTTATTGTTTTGTTCTCCACCGCAGCACCATTCCTACCGGAGCTTCCTCGGCATCACCTGCCTGATGCAGATTTCCACCAGAGAAGAGGACTTCATCATCGACACTCTGGAGCTCCGCAGCGAAATGCACATTCTGAACGAGGCGTTCACTGACCCGACTATCGTAAAAGTAAAGAAACGACTCCATGAATGAGTTCTGCTGTATGCTGCCTGAAAGTATACATTTTTATTTTATTTTTACTTTATGACAAAGTTGGTTTAGTTACAGCCGCTTCTTACTCTTTGAGGTTTTATTTCTCGGTATAGTTTATAGAGAGTTTATCATAGAGGGTTATATACTGCATCAGCATATTGTTGAGAAATTGCATTGACCCCTGCCGGTCTGTCTGTTTGGAGCTGTGGGATTTCATATTTTATTTGAAAGAAGGATTAGCAAAAAGCTCAAGCTTTCAATTATGTTTTTAGCATATTTGTGAACCACAAAAATACATTTTTGTCTCTGGTGGTTAAGTCCAGATGTAGTTTTCTGCATTTACTTTCTGGTGTTTTGAGTTCTAAATGCTGACAGCTTTCTTGGAGGAATGCTTTTAAATATTTTGGTATGTTTTATGCCAGGCCAGCTCAACAACCTGAGCAAACTGGCCTCTACCCAGACGGAGTCTTTTGTCGCTGTGAGAAATCACTTTGACTAATCATTTTTGCAATATTAAAACCAAAGTGAAACAGATCATCTTTCTAATCTTCCCAAGCTGAAAGAACAGTCTGAAGTTGTAATTGACATTATTTTAAATATAAAGCGCTGACTTTGTGTGACGCTCTCTGTGAGAGCAATCTTATTCAGACAAAGTTGGATGAAGTTGGCAGGTGTCTTGTGATGTGTGGGAGCCAACATGATTCACACTCAGTGGGGGACACCTTTGGAAACTGTGTGCTGCGTGGGCTCATACTGCCAGCTGAATTGCCAAAAAGGATCCAAATGGAAAATTCATCATGTAGTCTTTTCTTTCTCTTTTTTTTAACTATTCAGAATGTACTTTCTTTCTTTTTTTTTCCAGGTTTTTCACGGTGCTGATTCTGACATTGAGTGGCTCCAGAGGGACTTTGGCTTGTATGTTGTCAACCTTTTTGACACCCATCAGGCGAGTCGAGCCCTGAACCTGGCCAGACATTCTCTGGACCATTTGCTGAAAAACTTCTGCAACGTGAACTCGGACAAACGCTACCAGCTGGCTGACTGGAGGATTCGGTGCGTTGACAGCTGGAACCAATTATCTATTTGAAGTTTAGTTTGTTTGTTTTTAAACCTAAGACATTATTACATCATTTAGATGCTTCCCTGTGATTCAAATTTATATTCAGTCGGACTGAATATAAATCATTTCAGATTTTCACTTGGATACATGAACAAGTGTGAATACTGTTGCTCTGCATTTCAAGTTGGAGATTTCACACTTTTCTCCTTTAATAATACTTAAAGAAACATGGAAGGAAGTTAAATGTACATTATGTTGCAGCCCCTTGCCAGAAGAGATGATCGAATATGCTCGAGCGGACACGCACTATCTCCTCTACATCTACGACTGCGTGCGGGCGCAGCTGTTGGAGTCGAACCACGGCCAGCCGGGCCTGTTGCAGTGCGTCTGGAACAAAAGCAAAGACGTTTCGCTGAAGGTTTGCTTTAATGATTTAGATGCTTTCCTGGTGCATTTGCATCGGAAGCGTCACCAGCATGTGATGAGAGTTCAGTATATAATTATTTAATAACTCAGTGGAGGCGTGAGTAACAGCGAGCATTAAGAGAAACAACGCAGATGACTAATTGGTATTCTCATTAGTATTTTTAAATGTAAATTACAAACGTCTCTTCTTTTATTTTTTTGTGCCGTGATGTTCTTCAATACCTCCTGTCACATTTCGCCGTGCCGACCTCCTCTCCTTCTACCGACAGAAATACGTGAAGCCGATCTTCACCGAGGAGTCGTATTTAGAGCTGCAGAGGAAGCAGAAAAGGTCTTTTAACACCCAGCAGCTCACCACATTCAGGCTGCTGTACGCCTGGAGAGACAAGCTGGCCAGGCAGGAAGATGAAAGCACCGGGTAGGTTGTGTGAATTCATTGGACCCACTGTTCTAGAAATGTCCCGGATCCATTTTTATATGTGAATCTACTTATTTGAGCCCAGTTGGTATGACTTTTGTTTTTTGTCACGTTTTAATGGCCGCTTGTTTGCTTTCAGATACGTCCTTCCCACTCATATGATGATCAAAATATCCGAAGAGCTGCCCAAGTAAGACCCACCCCATTTATAAAGCGTTTTAATATGTCATGTGTTTCTCCTTTTTAGTTAGATGAGTTTTCTTTTTGCCATTTATCTCCTCAGAGAGCCGCAGGGCATCATCGCCTGCTGTAACCCCGTCCCGCCGCTGGTGAGGCAGCAGGTCAACGAGCTCCACCTGTTGGTGCAGCAAGGCAGGGAAATGCCGCTCCTGAAGGTGAGGAGAGATTGACAGCGGCGGTTTGAGCTGCCACTCACGGCGCAGCCGGCGAGCCAGCGCCACTTCCACATTTAACTTTGGAATTAATCCACTTCATTCTCACAGGCTGAGATGGCAGCTCAGAAGAAGAAAGGACTCACAACCATCAAAAAGGTTGGCTGAAGACGTTTTGGTGGATGGTGACCAGTTTGGCGTTGGTTGGGTTAATAAATGATTTTCTGTATCCAGGCAGGAGTCCCGCTGTTTGGTCCACATGATACGTCCAGGGGCTCTGAGAGCAGCTACCCTCAGCTCATTGCAGATGGTAAACTTGATTGTTGCACTTTAAAACAAAAAAATCATGAGGGACTATTGTTTTTATGTAATATTTTGTCAATTTTTAGAAGTCCCAGTGAAACAAGGAATGCTGTTCTCAGAGGAGGATAACAAAATGGATGTTGATGAGCAGAAAATAAGCTCCTTGTTGGCTCCAGCCAAAATCTCCTTGTTTCAGGTAAATGCAACACCTTACAAAAAGTGTACATACCCGCTAACATTTCTTTTACAAATAAATAAAAATGTGGCCTGTGCCTTCTGAACCAGAAATTTGTAGAAGTTAACATTTGGGGATTTTTCTGGTTTCTTTTGTTTTCTTTGAGCAAAGTGGCTGAAGCAATACTTTGGGTTTTTCTGTCAGACATAATCAAGCTAAAGAGCATTGCTGTCCATGGTAGTATTATGGCCAAAGCTGAAAGATTTCAGAGAATGAATAGTTTCAGACAGGAGTTGAGCTTATTCAGCTGCTCTGTTTGTAAACCGAGCTACAGTTTTTATTAGAACTCTTCTTTCTTTCTTTCAAAGGAGCTGGAAACTCCTGCTGGCCAAACATCCCTCTCCGTAGCTCAGATGAAAGCCAGGAGTATCATCGAGTCTTTTGAAAATCCTTTCAGAATGGTAAAATACAAGAAAACATCAGGTCTCTGAATTATTTCTGACTTTCATCACACTGTTTTTAATCCTCCTGATCTTTTTCGTTCTTCAAAACGTCAGTATCTGCCCTCCACCGGCGCGCACGTCAACAAAAACGCCAAGTTTGACCCGTCTTCAAAAATATTCGAGGTAATCCGAGCCCCTCGCCTGTGGCTGCTGCGTTTTCTTTTTTTTTTTATTGAGTTGTCATAGGGCTGCTTTGTTACCTGAACAGATCAGCAAGAGATGGAAACTGCAGAGTGCTGAGCAGCAGCAGAAAGAGGTGGAGGTCAAGAAGAAATCAAAGGAAGAAGCAAAACAAAAAGCAAAGAAACTGTCAGGTGAAACAGGATCTAACTAACTCTAAGGTTACTGCTTTTTTGCTGGATTTGTTTCTGAATATTTTTTTTCCACAGAGGAAAGAAGCAAGGCTAAACAGAGCTACCAGGAGTCTCTGCGGAACATCGTCCCTGTTCGCCAACAAGCAGCAGTAAGCCATTCACTCTGCTGTCTTTTCCACTTTACCTGGTAAAAGTTTGATGAGAAAGTTGAGATCCATGTTGCCAGCAAGTCTGGCGCCGCATCATAAGGAGAGCGCTTTAACAGTCAGTTTAACCCCGTGCGGTGGCCTTCATTTTACCCCCACACACACCTGGCTTTCCAGCTCAGGGAACACTGTGACTGACAAGCAGGTGAACTGCAGCTGCCAGCCTGCAGCGGCAGCATAGTTGTTACATTTTTTTAAATATTTGTCTGTCACATTTCATGCCTGGGGAAACTTAAGCGCACAGTGTGGGATTTGCAGCTCCGAAGACATTTTTTATTTATTTTTTTATCCCCTCATTGTGCATTTCTCCCCTACTGAGGAGAAACGGGAGCTTCTTTCTCCTCTGAAGCCGCCCTGCTGTTAGATCGCTCTCTCTCTGAGAGTATTACATGATACCCGCTGAGTTTCTCATAAACAAGCTTTCCTTCATGTTCTGTTTTATCTGCACTCTTCACTTCGTATGAAAGGTGAGCTCGAACAAAAGGAGGTCACGCCCTTTGATTTCCGCGTGTCTTCCTGCCAGCTTTACTGTTTCTCTCCTGCAGGAGGAAAAGCATGCAGGAGGGATAAGGGCCAAAGTTTTTCAGTCTGTAACGATGAGAGAGAGAGAGAAAGAGAGAGAGAAAGTATCCCTGCATGCCGGCTTGTTAGCGCTGTCTGGTGGCATGGATCATAGTCAGAGATGTTGGCAGAAACTCTGCAAAAGTAACAGTCATCCACCTGCCAACTGCAGAGAAATATTGGCTGTGATGTTAGCAAATTGTCACTTTCAGATGGCCCTTTGGCAGCAAATATTTTTTTTTTCTTTTTTTTTTTTTGTCTAATTAGGATTTTGTTTCAAAGGAGTTTTTCCCTTTTTCTGAATAGCATTGTATTAACATTGTCAGATTATAATCGGGGTTCATCACCATTATTTGTTCTGTCTCCAAACAGAATTAAAAAGCATGAAGCGGTTATCTGTATAAACAGAAATCCAGCAGTGAGGTTCTGATGCAACAATTGTACGACTACATAAAGATAATAACTTTTCTAATATGAAAAGAAATTTGTTCAAATCTATTCGTTTTTCTGTTTTAAAAAAATAAATGTATCAGTAGAGATAAATCTGTAACAAGGTTTTTTTGTTTCAGATTTAAGAAGTTGGATTAATAGAGAAAGAGGAAGATAAAGATTTGCCATTTATGTTAGTCTTTTGTTTGCTATTTGATGACCCAAACATCCTTTTTGAGTTGTTTTTTTTTTGTTTTGTTTTGTTTTTTTTGGTATGAATCTCAACTGGATTTGTCGATCTTTGTTCAGGTTGCCAATCCGAGCCTCTCTGCTGTGTGTCCAGCAAAACATGACCTAAATGAATTCAATATGGATTACAAATTATTTTAAATGTTTCAGAAATATCCAAACATATCTAATGTCCTGTTTGTGAACATGGAAAAAATTGTTTGTTCAATTCAAAAGTATATATTAATAGAATCTTGTTTGTTAAGCCCAATATCACATACCTGGTCTCATGAGTTGACTGAACATTTCTAGTGGTCATGTGCAACAATTGCATCATCGATGCAATGATTATAAAGATATCTTGAAAATTAGCTCTGTCTTTTTTTGGCTCATGTTTATTAATTTTTTCAGAAATACTTCCTATTAATAATAATAATAATAATACTAAAAACATTTTTCACTATTGAGAATTTTAGATTTGAAGAATCTAAAACTGTGGACTGAAAAAAGAAGCTTAATTTTTAGACTTCTTTTTTCATCTTTGGAAAATGTTTTTTTTGCTTTTTGTTTTTTTGTTTTTTATCCCTTGTTTGTTAAAGAAAACATCTGGCAAAATAATAATTGAAAATTAGAAAAATATCTGTTTACGAATCCAACGAAGCACCATACTCGCAACATTTATTTTTCAACTCAAGCAGTTGTTAACCTAGACAACGTTGGTGTTTTTTGGAAAACAAACTGAGTTCTTTTACTTGAATTTGTTTCTGACCAATGTTTTTTCAGGATTCAAAAGATGGTGGAAGGAAAAAAGCGAGGGGTGGCAGCGAGGTTGGAGAGATGACTCCCAAACCGAGTAAGAAGCTGATGAAATCAGCGGAGAAATCCCCAAAGACCAACCCTCCTTCTGAAGAAACCTTCAAGCCCTTTGATTATGCTCAGTCAGATCTTAAAGTTTTTGATGGTAGGCTTATCTGATCGTATCTTTTTATTCCTTTGAAAATACCACATCCTAACTTTAATCCAAATTCCGGTGATGCTCAGTATGAACGGAGACAGTATCCTGCTCTGCTTTACAGGCTCCAAAGCTAAGGACAACACGCAGTTTGATCCAAATCGACAAGCCCAGGATTTTAGGAAAAAGGTGCGTTTGTGGTTTGCTTAGCTGTGCAAAGCCTATTTACAAAACTATATAATTTCTTTATGCCTCATGAATTTAACTCTTTTTCCCAGCAGAGATTTCCTCAAGGACAAAAGAAGAACTCTTCAGGAAACAAAAGCATGTCGTACATGAAGGGCAAATCAGAAAGGTAAACATTGAGAACAGTACAGTTTCTTTGTTTCTGCATTTTCAGACATCTCCCATGCTAAATATTCTGTTTAATACCCACAGAGGTTTGCGGCATGCCTGGCCCAAGAGATAGACTCTACATCTTTCCTCATCTTTTTAAATCACCTGGATTACATGCATCTTCCCTTCTTTCTTTTTTTTTTCCTTACCACAAGGGAAACCCAGTTGTTCAGAACTGATCCATTTTTGAAAGTGTTTTTTTTTTCCACCTCTGATACTGCCCTGTAAATATGTGGAAGGACACAAGTCTTTATTAAAGTTGGTTTTAACAGAAAACAGTCTGTGTTTTGAAGTTGTGTGTGAAATTGAATGTGATTGGTCGTTTAAGATTTCAAAAGCCTGGATGTGAAGTATGTATGGCCTATTCCTGTGGAAGTGAAGGGGATGTCACATTTTCAATGCCTGAACAGTTTTATGATTGGAATTATTTTATCTTAAACATATTTTTTTGACATAGCTGTCTAAATTTTAAACTACCATCCTCACTGTGGTTCCCAAGGCGATGAACCATGACTGTTTTGTACTTTTAAAATAGCAAAGTCTTATCAGAAGTAAAATTTTAAAAGAAATTAGATTGTAATGCTTATTCATTTTTTCATATGTATAGCGTTCCAACTAATTATTTTAATGTTGATTTAGACTTTTTCCCCTATGCAAAAGTTGGAACCTTTCACAAAGAAGCCAGAAACTGAGCTTCGGACTGCAGGGTGATTCAGAAATTAAATTCTGTGTTTCTATAAGTCGCTGATCAGTTCTGGGTTCAATTAAACTGGAGATAAGGAAAATGTGTTTTTGGTGATATGTGTTTTACTCAGTCGTGTGCGTAAGCTGTGGACTGCGGCTGAGCACATTGAGAATCTTATTCAATTATCTTGATAGCCATGTCCTCAGAAGAGAGGTGCAACAATAAGATAAACCATGTTTTTTGTTTCACAAATGGATCATATCTGGGAAGTCTGAAACAGCTGACTCAAAAAGCAATTCAAATGTGGGGATTTTAAAAGGACGAGTTGGACAGGTATTCTGATGAGGGTCAATTCCTCCTGTTGTTTGTTGCTGGCTGGACGTAACCTCTGAACCTTCATTACCCTAAACAAATTTGGGTAATGGGGAAAAAATAATAATTATTGGATAAAAATAATTATTGCATAAAGCGTTCCTCTTATTTGTCTGAGAATTCGCTTTTCATTAACTAACACACTAATGCATTGTGCGTATTGTGTGGTCTGAATTATCGTTTTTATTATTGCTTCATATTTGGATTTTAAACCTTGTTCTTTGTTCTTGTGTCCAACTGGAGACAGGCATCATATATTGGCTATAAATGTTACAATGGCCTTACAAAAATTAACCAATGACTGAAATGGACATTTCAGTATTGAAACACTACATAATTTTGTATTAACAGTAAATTACAGCACATATTAAACACAATGTTTGGCGTTTCTCTTTTTTTATTTTATTTTATTTTATTTTATTTTTTGCATTAGAAGTTTTTACAATTGAATATCATCCGTTTTTATGAAATAGTTGCTAAAATGTTCAGTAAATTTCCGTTTAGAACGTGAAAGAACTGGCTCTCCTTGCTGAGCCGAGCCAAAAGAATCGAATCACAGAATACGGTCGGAAGTCCCGTCACTATAACGTGGGGCTCCTCATAGCAGACAGGGCGGCGACCACGGTGCCACGTCAAACAAACTACGCGCTGCCCGGCTGTCACTATTGGTCCTCACAATTCATGTGTCACGTCAACGCAAGCTGATTGGTCGAAATGCAAAGCAGCAAGTTGAGATGTCGGGAAACGGCTTTTGTAGTCGTAAGTTGCTCACGTTGCTGCTCTTCGACTCGCGCTAGTGTTCCTACCTGTGGCCGTGGGCAGCTGTTATGGACCGCATTAAGGATGGCTGGTTCACAGAGTCCTGCGCGATGTGGCCCGGGCAGGCGATGAGTCTGCAGGTGGAGGAGGTTCTCTACCACAAAAAGTCCAAATTTCAAGATGTTATGGTTTTCAAGAGGTGAGTGCTTCAGCTCTCACATCTGTGGCTAATGGCTGTTAGCTCCAGTCAACCAGCACTGATTGGGGGGAAGCATAGCTCGATCCACGTAGCCGTCGATATAGGTTTGAGTTCTCCCACAAATTCATGCACATGAATGATTAAACATGCAGTCTGCTATTAGGCAGCCAGCTTTCAAATGGGACTTTATCTGGTTATCTATTTATTACATGTAATAAAGCCCCCCGTGCCTTATTGCTGCTCTTCCCCTTTCCCAGTAAAACCTATGGAAATGTGTTGGTTCTGGACGGGGTGATCCAGTGTACGGAAAGGGACGAGTTCGCCTATCAAGAAATGATTGCCAACCTTCCTCTGTGCAGCCACCCGGGCCCCAAAAAGGTACCTCCCATCGGCTGCTGTTGTGCAATCCAGAGAACGTGGATTCTGCAATCTGTCACGACAGAAAAAGTCAACCAGCATTTTCGCTTCCGCTCCTGCAGGTGCTGATCATCGGCGGTGGAGACGGTGGCGTGTTGAGGGAAGTGGTGAAGCACCCGCTGGTGGAGTCGGCAGTTCTCTGCGAGATAGATGAGGTGGGGACCAACAGCACTGACTCAAACGAGCATCACTGCTGAACCTCTTCACGTTTTGTCATGCTCTAAAACTGCAATTTAGTAGATCATCACAAAATGAAAGGGGGGGGGGGGGGAGAATCTAACTAGTTAATAGAGTGGGCAAATATTTAATTATATCAGCAACTGTGTGAAAGTATGAGACTTGATGGAGAACATGAGTTATTAGTCAAGCAAGTAGCCAAGAAGCCCATTGAGGGAGCTGCAAAGGTCTACTGTTCAGGTGGAAACGCATGTCAACAAAACATTTGGCAAGAAGAAATTCCTTTAATATTAGGAAATATTTCACAGTCTCTATTACAATCATCCAAAAGTGATTTATGAATGGAGGACATAAAGGCAGTTGGTGTGAGAGAAAAAGCTGAATGAGATGGGGGTTTAGATGGAGACGGGTGACGGGAAAAGTTGCAAGGAACAAAAGAAGAAGCGTTGCAATCATCCAAGAGAGAACAAACTCTGAGAAATCTTCTCATGAGAGCTGACTTTCTCCCCTCTGTAGGATGTCATAGAGGTATCAAAAAAGTACCTCCCAGGAATGGCGAAAGGGTTTTTCAGTCCCAAGATCACCCTCCATATTGGCGACGGCTTCGAATTCATGAAGAAAAACCAGGATGCCTTTGACATCATTATAACCGACTCCTCAGATCCCGTTGGTGAGTGCTGCAAATCCTTCTTTTCTTCATTTTTTCTTTTCTTCCACTTTCTAGGTTCTAGTCTAATTTCAAGTTCGGTGTTTTTTGCGTCACAGGACCTGCAGAGAGTCTGTTCAAGGAGTCCTACTATCAGCTAATGAAAGCAGCTTTGAGAAGCGGCGGCATTCTTTGCTCCCAGGGTAAGTTTAAAATAATGACTGAAGCAAATTTTTGGAACGCCTGACACTTTCAGAAATATTCATACGCCTTGTAATTTTCAGTGTTTTTGAAAAATTCAAGGCATTGTCAGGAAATTTATAATACACCAAATAAACTAGCGCATAATTGGAATAATAATTGGGAAGGTTAGGTTGAGTCAGGAGTTAGAAAATGATTTTTACTTTTTTTTGTTGGTGTTTTGTTTTCCTCTATACGCTTATGACTATGCATGAGCTACGTTGAAAACAAGAACTCACATATATTCATCTCTACATCTTCAGAGCTGGTGAAGGCCAACCTGAATTATTTAGAGATTCATAAAATGATTTCAAAACAATGTATTGTTTTCCTTCCACTTCTCAGTTAGAAGCAGTTTTTTGTTAGTCTGTAACATGCAATCTTAATGAAATACAGTGAAGCAAATTGGGGAATAAAAATAAAAGCTGGAGTACAAGTACTTCTTCATGTAGCCGCCTCTGTTTCCTTTTACTTATTTCTACTTGGCTTTTAGTCAGACCATATCAGAGAGCATATTGTCATGAAGGAAGCTTTTTAGCAGACCACATTCCCTTTAATATTTACAGGCGAGTGTCAATGGCTCCATTTGGAGCTGATAAAGGAGATGCAAACCTTCTGCAAGACGCTTTTCCCCGTGGTGGACTACGCCTACAGCACAATCCCAACGTATCCCAGCGGCCAAATTGGATTTATGCTCTGCAGTAAAAATCCTGTAAGCATCCCTCTCCATTCCTGTTTGTCCTGACTTCCTGATTATTTTTTTTTTTATTGTTGTTTTTATTTTTTTCTTTATGGCTCATTGTCAAACTATTTCTCAACACGTTTCGACGTGACTTGCAGGAGACAAACTTCCGGGAACCAGTGAAAGCTCTCACTAAAGAAGAAATGGAAAGTATGAACCTTAAATATTACAACCCTGATATTCACAAAGCATCCTTCATCCTCCCCGAGTTTGCCAGAAAGGTAAGTTGCAATAATGACTTAGGCGAGAAGTACGGTGCCTTGCAGCTTCTATGTTTTATTGCGATTTCTAGAACAAATCAACAGAAAGTAGGAGGATGATGAATAATTATAAAAAAGGGTTTAAAAATGAAAATCTGTATAAGTTTACATCTTTTTTTATTTTGTCCCCTTGAAGCAACACCTTGGACAACTTTGTCCCCTTAATCTAAAAAAGACTGACGTTCTTCTTTCCTTTCAAAATAGATCCAACTCGCTTAGAAATGCGCTGGGAATTGAACCAGTCTCAATGTGTTTTGATCTGAGTCACTCCATGACAATCTGGGCTGTGTGTTTAATATCAAAGCTCTACCTCTGTCCCAGTTTCACACTACCATGGGAGGTCGGTGCATTCCAGCTGACTAGCTTTAGTGTTTTACATGATGGCCAAAATGTTCAGTAATGAACTCATGTGACCACAGCACATTGTGTGTGCTTGTTTGCTGTGCTCTGGCTCGTGGCAGACAGAACGCAGGTCTGTTTTTGGCAGATCTGACCAGATTTGTGCAGAGCCTGACTAAAAATTCACATGTCAGTAATTCCACCTGAGCTGTGAATTTCTGCAGCTCCTTTAGAGTTACAGTGGGCCTCTTTGCTGCTTTTTTTGATTATTGGCTTCCTCCTTACGTTTTTATAAACCAACATGTACTGGCAGGTTGCAGTTGTCCAACCGCCTTTCCATCTTTTTTTGATTGAACAGTGTATGATGAATTATTAGGGTCATTGTATATGGAAAAAAAATGGCTGCTGATGAGTAAATTTCTACCTAAAAACTACACACATTTACAGAAAAGACTTGAATATTCTGTCAAAGTTGTACATTTGTGAGGAAAAAAAAGAAAATTTCCTGTGATTAAAGTAAAAAATATATATTAAATCTCAAACACTGACATTGTGAAGTTAGATTTTTTTTTTCCTCAAATGTTTGCTGATGTAATATCAGACATTTACAAGAAAAAGTGACAAAACTCTGTTTATTTGTTGGATAACTTCTAAAAGTAACAGGCTTGAATTGCATTTAGTTATTAAAAGTATGACAGGCCAGCAATTTCATTTCACTTTACAGTTATTTAATACTTAAAAGTGGTCTAACAAAGTCACCAAAATACAGTACAAGAAAAAATTCCATGTGTATAGATAATTTTGCAAGGTAATGTATGGACCGATACGTGACTCGTTAGTTTTGTCGTGTTGCTGATAGTTTTAACTGAGTTATTTTTTTTCCATCATTATCAGGTACTCGGTGAAGCATAACCTGCAACAGAAGACTTGCCTGTCCTCTCCCCGACCCTCAGAACACATGAAAAAAAAAAATCCCCTCATTCCATGACTTTGCCGCCTCTTCATCATAGTTCGCTGTCACCCAAGAGGAAAATCACTTGATGGGAACCCGCTGGATCACTACCCGTCAGTGTTCTTCTCCTTCAGTCTTATGAACATGTGCTGTTGAGTTTGTTTGTTTTTTTTTTCCTGTCTTTTTAAACTCCAATAATTTTTATAGAGCCGTTTAATGGACTGGACTGACTGGAAGACCATTGTGATATGAACTTGACCTCATTCTCCAACCATGTACTGTCAGACTCTGGATGTTACAGACCATGTAGATATGTAATCTGATGCACATCGGTTATTTTGTTTTTTTTATGTTTGTTCATCGAATAATATGCAGCATCCATATATCACGACTGGGCATTCAGGCCTCTCATCACTCAGTAACACAACAGACCTATAGTGCCTGATATTAGCACTGTGCTATGGAAGAAGAAAAAAAAAAATCTGTAGAGTCCTACGCTTAAACTGTCGGGCCAGTGTTTGACAAATTTTAGAGTATTAAACTTGAGAAATATTACAATTAACTGATGTGTAGCTTTGAACATCAGGTATACGTAAAGCTTTCTATTATGATTTTGGAATGTCAGAAAAATAAAAACAAACTAAGAATCTAACGGAGGTTTGAAGTGCAAGAAGTGGACACCCTTTAAGATTAAATTCATTATTCAATGTTTTGCTTGCAGAATTAGGGATTTGCCTTCTGATAGGACGGCTGCTTTTGTAGTGAATCTGTTCTCCTACTGCAAGATGCTGATGACCTCTCTCCATGTGGAAATCTTTAACCGTTGAGTCAACATGATCTTCGTTGAGCCGTGGAGTTGTACACGAGTAATGAATTTGTTTTTATAAGAGTTATGAACTGTAATAAATTAGTAACACAAACTGAAGTTTGAAGGTTTTGTTTCCTAAGGATTTTTTTTCCCCATTAATTTAATTTAATTTTTTTATGCAAGTAGGCAGGCTTGCATGTACAATAATTTTTGTAGTGCTGTTTAATGGCCTGGAATGGCTGGAATACCATTGTGATGTAATCCTGACTACTTGCAGGTGCATCTCAAAAGGTAATAAGAAGTCAGTTCACAAAGTGAAGCTTAGATTCACAACAGAGTTGCTGTTTTTTTTAGCACATTAATAGAAGAAAACTGCCCAATCCTTTGATTTCTTGAATCATAAATGATGTCAGAAGCACCAAATTAGTTGTAAAGTCTGCTTTCATATGAAAGGAAACTTTACATTTCTTTTGAAAGTCAAGTCTCTTTCATCACCATCTAGAATAAAGAAACTATAGATGGGGTGTTTAATTTGATTTTGGCATCATTAAATAATTTTTGAATTGTATTGTTTGCAAGTCTTCCATATATTATGCAACTTTCTCTTATAGAAAGTCAGATCAATTAACCAGAAAATAATATTCTCCTGTATCAAGCTGCACCTGTGTTACTCTATTGCTACTTGCGTCTAAACATGCACTGAATATTCAGCTGCCAGAAGGTGGCGTTCTTGAATCTTTTCTGGTTAAATCTGCAAGCTCCTGTTGTGGTTGGGGGGGAGAAAAAAACCATCAAATTTTATATACAGTACCTTTAGGTTCCTGCCCTGATGTGATTTGATTTCGTTTGAAAAGGCCCTGGGCAACATTAAATTGCTCTTTCTTTGTTTTTGTGATGTCAGGTGTGAATATAACACAATTACTGCTCAGTTACATCAACCTCAGTGACTGCTGTGTAAGACGCCAGCCTTCATTAGTTTTTCTATTAAAATGTGACCAAGCTGAAACAATAAATTATTCCTGTGGTCGCTTATAAGAGTGCTTCTCAGGTGCAGCTGCTTGTGTGGTGATTCTCCACACAGCTCTCTCCCAACACGACTCCTGAACTAGCTCTTTATTTTATGTTGTTTTTTCTTAAATATGTTGAAAAGAAAAAGTTGGATCACTCCGTTTGTTTTATGTAACTATGCCCAGTGAGTCTTGATGGAAGCTTGTGGATCCACCTGGATTAGAAAACAAGGATGAACTCTGCAACTCTCCTCTACAGATGGTTGTTGAGTCGATCTGTTCATGTCGCAAAAAAAATAAGAGGTACGAATCCCATTTATGCTGTCTGGGAATGCCGATATCCATCATCTTACTGACTTCTTCTCACTGTTTGAAGACTCTTCTGAGCTTAACCCGACATTTCCTAAAGGCAGCGAGCCGTTGTGGCTTCTTCAAACACACTGAATTGTCAATACTGTAACCGTTTCAATAAGTCAGCTAATCTTCGGTCAAGCGCTCTGGGCTGGGTTCAGATCAGAAGAAAACACCCCCTAAAGACTGTTGTGAAAGCATGACCAGCCCATCTGAACATTTCAAACAGGGAGTCCATGTTCCCTGCCAGGGGCAGTCTGGCAAATCCTGCAAACTTAATTGTTTTTTTTTTTTAATAAGTCTTTGAGATACCAGCTTCAAAATCACATAGTGTGTTGGCTTAATCTCCTCTACACAAGCAGTTCTGTTACATACTGCATCACAGTATGTAACAAGACATATTTTGAAGTTAGATACTCAAAGGTATACGACTCAGGAGGATAATAATGGCATTATTACTAATGAGTCGTGTCAAGAGATTTGAAGATTCAATAACAGAAGAAAATACTTGTGAGCAAAAAGGCAATATTTACCATCACATAGAACTCAAAATTATATGTTAAAGTTCAGGTCAAGATTTTAAGTAAATTTACTGTGGGGAAAAAAAAAAAACAAGTCTTGAAGACTTTAGTGAGATGGGTTAGTGGTTCTCAGTAATCCACCTCACTGAACACTTAACATGAACAAATGCCACTTTGTTGTCAATACATTTTAAAATTGCATCCAAAAAAAAAAAAAAAACAGTCCCACTGTTCAGAGGATCTTTCATCTTTATTTAATTCAAAATATCCATGTCAAAAAAATAAATAAAAAGGAAAAAAGCATCCTGAATTCAGATTTCTGAGAGGGAAAGACCACAGCCTCTGAATCAGCTACGTTTTAAACTCGTATTTATTTCGCCTAAAAGCTAGATTTTTCCTGGTTTCACAGAAAATGGTTAGTTTGGGGAAATGTGGGTCCCGGTTTGTGACCCATTTTGTTGAGTTGAAGAAGAGAATGAGCTTCATCTGTCTTCAAAAAAACCCCATTATATAAAAATATAATGAGTGAATATAGACATAGTATTTCATACTGTGATATCTATTAGGTGGGATTCCTGTCAGACAGATTCTATTTTGAATAAAAGACGTCATCCACTTGTTTACGTTGTATCCTGCCTGTCACCCATTCTCTCAGAGCAACCCTGTGAAGAAGAAGCAGGTCGGCTGCAGAAAATGAAAAATGCATCACTCACTGTAAGCCAAACACTCTGTGTTTAGTTGTTAAAGTTGTAGATTACTCTTTTCACCCCAGTTTAGTAGTCCCAGTGTGAACGTTACTCATTAAAACCATTTTTGTGGCATTAGGAACCAATATGCTCGGACTACTCCATCGTGAAAAGGTCTAGGGATATGAACTATTTTGTAATCTTTTCTGAATACTGTTCCATTAACATCTGAAATGTTTTTTTGATGGAGACACATCCATCTATATTAGCTTCTACTGCTTTTACAGTTAGCACTAAACACAGGGATAAGCTTTGTGTGCTTCCAGATCGAAATATGTGTTTGGTAGCAATTCATCTTGGCAATAAATCTCAAAGAATCGTTGGAAAGCCTGTTTACTTCCACTGAAATGGTAACACATTTGTCATGAGTATTCATTTGCTGTATCCGCTCTTCCGTTGTCTAACAGCTTTACGCGGAGGGAGTGTAATGATGTGGGGCAACGTCTCCTCTCCCAGAAAACAAGTAACTGTAAGCAATTCAAAGCAGGAATATATTAAGACGAGCCTGCAGCCAGTAGCAATCCCATCCATATCTCAGCACAAGTTCTGACTCAAGGGGAAACAGAAAGCTGGAACTTATCGCTACAACCTGTTCTCAGTTTACTGTCTTTTACTTCAGTTTCAGATTGGGCAGGTAATTAGCGGGGCTTACTAACTCTGCAGCTACAATTTTCTTTATATTGGTAATGATAATCAGCCACAACCAACTGGGAGAACCACTAAAAGTAACCAAGTGCAACCAGACATTCTTGTATCATATAAAACCTTGGATTTAGAGGAAAGTGTTTGGCCTTTGCTTATCAGTGCTGTAACATGCAGACTCTCCCTGTCGCCAACTTTGAATCTGATTTAGCGTTTTCCTTTATATTGGGATTTATTATTCCTTGTTTCACATATCCAATTTATTCTGCAGTTGTTTATTATTGTCATTTGGGTCTTGCCTATATGTTAATTTATTCGTGTTGAGTTTCTTACTCAAGTTTGTGTTTTAGTAGTCTGTGCATTTTGGCTTAAATTCCATATGTTATGCTGTATAGCCTTTATAAGTATATATCCTATTTATCTCGTTCAGTTCTCTGCGAGTTTTTTTTTTTTTTTTCTGTGTTAATCACATCAGTTTCTTCTTAGTGTCTTATCTCCCTGGTATCTCATTTGCTAATTAACTCACCTGGCAGCGTCCCAGTAATGAAGCCCTACAGTCCAGCATCCAATCATGGGGTTCAACAAATAGCCACTTAGCAGTCAGAGCTTCTTTATTGTCAAGATTTATTTACTGTTTTTAATTCATCCTGTAAAATCCTTACATAATAAAGGACTAAAAAAAAAAACTTTGTAAGCCTGCTTTTTTTTTTTCAAGCATTTCCCCAGGGTTTAATAAAAAGACTTTGCTGAGTCTCCTCCGCTTTTGAGCTATAACCTGAAAAATATGAGTGTAATAAAAAACTGATTTGGTAAAGCTTTCATTAGTTAATGCAGCAAAAGGATTCAGTTCCCAGCAATTCTGGAGGTATTTTTCCTCTGCCACTGTAGAAAAACACTACAACATAAGATATCATAACATACATACAATGTCTACGTCAGTGCTAGTGCTCAAACTTCATTAAAAATAGCTGGAGATTAATGAGACTGGTTTGTATTTGTGAAATACAGGAAGGACCGTTTTGATCATTAGTGGTGTGTGAAGCCTGTGTGTGAAATAAAAGTAAAACTGATAAGGAAGTGATTGTTTTAAAGTGACGAACGTTTTGCTGCTTTCGAGTCATTGGGAGTGTCAGACAGTTCAATTGTAATATAAAGGTGTCAAATAGACACATGGAGAGAGGATGGCAGGAATCAGACGCTGCCTGAAGTTAAATGTCAATCGTCAGGGAAGAGTAAATCAGGTCACTCTTATTTTTTAAAATAATCGATAGCTCCCGCTGGAAAACTGCATTATTTGAAATATTGAGCAATTAAAAAAACAACATGACTCAGAAAAACGTACAACCAACATTGGGGCATTGTCGCTCCCTTCAGCAGAAACAACGTAAAGGTGGACTGTTGAGACGTTGTAACTTGTCAACATCAGCCGTCATAACACTGCATCTCACTCAACATTTTGAGTTTGAGCTGTTTTAAATGACTAAAACCAGCTCAAATGTAAGGAACATGTCACAAGCTACCACTCTGATGAAAGTGTGTTTGCTTTTCAAACGAGCTGAAGCTGATGTGGCATCTTTTTAGGGAACTATAGTCATAACATTTGCAGAACCTCGCTTAAAAAAAAATCAAATTGTTGCTTTGATGCTTGATCTAGGACAGCTTGTTGTATCTGCTGAGGACACGTAGGGTTGGATCGTTTACTTCTACAAGTGCCATTTACTTTGGTTTCTTTTGTGTGATATTAGCTCTTGATGTGAAACATCTAGGTTCTTCTTTTAAAAAAAATTAAAAAAAAAAAACATTTTTTCATACCATGGCACCTTTTATACCACTTTTATCAGTTTCTATTACCTAGTGACGTTGTTTTCTCTCTGCAGATGTTCACATTACAGCCACAGTTTGTCAAAGGGTGAACGTCCAAACGTTTCCATTTGTCATATCCTGACCTCTTCATCTCCCCTTCTCTTTTTCATGCTCACGTACTGATACCCCCAACAGCATACACACACACGCCGCCCGTCACACACCCACCAGCCTCTACGTCAGTTGCAGACGGGGGCAGAAGGGGGGCCGATGTATAAAAGAATGGGGGACTTTGGAGGTAGAGCAGAAGAAACATCTGAGTTTCCCCAGATCTGATGAGCAGCTGCCACCGACTGCAGCACTCTTTCTTCACCGCCACCGCTCTCCACCTGGACCTTCAATCGGTCTGAGCTGCTCAGACTGTCTCTTACACACACACGCAGACACGCACACGGTCATACACGCTTGTCTCCTGCTCCTGTTGCGCTTGTACTGCCCTCCTGCCACAACATGCAGCTCCTGGTGGTGTTAGCAGCTCTCATGGGGGTTCTGTTCAGCGTAAGAGCAGCTGGCGTGCTTCCTCTGGAGGACAGGAGTCCCATCCATGCGAACAGGGTGAGGATATTTAACACATGGGTGATATTAATTTCCGATGGTAATTGTTAATTCTGATAAGTGTTTTACTTTCATTATCTAAAAAAAGAGCTGGATAATTTTAAAAAATGGGCAATAGAATGTTAATAAGCTATTTTTATCAAATAAATACATTAGAATTGTCAGTCTCATTGCACTTCTTGTATAATCCTATTAGTTCTTAATAGATAAACACAAAAATAACAGTGAAAATATTCATTTGTCTGATAATTTCTGTATTGCCATTTTTCTTCTCCTTTTTTTAATTAATTAAATTTTTTTTTTTTTTTTTGCCTTCTCAGGAGCTGAGTAAAGAGCGTAAAGAGCTGATCCTGAAGCTGGTGTCCGGCTTGTTAGATGGAGCTCTGGACACCAACATGCTGCCGGGCGAAGCATCTCCTGTGGACCTTGAGGAGCCGCTGGAGTCCCGCCTGGAGGAGAGGGCCGTCTACAACAGGCTATCACTGCCTCAGCGTGACCGCAAAGCGCCCTGCAAAAACTTCTTCTGGAAAACGTTCACCTCGTGTTAACAGAGCCCAAAACCCGCCTGGCTCTGTACCTCTGGTTTTTTTGTTTTGTTTTTTTCTCCCCTGCTCCTCAGCTCAACATGAACTGCAGTAGATCTCAGCTGCACATACCATTGACACCAGTGCAGCATTGATGGACTTCACTGAGACAGTGTGTATTTCTGAATACTGACTATTTATGTACACAATGTATGTATTTATGTATTTATGTATCGTACCGTAACGGTTTATTTCAGGCTCAATAAAAAGCATGCATTATGATGTTGGACAGAACAGCGGCAGTTAATTCTCCAAAAAATTAAAAAAATTAAACAGGAGGTCATATTTTTCACCTGCTTCTAAAGTTCAAATACAAAGTCAGATCAAATGCAAAAACAATGGCTGGTGTTTATTTTTTTATCTTATTTAATTTTATTATTATTATTTCTCACGTTGGAAAGTGACTAAGATTGTGGTAATATTTGTGCAAATATAATTTTCTATCTACTAAACACTGCCTTTGTGGTGATAAATGTCACGAAGAGGACACGTCACGCTTTTTTAAAGTCATATCTTTACAAATGCAACACTCACTGGAAAACAACATTAAACCAGGATGTTTTACAAAAGCCAGTATGAAAATAGATTCTGCTCAGTTCGACAGAATGATGAGCAAAGTAGATGTCTTTTTATGAGACACATTAAAACAATATGTGCAGGGTTGTTGAAAGGGACTGGAGCTGCGCAGCTCAGTGGAAGAGCAGGCGCATTAAATGCAGGGGCTACAGTCCTCAGTGCAGATGTTCCTGGTTGGATTCCTCTGTTTCCTGTCCAGCTACAAATGAATTAATGCAACTGGAGCCACAAAAACCCTTAAAAAAAATTGGCCAAATTGAAGCATCACATAAATAACATCTAAAACAAATGAACAGACCTGCATTCCTGTGGTGCTTTGGGAGCTCATGGTGAGTGTACCACAGCTTTTCCTGCAATATCAGGAAAGCCGACTAGAACGGCCGGACTTTATGTGGAGTAAATCAGAAGAATGTTAAATGATGTCCAGGTTTACAAACTCCGAGTCAGCAAGAGTCCACATCCCCAGTCATTAGAGAATATGCTCACATATTCACCATATTTAATTACTTTTTTTAATATACCTTTTCCCCAAAACAAACATTTTTAAACTGAATTTAGTTGGTTACAAGTAGCGTTAAATATGGAAGATAGGATATAATTTATCTGGGTCTCATATTAGGATATAAACAGTGGTGTGTAGACTTTTTTAAGCTTTAGCTGTATGTCAAAACTTAACATTCAGTTTCCATTATTACTCTGCTGTTGTAATAAGAGGTAGCAGATATGATATTCAATTGAATGTACCATGCTGAAACATGAAAGCTGAAAACAACTACCCTTGTTCCCATATGTAGTTCTTTTTGCTAACGAAGTGTGCCTTATTAGGTGCCTTAATCAGGGTTTCCTTCAGAAAACTTGCTGGCTGGTCGGGGACACCGAGGCGGTCCACCGGGGTTTTGTATTAAAACATTTTATGTTGACAGGAAATGCAAAAGTATTACTGACTAATTATATGTTACTGGAAAACATCGCCAGTGAAATGCTATTTAAACCCACAACAATAGAGTCTTAAAAACAACAAATCAAATAATACAATTAAAATGAATACCAGTTATCTGCACTGTTTAATCCAAATTAAGTCAGCGGTTCCATAAATGATAATATTTTAACACAGATCACAGATATATAAATGTACCATTTGTTCATTGTCATTATCAATGCTGTTTAATTCAACTGAATGGTTTCGGGACACATAAATTAAAAGAATTTCAAGGAGCTGGCAAGTTTATTTTGTAAAAGTTCAAAGAACATAGTTAGATTGTTTTGTTACCACAGCTACAATCTGAAGCTGTGAGTTTAATCTTTGAGTTCACAAAAAAAAATAATATTAATAATAATAATAATAATAATAATAATAATAAAACAATATAAAACCAGAGGGATGCATGACTGCGAAGGCTCCACTCCAGGTTCAACCTGCATGATGAGGTTAGCCAGACATAAACTACAGGAAGAAAGAGCCAGATGCTGGGTGGCATGTCGAGATGTAAACTTCTGATGTAAATAATTTGTTCACAAAGAAAAATCATTCTCACCACTCCCTTGACACGCACGAGAAATGTGCCTCCTGCAATCATGAAGGTCTGATAGAATCATTGATTAAAAGACACAAAGTGAGACTTAAATATGAGGAGCAGCTCAAAAGACACATTAACAAGCATCCAAATTCAAAGAACAAGAGGAAACCGTGAAAGCGGTCAGGTTGCAGAAGTGAAGTTGAAGCTTGCTCTGGGAAACAAACACCCTAGAGTCTCAAACCTGAGGTCCATCTGCAAACTGAGCAAAGAAAACTGAGCATAGCTTGGGTCGGCCTTCACGCCAACCCAAACCCAGATTGCAAACTTCATTAGTCATTAAAATAAACCAAACATTTAATTGTAGCATACTGTGATCACAGTACTAATATACGAAATATATAATGCTTCTATATTTAGAAGGCTTTCTAAATATATATTTAAATATTTTCTATGGCTATGGTTCCAGTCGTCTGGAGTCATTGGTATGCAAGTCTTATGACATTTTGATGTGTTATTGTGTATCTTGACTTTGTTCTTTCCTATGTGCATGTGGTCCTTGAGTCTGTTGAATAAAGCAATTATCATCAGTATTTTAAATGTAATTCAATCACAAAAATTGTACTCTTATATTACATAAAAGCCTTGTACTAAAAGTGTACAAAGTATACCTCTAGCTGTTCCAGAAAAGCATGTGATAGCACATTTCAAATTGTAATTACAAATTGTATTTTCATTCATATAAACTGCACATATCAGTGTTTGGTTCTGGTTAGTTCTAACTTTGGCATAGTTTGCTTGTGCCTGTTGGTCTGAAAACGCTTAGCTTTGAAAATAGAAAGTCATTTTGCGTTGAGGTTTTACGGATGTGACCCGTTTGATTAGTGCAAGCTGCTTGTTGGGGACAGCAAAGGCTTCTGCTGCATGTGGTGGTAATGAAGTCTTCTCAGCCTGACCCTATCAACACGCTTTGGCGTTCCTGAAGTAAACAAGACACCAACCGACTGCCTCATTATTTACACAGCAGCTGCAACACTCTTTCATATCGTAGCTCTTTAATTCAGGCTGTTTGTCACTCTGAGAGATATGCTGAGAGGTATAATAAATCCCTGATTCCAAATCCGTTCCTCAGTGACTCAAGAGATTTTCTGCAAATGAAAGATCGTGCTGACACCGTTCAAACAAGCTGGGTTTTTCTTTAGTTGTCATGCAGCTAATAATCACACAAGTCCTTTGTGAGATTCGTGAGGTCATTCCCTGCACATACAAGTGCAAAATAATATTACTAATGCGTAACATGATTTAATTACTTCTATTACTATTTGCTGTACAGACACAAAGCAGTGCTTCTCTACTGCATGCCTGTCTGAAAGAGGCAATTTTCTTCTCCTTCCATTAAAATTTCTCACTTTCAGCTTGGAAAATTAACCAGAGGGTTTCCTGAAATCAGAATTTCAAAGTGGGAAACTAAGAGGCTGTTTCAGGTTGTAGATTACTGCAGTAGGTAACGTTTTAAAAAATGCATCGATTTTTACATATGTTTGAAACTGACAATATGTCCTGAGAGTGAAACATGAGAGATAATCTGTGAGCGGTCCTATTGCAACCTGGAAAAATTCAACCACTCCCACTTTGAAACGACCAATCAGAGCGATGAAGAGGGTCCTAGCAGCGTTAATCAATCTTGCGTAAGTGCTGCTCACACCGGTAATGCAGGTGCTCTCCAGATGTGCTAATTAAAAAGAAACTAACAATCCAACATTATAGAAAAACTGTTAATTTCTTGAGACTTCTCCAGGTTGTGGGGGAGGAGCCATATGCAAAAATTTGTTGATTTGTTTTTTAAACAGTCACAGTTTTTAATTAAAGTCATTGAATAAAAAAGCAGAGTCATAATCAAGCTCTGTTTGATAAAATATGTTCATACACACAAGGACTTTGTCCTTTGTATATTTTTTTTATATGTATTTAAAGCAATACATATAATTACATGAACGTTTTAGCAAAAATACAGAACAACTCATTTAAAAAAGTCAAGTAAATATTTCTCACAAGCCAAAGTAATGAACTTTTGAGACTCTATAAAAGTGTCAGAGTAAAAACAAACTCCTGTTGCAGCTCAGTTACAGTCTCATCAGCTCTCTGCCCAGAAGAATAGCAGCTAATGATTCATAATCATGATGATTTTCCAGTCGCAGTTTGAATTCAATTACAGGTTTGGCAATAAAGACATCCTTTCGTTTCACTTTTGTGCTCGTGTTTGGAACATGTGCAGAGAACACCTTGTCGTTGTTGGGGCCTGTCTTTTAGGGAAATCTTCTCTTGATGGTGAGTGATAGTGCTTTGAATCTCAAAAGCTAAATAATTACACGGTGCTTACAACCACTTGGAGCTCTGCTCCTTTAATGACGCTGAGCAGAAAAACCTCTTCTGGGCTTGACTAATTACAGTCCTTCACCGAGGATCATTTAGTCTTATTTATGTTTGAAAGAAAACAGGGAAAAATAATATAAATTGCACACTTTTAGACGGTGAGAGACAAACTTGAGACAAGTTAGAATAAAAAGAAAACAACCTAAGAATAAGAATAGGAATAAAAATGGTCAACCGAGGCGAATCAGTTTTCAGAATAAAAAAAAACACACACACACACAAAAACAGAAAAATAAATAGTATCTGATGCCAGTCTGCATCACCTCAACATTTTAAACATGGCACAATTTGACGTCCGTCCACTCCTGACTTTATACCTCGGAGCTCAAATGAACACGTGGAGGTGCAACATCAAAGCTGATGGCTGCAAGCAAAGCATTTTACTGGCTTTCCTTTTGATCTGAATGATGAGGGAGGGAAAGAAGTACTCAGGCCTAAACTGTGTAATTCAAATTTAAATGTGACTTGATATGTGCGGGTGTTTAAAAATAACAAAGACTTCACTGCTGATTCTCCACCTGAGAGAGAGACAACTTCAAAGTGAGTCCGGATTACATGTGCAGGGGATAAACTTCACAGGATGTGTTTTTAAATAACTCTGTTAAATCAAGATATCTGCTGTATAGTCTTGGACCACACTCATTATTTTCTTTCATAGTAAAGAACATTCCCTTTCTGAGAAACCAGGGGGGAAAGTCTTCTTCTTTTTCTTCTTGCTATTCTTACTTTTGCATTGCATAGTACATATGCAATTAAATGGATTTAAAGTTGATTAATTGCTTCCCTTTAGAAAACTACTTGACAGCATCGGTTGTGTTTTTACAAAGCATTTACACCAGTTACCTATTTATTATTTAGAAACATTTTAGAACTAAAATATGTGCACTTTTATCTAAGAGAGCGTCATGAATAACTACATTTGTTTTGTTTTGTTTGCTTTTTCTTTGAATTTAAAGGACAAATAGTCACATGATGTTGAAACTCCAAAATGACAATGCCAATATTATGCAAAATGCAAGAGTTATTTGTTCAGGTTTTATTTAATGAACCAGCAGAGTCTAAGGGAATGAATATTCAAAATATAAATTGACAACATAAAATTTAGTTGTTAAAAATAACAGTAAAGGATTATGTTAATTATCTGCTGCTTTTTATTCCTCCCATGCACACTTGTATGTGCCAAAGTCATATCTGGACTCAACTGACATCCTTCACTCTTTTCTAGAGTCCACATGTGCAAATTCTTAAAAAAAAAACAAAAAAAACAAAACAAAAACTAATTCATTATACAAAGTTCTTAAATTTCTTATTTTCATCAAAAAAAACCCTACCTACTAAAACCCAGCTGTCTCATCCCCCTGACTGCTCCAAGATTACTATGTTTCTCTTGGGATGTAACAGGTGTGTCAGGACTAATTTTCGTCCTGGCTGGGTGTGCATTTAGAAACAGTTAACATCAAATGGTCTGCTAACCTGGCCTCCGTCAGCCAAGACAGGCCAAATTAACACCCACGGCTCGGCTGACTGCTCCTGATCACAGGTGTGAACCGGCAGGCCGTGTGACAGTTTTCCACTGAAAGGCAGTCTGTGTCCTCCCTCGCCTAAAATAAACACCGCAAAGTTTTACTCACATCGAAGACAAACACGTACACGTTTGTAACTTTACGACAGACTCACATTAGAATCGGTGTCAGCCGTGTGTTCTAACTCATTATGTCGCATATCTGTATCGGGTCACCCAGAGCGTGTGTGCGTTTTTGCTTTGCGAAACTTCCTGCAAGCCACACAGACGCGCGAGTTTACTTTATTAACTCTGCACACCTTGCTTCCAGCGGTCTAATTCATTCCTGTCGGCAAGGCTCATTTTATTCGGCTGTGACATTTTTAGATTTAGGTTGTAGCCTTAAACAAATGTAGCGTGGCTGACAAGCTCAGGCACATGGAGGCAAAAGAAATATGTAGCTTTGTCAAAGAATTTCCGTTAGGGTGGAGCTAAGCCCAGTGTCACTATGTATATATCATCAGGGTCAGGGGTCATTTGAGCTGTTTTTGAGGGGAAAATATAATTTCACTGTCCTCTGCTGCGTAACAGACACGTTTTCAGTGTCTAACAGAAAACAATGATTTTTTTTTGGTTTACCCAATAAAGTAACAAGCAAGTTAAGCTTTTCAAGAGCATTACAAAGACCTATGTCATCATAGAAATCAGACATTGGAGTCCTAGCATTCTAGGATATACAACACACAAACTTAAGCGTCTCTGATGCATTTGTCTCTGAGAGTTTCCCTGTTTGGAAGCACCAATGGAAATGAAGAGATTGTTTTCCCCAGCAGGACCTAATGATGCCTGATGGCTTATTCAGCTGCTGAGTGCCAGCGCTAAAAGCTGATCATTACTGAGCCCCTCTGCTCTTTCGGTGCTAAAGCCGTGGCTCGGAAAATGAGCTGTCACCGGCTCGAGAAAGCAACGCCTTGTACGGTGGTGACCCCGTTCTTTGTGGTTGCTACCGCTTTGGAGGATGGAAAAGGCCTGTGTCGTGCAAGTGATGCACGGTTTTTAAAGCTTTGATTTAAAAAAAAATGAAGTACGAATCCAGGTTGTTTTTAGCAGCTTGTGGTATTTTTTGTGGCGTGAAAAGAGACATGAGGCAAGACACTACAAAATGTCCTCACCAGACCTTTTAGGTTTTGACTCAACAAATTTAACCCATGCAGACCTCCAAGGTATCAAATATCAGAAAATACTTACTGATATTTATTTAATATTTGGTACAAATATTAAATGTCATTTCTGTCTCTGAAGCCTTTTAGAGCTTCATTTGCTCTGTGTTTTGAATTGTTGTCTTGCTGAAATGTCCACCCTGTTTTTATCTTTATCATTCTGGTAGATGGCAGCAGTTTTTTGTTTATTTATTTTTAATCAAAAATGTCTCAGTAATCTAAAGTTTCCATTCATCCTCCCTTCAAATATGTTAAGTTTGCTTGTAACATTTTTAGAGAAACACCTCCACGCTTCACTGACTTCACTGTCAGTGAAGTGTGGAGGTGTTTTTGGGGTTATGTGCATTTTGTCCTCCAAACATAGTGTGTGTTATGGCATCCAAATAGATCAGTTTAGCTCTCACCTGACCATACTTTGATCACCCAGTATTTTATGGGTTTGTACAAATGCTATTTAGCAAACTTTAAATGAGATTCAACATGCTTTTTCTTTAGCGTTGGAGTCTTGTGTGGTGAGCTTGCATGCAGCCTATGGCCCTTAAGTGCAATGCTTATTGTTTTTTATTGGATTGCCTCAGCTAAAATGGCTGGGAGCCTCCACATTATTACATAAAACAACAGTAATATGTTACAGTTCATTAGTTTAGCTCCTGAACTGGATGTCATGACCCAGAATCCTTCATAATGTTTGCATCATTAGAAGACATGATGATTTTGTGGTGCTGGGTAAACAGCACCACAAAAATCACGAGTGCTTTATTTAAATGCCGAAGTGTGTTCTGTGTAGTATTTGTCCCGACTCACAAGTGGGACAGCTTCCTAATTAGCCATATAAACTGTTCATGTTTGCCTGGGCCCTTTGCAGCCAACAGATTTGTTGCTGCCGCAGCAGCTGAGGATCTCAAGTAATGTTATTTTCCCCCACTAGGCATACAGGATTGGACTATTTTCAGGACAATTGGGCCCTTGTGGGATAGCAATACACCAGATTGAAGTTGCTTCAACCACATGGAATCCCCTCTATGTCATATGGTCAGGATGTAACATGGAAAGGAGGAAGAAAAGAGACGTGGAGAAGCTAAATGTCACTGCAGCAGCATGGGTGACAGTGATGGTTGCCGGTTATTAATGGCACTTAAAGTGACGGTCACTTACAAGAGAGTCACACCATTACTCCTATTGGAAATCCATGTGTAATATTTGAAGCCGGTTGTCATTTTTCTCAAGCCTAACAGACCTGAAAATGTTTAATCAATTATACAAGAAGTGACCCCCATTAATATCATCATTTGATCTTTGAATGATGTCCTGTTGGCACAATTTCAATTTTATATAATGACAGTTGCATTCAAATTGCTATAATGAGAGCATGTGTAAGGCTAATACTCACTGATCATCACTTTTGGGATTTTTTTGGGGGGGGGGAGTTTAAAGGAATATTTCTCAATGTCTGAAGAGAGGTTTTGTTAAAAACAGTTAATTTACCTGCAGTAGGTGACCCTTTTTGGCATATTCATATATTTTTATTATGTTTCAAAAAAGTAAGAAAACGAGTGAGGATTTGTTTATGTTACTTGTAGTTAAAGAAGGAAAATGTGGTATGAAGAATTCCCGGACAAATTAAGCCATAAAATTACTTAAAAATGTCAATGTGTTATTTTAATAATGAGACAGTGCTGACATTTGACAATAAAAACAATTTGTATATATCTGTGGAGTTATTTAGACATTCAGACTATTTTGGTGCACTCACTTGTCCTTTTATGTACCTTAAAAGTAAGGAAAGTTAAATCCTGGAGCTGTGCAGCATTTTCGGCTTGTTGAATGCTGATTTGGACTTTTCACCAGTTCCGGTGATGTTTCTGTTGTTGTTGTTTCACGTTAGTGATTAAGTTAAAATGCTGACAGATCTTTGGTTCCTTCATTGTTTCCTTCTTTGTCATCACCGTAGCTGAAAAAGAACTGTCTTTAGTGATAGTGGGGAGACCACACTGTTTTGTTTTGGTGTCACATTTTTAAATCTGCATATTAACATTTATGTGCTCAGCTTTAAAACAACACTGTATTAATTCAGACTGAACACTGTTCTGATCTGCATTAAAAAGACTGTACTAAATATTCTCATCATATATTTATGGACCATTATTCCCCTAATGCCTACTTAGACTTTTCTTACTGCTTTACTTTACATCAGTTACTGCTGCCAATTTTTTTTTTTTTTTTTTTTTTTACATATTCTGTTTACAGTATGTTTCATTCAAGAAGATCACTGGTGCACAGCCTCCAATGTTTGTTACCCAAATATATTAACATTAACTTCTGTGAAAAGAATCACACAATAAAAAACTGATAATGGAGATATTGAAGTTCTTTTAAGATAGTTCAAGCTAACTCTGGTAAATCTCTATCTTCACCAAATGAAAATAGAGATTTCTGAAAGTTTTCTTTGCTCTACTCATTTTTGTTTTTGTTTGGCAATCCTCATCAAACAGTGAAAGTGTGACATAAAGTCCCTTTTTTATTAAGACTAATGAATCCATGTGGAATGTTCTATCAGCACCTTGCTTTCAAAACCAGAATCCCTGTTCTGGTTGCAATGAGGCCGAAAACACAATGTTATTAAGGATCACACAGCGAAGGAAAGAATTCAGCAGACGAAAGGCGCACCTGTGTGCCATTTCTCATCAAAGTGTTTCTCACCAACGTCTCTGACTGCTTTACTGCCTTATGGCAGTTCGCTGCATTTCTAAAGCAGCAGCCTGTTTGAATTAGCAAGGAAATGGCCGTATTTGTTATCTGTGAAAAAGACCCACGCCAGGGTAAATTGAAAGAGTAATGGGCCTGACGTCAGGAATGAATTCCGGCACAAAAGACTCAGGATCGATTCATCAGGAAGATGTTGGTGTTGATTAGCATCTGGGGATGCAAGGGAGCATGAGGAGAAATAAATTACACACTCTGAACATGCGGGTTTCAAATCTGGGACGCTTCGCAGCAAAACCCAGCTAGAGACATGAGGAGATTTTTTTTTAAAGATAATCCCTTCTTCATTTAGACATCTTATCCTAGTTAATTGGCTAATTTTATCTCTACATGTATTTATTCAGATGTACGGGGACAACTTATCTCCAGTCACACATATCTGACGCTTACAGACTTAGCACAACGTCATTTAATATGTTTGGAAATATCAATTTCCCATTTTTGCTTTTGGCAGATGATGTGCTAATGTCGACGTCTTCAAGTCTTGACTTTTTCCATGCAATGGAGCAGAGGGCATACTGGACTATAAATATATTTCAGACCCACATCCAGCATGCTTTCAAGGCTTGTGCTGCTAGCAGGAGATCCTGAAGCAGCTTCAGAACATCTGGAGAGACTTTACACGGTTAAGTATTAACAACATGTTTCCTCTAAACGGAGGAGTCCTGACTGGAATGATAGATAGAGAAGCCTTTTCCAAAGATAAAGCTTCAGAATACCAGAGGAAACAAGCAAAATGTGGGTCAGCAATTATGAGAAGCCTTAAGCAGCTCTAATGACAAGGATTAATTGATTATTGGGAAGGATTATTGATTTTTCAACATGCCAATTTTTGCGAGAATATTAATTAAAAATAATAAAGTTGGGCATGAATGTCATTTTCTAGCAGAAGCAAACATTCTTGATGATGATGACAATGATGATGGATGATGATGATGTTGATAATGATGATGATAACTCTAAATCTAAATATACCAGGGGTATGAATAATTTTATGCCTAACTGTATCCTTTCTGTCATTTTTGTGCCAAAAAATGAACTTGTGCAGATATGTTCTTAACACATCAGGTCCAAATAATAAATAACAAACTGGAATCAAGAAATGAAGCAAGGCAACGAAAAGGAAATCAAGTAAGATATAAAGTGTTGTGCACAGGATGCACAATATATTTCTCTATACTGAAACTAACCCAAAAAATATGTGGTGACACTTTTTTTGAAGAGGTGTGCATAATTGACTTTTAATGCAAATTTTAATGGAACTTTGCATTAAAAGTGTCATCATTTACTGACTAATGCAAAGTTTAGACTTTTAATAAACTTTTATTGCCACTTTTAGAGCACCTTTGAATTAAAACTTCCTGCTGTGATTTTGTTTATTGCAGTCATTTGAACATTCATGCATATTCCAGGTCCTCTCTTTCCTACTGTGTGTCATTTTAAAAATCACCTTTTAAAAAAACAAGTGGAAAAGAAAAAAATCCAACAACAGCAACAGAAAATCGAACAGTCTTTCGCAAGAGATCGCTGTGAGGCATTTGCAGGAGTACCTTCAGTCTGTGCCATTTGCTGCATTTATGTTACAACAATAGCAGCTATAATGGAAACATTTAAACGAGCCTTTCTGCAGAACAAAGGAAAATGTAAATAGTATTGATGACATCCAATGAAATCCCTGTTTGCTCGCCTGCTGAACATCAGGCCTCCAGGCTCAAGTCACGCCACGCTTTGGAAATAGAGCAGGACACTCACTTCCTCACAAGCATTATTTGACCTCTTGTAGTAAAGACAAATAAGAGTCTGTCTGACTCTTATTTCGGGGATATTCTGCTTTAAAGCTGCGTGTTTTATTGAGCAGAAAGTGAGCTGCAGAAACATAAACTCCGCACAGCAAATAACAGTGGATTAACTGAGTATTGTTCGTTGGCATTCATCTTTGCTGACACATCCCCACTTCTTCAAGTCCTTAATTACAGTTTACAGCTGGTGGGTGGTTACAATTGCTGCGTTTGCAGCCAGCGGAACACAAAAGAGATAAAGATGGCAGAGTGAGGGCAAATATGCTGAGAAAGTGTAACAAATATAACACTTATTCATCCTACACATGCATAAGAGAGGAGAGGAGCTACACATCCTCTTGAACTTGAACAAAAGCTTCAAGTTTGGGTCACCTGGGGTCCCGTGAGAGGTTCAACTTGAACAATGTTAAAAACAACACATCTTTCTATCCCTTCTTCTTCCGGGTTGTGATGCTGCATCCCTCTCAACATCACATTCAACTCTCTTTTGTTGACTCTCGGATGCTGACAGTCGCTACCCCGTTTTGTCGGTTTCAGCAGAGCTAATGACTGGCTGACTGGCTTCCTATAAGGAAGCACTTCATTACTGCATGGCACAGCAAGCAGGTGGAGCAGAGCCGTGAGTGCAGCGTCTGTGTTGCGCACATGGAGGTGTAAGATTTGATCATGCTGAAATCAAAACAGCCGCAGCCTTGTGTTTGTTCCATCTTTTTTTTTTTTTAATGCAAGCTCATTTATATGCCCATGGTCTTGTACAGACTGAATATAGTGTTGCAAATTGACGTTTTGCTGACGCAAATGCACATTATGATATATTTAGACTTGATTCTAACTCTTGATTTTTGAACATCTGATAAGCACACATTTTGCGTCTAAGTAATCTCGTGTTTTATTCACATCAAGAAACTGGAGTGTTGCCAAATAAAACCAAAACCAAACACATATAACACATGTAACAATGGAAATTATGGCTGCAAACTTCAATTAGTTTCATCAGACTATTGTCAAAAATGAAGCAAGTAATGTCAGACATTTTTCTGTGTGTTCCTCTATCTGTTGCACAAACCAGTTATTCACCTAGCACATCTTCTTCCACGTTACCGCAGTTCAGAACCAACAAGTTTTTTTATGCAATGTGGTTTCATGACCCCATTGCATAAAGCCAATCAGAAGGATTTGCTGCGGTAAGTAAAACGCTTCAAACCACATAGCAAAGCTATCAAACCAGGTTATTATTAAAGATTTGAAAATCAAGACACATCACATCTGCACTCCTACGGTTTGGAACTGCATAAAAAGCTTTCTAAAACAAATTAGTTAGTGATTCTTTCATTTCCTCTGTATGTTTGGTCTCTATTGAATTCCACCTTCGGCCCAAAGCCACTCGCAGCTGAACAAAATGGTTGCTAAACTCTTAAAAATATGAGCTAAGGAGGAGAAAAGCACAACCTCAGCCATAACCAATCAAACGCAGGAAACGGAGAAAAAAAAGGTGCTTTAGGCCTTTTTTCGAGGATTAGTTTCCACTTTATAAATCGGCACAGGCTGCAGCAAACAACCAAAGAGACGGTCAATGAAACAAGCAAGCGGTTCATTATGAAGGATTTACTGTGTTAAAACTTCTAATTACCACATCTATGGCATTTCAGTACCGACACTGCAAATGGCATTTAAAATGTGAACCTCCAGTCAGCAAAGGCAAAAATCCTGCATTATAACAAAAACAGGGATGTTTGTTCTCTGTTTTAACTAGATTATGTGTTCTGAAATGTTGCTGATGTTTAAAAACAAAACCATATTTCTAATGATACACAATTGTTTGCGAAGCAAAATTAAACTATATTGCAGCAGACTAGATCAACTTATATCGGATTGCTAAAATAGAAGACTTGCCAGAATATTATTGTTGGATTGACAAGTGATGTTTAAGTCCACAAACGATAAAATGTTTCTGTCCTTAAAGGTCTGAGTATGTTCTCTGGCCAGAAATTTCTAAAAGTCTCAAATTTATTTAAAGTCATCAAGAATTAAAGCTCACAAAATTAAACATTTTTGTTTTTCTAATAATGTGGTTGCACTTTCAGAGCTGCGTGTTGTCAGGTCAGGGGGTGTCATATCTGTTGATGTGTCATGCCGGATGATTAAAAGCCTCAAAAAGCTGGATGACGTCTGAGCAGAAAACATCTGCAATGTGCATAGACTGCTCTGTGTCTCCAACATCCCACCAGCTCTACAATAAGGGGAGCCGAAAGGTCACTGAGAAAGAGTACCATCAAAAAGGTCCTTTGATATTGCAAATTAACATTGATATTCATGGGGATAATTATTGCAATTCACGTCAAATACCAGCCATTAGTGCTGCAGTGTTATGGGGAAAAGGGGGCTTTGGTTATTAATAGCTACTTATCAGACAACTGTTGCTGGCTGAAAAGCCTTGCTTGCTTCTGACTAACATCTATATCCATGTTCCATTAAAACAGACAGGACAAACCCTCTGCAATTCCCCTATTAAAATGGCTTTCACAATAAACCTGTGGCTACAGCATTCGCCAAAGTGCAGATTTATGAGAACAAATGTAAATTTTGTAGCAATCTGGTTTGATAAACCAAAAACAACATGTTGTTTTGTACTATTGTCAGACTTTGTAATAGTGAAAAAGTGCAAAGAAAATGCTTTACTTCAAAATGTTGTAGCTAAAATATATTAAATCATTTTTTGGGGGTTGGTGAAGGGGAAGGAGGGTATTTAGTACCCTTAGAGCAAAGCTATCAAAGGAACAGGATCATAATTAGTTACTGGCATGAGTCAAGTTTCATCAGCATCATATCTAAACAAGATTGACAGGGCATCAAAGTATGCAGAGGATGGTGGATGCTTTACAGACTATTAATATGTACACGTTTTACCCTGATAGATTGTTTAATAGTAGATATTTGCCAAAATTATTTTTACATCTCGGTATTAAAATAACATTTTATCTTAGGTAACAGAATTGTCTTAAACTTGAACTCAAAGCAACAACCTTTTTTTCAAATCAAAATTCTTTTGAAACACATTGTATTTGTATGCTGGAAATACAGATTCACCGCCAAAAAGAAAGGCTTAAAATAAATGATTAAAAGTTTAAAATGTTTATCAATAACTGATAATGATATATGAAGTACAACAGGAGGAAATTGAAGCCTAAAATTGAACCTGAACAGTTGTGACATCGGTCAGTTTGATAGATTTGTGTGAGAGAGGAAGGTGGAGGGATGATGACACACATATCATGTGTCTGTCTCGTTTTGTTTACCTAAATGTCAGCCTGCTGGGACAGCTGAGTTCATTTACCTCCCCATTAGTCAGAGTAAACTGTTCCAAAACAGGCAGCGTCTCAGGGCTGTGAAGCGAACATGACCAGGTGAGTGTCGGCTCTTCTTTTTTTCTTATTTTTTTTTCAGAGTGTGATTCCTCCAACCTGCTTCTATCCCACCTAATTTTCTGCAGTGGCATCTGTGCATTTGCCCTGTCTTTCCTCCTTGGTTTCTCACTGAGTGTGGAAATGACCGGGTTATACGGCAGCTTCGCCTCCCCTGGATTCCCGCAGCCATACCCCAACAACCAGCTCGTGGTGTGGAACATAACCGCTCCGCACGGCCACCGCATCAAGCTCTACTTCACCCACTTCAGCTTGGAGCCCTCCAATCAGTGTGAGTACGACCACATCCAGGTGAGCTGCATCTAAACAAAGCCCCGTTTGTGCAAACCGGAACTCCTTGCTCACCAAAGAGGCCTCCAACCCTGTCAAAACAGGTTTTGGCGGAAGGGAATGAAACCCTGCGGTTCTGCGGCGAGGAGGAGAAGAACCACGAGAGCACCCCCAGGAACACCATCATCATGTCAGCCGGGAACGTCATGTCGGTGGTGTTTAGGAGTGACTACTCTAACGAAGGCCGATTCACTGGCTTCCAAGCGTTTTACACCTCAGAAGGTGATGGAAAAATGTGACGTTTGTTCCCAGAAGGCAAATAGGACATCAGCAGCAGCTATATTGAAATGTTTTAAAAGTTCACGTAGAAACAATGGGACTATTAGAGCATCGTAGGCGCAGTCAGCTTTTAAGCCTTACACATCTTATGAGAAAGACTGACAGAAGAACAAAAAAATGTTCAAACTTGTTTGAAGAAATGTAGGTACTCCTCCACCTACCCGTTGTCATGTTGTATCTCTTTTCTACAAAAGTGGGTCCATTCAGAAGACAAACCCCCTAAACCATCCACACTTCTTTAACATTTTTAACCTTTTTGCTGTTTTATATGATGAGCTCAAAGGAGCCACATATATGCATTTAAAACTTTTTACTCTGATACCCCAGAATAAAAACTAGTGCTTTTGAAATTCCCTATCAGTAAATGGCATCCATTCAAATCTCTATATAAGGAGCTGATCTGACCAGGCATTAAAGTAGTATTGATTTTCAATTTGCAAGTTGATGCAACTTAAACTTGAAAGAAAACCAGCAGGATGAATAAAAATCATTTTTATTTCCATAGTTTTTTTTAAATTTTTTTAATTGTGACTGGTTTAGTTGGCATCTTAATGATGTTTGCTTTGTAGTAGTTTGTAAATGTTAACAGGAGCATCTTTCAAAAATAAAAATGACATTGGTCACAGTGAGAGCATGAACATTAGAACATGAATAAAACAATGGCAAAAATCTAAATAAACATAGTTAATTGACAACAAATATGAATAATTTTCATAGATATTATGAAGTATGAGTAAGAATATAATCAGCAGCACCTTGAAAGACAGAGTTGAATACTAAAGAATGAGAGCTCAGTCTCGAGGTGGAGTATAAACAATTCAAAGCCCGAGAAGTTAAAGTCAGGATGTCACAATGAATCCTACAGACCCATTCAGTAAATTAGAATATTATCAAAAAGTTCACTGATTTCACTGACTCTATCATCATGTAGAAAATTGTAGATCAACCAGACAAGAACTACCTGTTTTAATACCTTTATTTCTTTTAGTCTGAGAGATTTTCTGCCAACAGCCAGTGACGAGATAGCAACTAAAATTAGTGTATTATATTAGATCAATAAAAAAGTTTAGTTTTTTAAATGTTGGCTTAATGAACATTATGTTTAATACCTGCTCAACAGGTACTTTTAATCTGACAAATGAGACTTGTGACATATGCTCTAATTTATTGAATAAGACTGCACAGTAGACATGTTACCTCTATAAGACATAAAGATAAATGTGAGTTATTCTGTTTGTCATCGCTGCAGAGCTTCAGACCAACTAAAAGTTATCAAGAATGTTTTTAATGCATGTGAAAAATGTCTAGACAAGAGCTTTTCTACCATCTTGAGGAAACTCACCATGACTCCAAGCCTTCAGACAACAAAGCATACACAGCTATGCTTTGAAGCATGCTAAACATACCGAATGTGAGTGGGTGGATGGATGGATGGCACACTTAAAAAAAAGTAGTGAGGGGGGTTCTGCATTCTTCGTTTGCATTTTACTCAGAGTTCATTGGAGTTATTTTATTTCTTTGAGGTGTATGGTAACAAGGACCACACCTTCACGCTTTATTTTCTTTCCAGGTTCTTTTAAGGTGCAGCAACCCGGCCTGCTGTAGCATCAAACCTCAGCTGGCTGATATTTTACTGTATTACACTAAATAGTGCAATGGAAATAAATTAATTGTGAGTATGGCTCATGTGCTAAAGCAGTATTGGCTTTCACTGCTCAGGGTGATGAATCCAAATAAATATTCACAGTTGAAACAGTTAATAGGCTCAAGGCACCCTCCAGGCTCACACGTCTCATTAAGACAGAGTGAAAAGATACAAATGTACCGAGTAACACTAAGCCATCAACCTGTGTCGGTCTCTTCCAGATATCAACGAGTGCCTATTCAGGGTAGATGGCGAGCGAGTGTGTGACCATTTCTGCCACAATTACATTGGCGGCTATTACTGCACGTGCAAGCAGGGACACCTTCTCCATGACAACAAGAGATCCTGCACAGGTAGGAGCAACCGGAGCTGAAGCCCAAGAGGGGTGTTCGTTTGGGCTCACGATGAGGTGTGGTGCTAAAGAGCTCGGCATGAGGGAATGACTGCATTAGTAGTTATAAAGCAGAGCGGATGAACTCACGCTGAGCCTCTCAGCCTCTTGTCTCCGTCTCAAACAAGTGGTGAAAATAAGTCCTCAAAATGCCTCACTAACACAACGTTAAGATTCTAAGACATTTTAAGCAAGATGAAAATGCACCTACATATAGTGAGATCCCACCATTTGTTGGTGTCAAATCCTTTGCAGAAAATAATGATTTGACTTTTAACATAAGGCTCATAGTAAGTGTAAGATGTTGGATTTTATAATGTAGTAGGTGTTAATTCCAGGCTGAAAACAAATTCTGATGCATGCAGTTGCTGATCTCCAGCAGCTGGTGCGCAGTGAGGTTAATCACAGCCGATTCCTCAGGGAAGAGCAACTTCAAAATGGCTATAAAAATTGATACCTGTGTGCAGCACTTACAGCGCACCGGCACCAGGTAATTAATCACAATTACCATCTGATGTGCCTTAAATTATTATACTTTGCCAGGGGAAAAAAACGGTGGCACAACAAATCATGCAATGAATAGACAGAAATGATTATCTGCCCACAGATTGTTCTAATTATATAAATTACAGCAACTCTGCCTCTTTGCGGAAGCTCATTTGTTTTTGTCCATTACTTCATCTGCACACTTTGCCAGGGCAATAACACAGATCAAAATTAATCTAATCTTTTATGGTGCCAGTGGAGAGAGCAATTCACAAAGAAATGTTCTTTTCTCTCTTTAAAAAAAGAGAGAAAAATCCAACGTGACAAAGCAGTTGAAGGAAGAACCCAATTTTAAGACTTCAGTATCATTCACTGAGGTGTGAACACTGGGTATAGGGTTCCTTCGTGCTCTGGAATGGTACAAAAAGTGCTTTCTGCATTTTCCAGGTGGGTACGATTCTTATATTCTAAAGTGTTTAACTCTATCAGGATTTAAAGGTAAGTAAATCTGAAAAGGTGAGTATTGACACAATGCTTGCGTATGAACCCACTTACGTCCAAAACAAGTGCAAATTTAATCTAATCTGTGTTTCATCTACAGTGCCCTGCAAAAGCCAGGTGTTGACGTCAGAATCTGGAGCTCTCACTAGTCCTGGCTACCCAAACCCCTATCCACCCATGAGCCAGTGCGATCACACCATCAGTCTGCCAGAGGGCTCCAGAATCATTCTCCACTTTTTGGAACCTTTTGACATTGAGGGACACCCTGAAGCCCCCTGTCCATATGATATGCTCAAGGTCAGTACCGCACAAGGCTAATGTAGACAAGACGATGAATAAGTAATGTATTCCTCCCCATGGCTTTCAGACGACCTGTCACTGACTTACCCTCTGCCAGCTGATTTACTACACGCTTCTGCGTTTTCTTGCATATTTGAGTTTGGCAGAGCATTGGTCAGGGACCCAATGAGTCAATCTTCTTTTTAACTTATGGATGTTTCTTTTTTGTTGTTTTTTTTTTTTTTTTAAGATTTCAACAACTGGACAAGAGTATGGGCCGTTCTGTGGCTTGACACCACCAGACTCTATTGATACCGGAAGTTACCAAGTGCATGTGGTGTTCAGGTCTGACTCTACTGGGAAAAACAAGGGGTGGAAGATCAAATACACCAGCACCAAAGCTGAATAGCTATCATAACTTCAAAACTGATGGCTTCCTGTCTGGATATTTTCCTCTGCAAGTTTTAAGATGTTTTTTTTATTTTTTTATTTTGCTATTAATAATTATAACAGTCTTTAAGTTTTGTTCTTTTTTTCTGACTTTTTGAACCACTACAATGACAATTAAATGCACGTCACCTGCAATTTCAATTACACCTCTTAATTTTTACTTTTTAGTAAAAATTTGAGTAGTACGCAATTGTTTTGAAAAAGTGGAAGCTCAGTTATTTTGGGAGTTTAAAAAATATTAAGGTGGTCATGCATTTGTGTTCAACCCAGTTTTATGTACAATTACAGAAGAGCCCTTTATTTACAGTCAAGTGAGTTTTAAAGGTATTTATTCTGAGTTCGGCTGTTCTGTTCAGGCTACCGAAGACCAGGAAACAGCACATAGGACTGGACTAAAGTTGTGGAGAAGTTTAAAGAAATGTTAGGTGACAAAAAGAATTCTGAGTGTCCGATCCATCAGCCATGTATGCCCATAGATCAGGGATTTTCACCTACAAGGAAAAGGCAAAACAAGTATTTACCTGAAAAACAGCCAATAAATAAAAAACGCAATTTATCATCTTCCTTTTATTTCACAAATATTCACCATTTGGTGTTGGTCTATCATCAAAAATCCCCCCAAAATGCAAACATTTGTGATCAATGTGAAAAGGTCAGAGGTTGTGACTACCTCTACTCTTTCATGCATCATTCAGCTCATTTATTTCATTTTTATCAAGACATTAATTACACTCATTTTCTCTCATCTTTTTCCGCCTCTTTACAAATTGCTCGGTTCAATTTAGTGGATTTTTTTATTAGACCTACTCTGAGTTTTTGTTGTGATTAAACAGATACATACTTCCTTAAATTCAGAAGGTCTCAGCTGAGCCACACAGAATAAGATCTGTTTCCAGCATGATGTGCTGCGACAGCCCTTTGGGGAACCCGGGTGCTTACCGGAGCGCTCTCGAGTCACCATCTCATCCTTACAGACAGCGTGACATACGATAGTGCAGTGCAGCTGACTGCTCAGATACTGCATCACGCTCGCGCCAAACCGTTCAGCCGAGGTGGAGCCAGCTTCACAGGAATTACGCACACCATGATTCCCATTAAGTAGCTGTTGGAGGAAAAAACCCCAGCAGCAGTGAGCTCAGAACTCGTGTACTCACGCAGAAACATACTAAACTGGTGCACAAAAATGCGAGGCCAAGACAAAAACTTTAGACACATTTATTTACCAAAAGACATGTGAAAAGTAGCCTTTACATCATATTACACAGATGTTACACCTTGATGGATCCTGGAGAACAATCTGCTTAAAAACTATTCATGAAAAGGCTTCTCACCGAAGCTCAACTGGTTTTGCAAAGACACAATACTCACTAATTATGCTAGGACAGTTGGGAATGGAGCACGTTTTGTCTGTATTCTAATCTTGCACACAAAAAATGCAAAAAGATTACGCAAGTAAAAACAAGTACATTGATTCTGTTCAGTGTTCCAGAGATAAGAGGACACAACAGAGAACCTACCGCGTGTTCATGTCACACGGACCAACACACGCAGGCTTACATCACACATCCATCAGACCAACACATGACTGTCAGGATTGTATGGAAGATGTACACGTAAATCTATCACAGGACATAGACAAGATGTTAATCTGGCAGTGTTATCTGCTCACAAGTTCAAAAAAAAAAAAATCACCATTTGCTGCAATTCAGGACTATGAGATAATTATAAAAAATACTACAATAATTATATTTGAATTCAACTTTAAAAGGAAGATTAGCGGATATAATTGTGTATTTTAAGAATTACAAATATTTCCGTATTGATGAGGTAACTATTTGATGAATACAATACCAATATTTTTTAATTTCCACGTACAAATAATTATGTATTTATTTATTTATTTATTGTGGCACTTTTAGCTCTCGATACCTGCCAAGTACTGGATGACATCAATTTTCAGCAAAACCACACTTGCCTCCATTACATCTTTATATATAAGATTACTGGGAGCTAGCATGTTAATATTCATAAGCATATGTTTGTCTGTAGCCATCATCCCAACATAACACCATTATTGAAACCAAAAAGTGGTTAAACACATTCAAGCTGAACACATTTGTGCAAATCAGCCCAGGCGCTCTCCAGACATCCACCAACTTCACTGCTTTCTCAGCATTCTCAAAACGACGCGGAGATCCACATCTTCAACATTCTTAGCAGTAGCTACATAAACAGTAACACAGAGCAAATCCCATTTTCCTGACCCCGAGGCAGGTTAGTGTGAATCCTTATCAGTCTCTGCTCGGTCAAACCTAGCTGCCCCCACGGGGAAGAGCCACTGTTCCCGTCTCCTCCCCGTGTTTGCTGCCGTCCTGCTGCGTGCCGCTGATGGACTGCATGGCCTGAATCTGCTGCAGGCGCGTCGACAGCTCCGCTTCGCAGGCCTGCAGCAGCGCGGCGGTCCTGTCTGCATCCCAACCCAGCACCTGCTGCATGGCTTCCAGCCCTCTGCTCACTACCGCCTGGAAGCACACATAGCCGAACACACATAACAGGACTTCAAACAAAAGAAATCTATCTACATGAGAGGTTTTATAACTTCACAGGAATTTGGATGTGATACAATCTCATGAGTGGCAAATAGGAAATCATTGTGTAAAGAGGTCAGGCGGTTCAAAGCCACATATGGCAGAGAACTGACATCACTACACAAAAACACACATGGTGGAGATACTGTTTTTCAGTCGGCGCAGTGAAGCTGGTCAGAGTTAAAGGGAAGACAAAAGCGGTTCAATGCAGGGCAGTGGTGCAAAGAAAACTGTTGAGAGCGGCAAACGACTCAAAACTGGGAGGTTTCAAATCTGCAAAGCTGGTAGACACATGGGTCAAGTGAGTAAAAAAGGGTTGGAACGTCAAACCATGGGAAAATGTTTAAAAGGTATCAGTACACTTGCCAGCCTCTGTCGTCTCTTTAAGGTATTTTCACATGTCAGACTGAGTGGGGTCCCTGGTATTAATGTGCGCCCTGAGCAACAAGCGCACTGCTCAAAGTTGGGGTGTGAAATGATGGCCTCAATTTTTCCCCTATCAGTGTGCTTCCAGGACCACAGGCCCACTCAGCCTGCTGATGAATAATAAGCTGTTTTTCCTGCAGACGGTTCAGTCTCCCCTGGCGATTAATCAGACATTTTGAACACTAGTGGCCAGCTGCATGAGAACAAATAAAGCTTTTGAATTGCTTTCAAATATAGGCTGGTTAACACATATAAACACATATATAACTGATTATGGACAGACCAGGTCTTAACGTTATGTGCATGTTTTTATAAACTATAAAAAATACAAATTATATAAGAAACACCTCGCACCAGATGGAATGAGACAAGAAAAATACAACAGAGTTCACAAAACAGCTGGGTTATGGTTTTGTTGCAAGGTTCTGCTTAAGTATTATAAATCTTTGTAGAGGTCTGGATTTTCTGATAAAGGTGTTTTTACATTATTGTATTTAGATCATTTAAGCCGTTACAGAGCAGTGGTGAGAGAATACCTGCAAATCCTCAGTGGAGAGTCTGGTCTCTGGACTGGTTTTGCCTTTCAGGACCATCAGTGTCCTGGACATGAACTCGGACGCAGAGTCGGCCTCCAATCCGTCCAGCATATCCACATTTCCAACACCTGACATATCAAAACAGGTCTTCTCTTATATTCAGAATAGATTGTGGTTAATTGGTAGAAATATTAGGGATTATTGAGGAGCTGCAATGACTCCATCTAGTGACCAACGGGTAAAAGTGCAACAAGGTGTTATGAACAATCAAAATGTGTAGAAAGTACATTTGATCTCTGAAACATCTAGAAAATGACCTCTAAAAAAGTTTGATTTTTTTCCTTAATATTGTTTTCTTTAAATTCAGGCAAATATTTTCCTGTTGAATAAGTTTTGTGTAAACTAAAACCAGGAAGATAGAGCATATAACACCAGTTTTAAAGTCCCTCCATTGGCTCCCTGTAGCTCAAAGAATAGACTTCAAAATATTGTTGTTAGTTTACAAATCACTGAACGGTTTAGCACCACATTACATCAAAGATCTGCTGTTATTGTATTAACCTTACAGACCTCTCAGGTCTTCTGGTTCTGGTCTGCTTTGCATCCCCAGAACCAGAACCAAGAGAGGAGAAGCAGCTTTCAGCGTCTATGCACCAAAAAATTTGGAACAAACTTCCAGAAAACTGTTAAACAACGGAAACCCTGACTTCCTTTAAATCTCAACTAAAAACACACCTGTTTAGTATTGTATTTGAAACGTAATACGTAACAATGTATTGTTTATCCCATGATGCATGACTTTGTGTTTTTGTGTTTATGATGTAAAGCACTTTGAAATGCCTTGCTGCTGAAATGTGCTACACAAATAAAATTTGATTGATTGATAGTAAGATATTGATGGTCGAAAACTCATTAACATCTCCAAAATGCCTAAGAATACATTTCTATTTTATTATAGAAGCATAATCTCACATAACAGATTCATTCAGTAGAGAAAAAGAACACTATAATAAAAATAACATTGTTTTCTTTTTATTCATAATTTTTGTCAACCCATAAATTAGAAAGAAATTACTGAAACATTTCTTCTTGTTCCCAAATAGCTAGGGACATTTAACCGTTTGCCAATGTTTCCCTGGAATATAAGAAGAGAAGGATAGACAAAGTACAGGCATAAATAAGAAAGGAATAAATTGACAAAATTAAGGAAGGAGGAAAGATAAGCAGATGAAGAAGGATACAGAAAAGAAAGGATGGAAAGAAGGGCACAATATTTGACAAATGATAAGGGACCAAAATCTTGATGTAGAAATATTTTTATATCTCTTCATTTCTTTTTTCAGACTAGATACATACTGAAATCAAATCCCAGAGTTTGTAGGAACTTGTGAACAACACATTTTTCCTCACTAAATCAGACGCAGAAGATTTTACAGAAAAATTGCCAAAAGGTTTCTGTTAAACATTATTATCTCAAAAGAAATACAACATACTTATTCTCCTGACAAAGGAAAAAAAGTATTTCAAACTGTTCAACCGCTTTCCTTCATGAGACAAGGATAAAATCCCATAGATCGTCTTTTACAATAACCATTTTCATGTAGGCAGAATCAAAATATATTTTAAAAAAGCAGTAACTACACATTTATTTTGCCTTACCGTCCTGACTAGAAGGACTTGTGGCTCCCTGCTGTCTGTCCTCGTTCTCCACAGTTTTGAGGTATAACTGGAGCAGCTCTTTGGACTGCCTTTCCTCCTCCCTGCGATCCAAAACCCTCTGCAGTGTCTCCTGAAGTTCCTCTGCCTTCTTCTCTTGGAAGCCCAGGGCAGAGGCTAGTTTAGAGCACGGCACCTCCACTAAGGACTGGGAGAGGAAAGTACAACATTCTCTTGAAACGTCACATGTATGTGAAAGTATGCACGAATGAAAAACTGTATCTGCTTGAAAGATCCAACACCTTAAAATGGCAAGGAACTATTGGAATGTGTTTTTTGTTGTTGTTGTTGTTGTTTTTATGCAACCTTATTTATCGTTTTTGTTTTCTTTTTTATGTATATTTGGGCTTTGAGTCTGTGTAATAAAAATCTATCTATCTATCTATCTATCTTATTTCTAATCTGCAACACAGGATTCTAAAGTGAAACAGTGAAATGCTGCCCGTACCTGTAGGTCTCCCTCAGACATGAGAATGATACTGGTCAGGTCTTGCTTCAGCTGCAGTGCTAGATTGCACCACGGCGCCTCAACAATGAAGGAGTCGACGGTATCAGTTTGCAGAACCACAGACTCTCTCACCATCCAAGCCGTGCCGCCATCAACTGTAATAACAGCGAAGAGAGCAACAAAATACATAAAATGTGCATTTTTCCTCCCACATCAGGGTGACAATCTAGGCTTATGATAATTAGACCTGCTTACTCTTGCGAGCTGGAGCCCACGTTTCTTTGTCATGCAGCAGCATGAACTTGGTGTTAAAAGGCAAACACAAAAAGTAGGCTTGATCCTCTACTATGGTCCCATCATCCTCGAGGACCACAGTGACTGGGTCTGAGGGGCTCACTCCCAGAAACTCACATCCTGTTGGAGGGAGAGCAATTTTGAGTTAACAGATAATGAACAAAAAAGCATGTCGACCTGAGTAATTCTGTCACAACGTAGTCATAACACCACCGGAATTGCAATCGAGAAACTCTACAATGCCAACCGAAAGCATTTATTCCCCTTTGTCAACTATTTTCAATGAGTTTATGCAATAAACCACAAAAAAAAGAATCTGATTTTTGGTGTGTCTCATACGTCAGCAGTGACATTTACACTTGTGTTTCACAAAGCAGATAACTATTCAAAGGATAAACAGCTGCAGCAATGCGCAACCCAAGAAAATCAAATGCCTTCGATGGGCAGAGGCTGAATGGCTGCAGTGAAAAGGGCCTGGTGACTAGCTCTCTAGGAATGAACACAAACAGAGGACTGATTTCTAAGTTTTAAGACTTGCAGGTTCGAACACGACTGGAATCGACTTGTCCCTGTGTGCAGAAACAAGTCGTGAGTGCTCATGATTGACAAGCTTTAACTGAGCAGTGAAGGCACCACGAGTCCAGAATATCGTCAACATCGTTAACTCTTTCCTTTCACTTCCATGTTGTCTCTGACCTGAGGCGCAAACCCAAATGGACATGGACAAAAAACAGTAAGTGGAACTTCACGAATTCGATAGTCATCTAACACAACCTGTTTGTTTAAATCACAGTTCCTCGGCAAATGCTGAACTCATGCCGACTTACCTTTTTTCTTCAGATCATCCAACGAGGGAACAACCACTCCGCATGACTTCTGCCGTGTGAAGTTACACACTTTGCAGGGTCTCCCATCTGTCATTATAAGACTCAAGCTTTGAGTCCTGTACCGCTTTTGAGTTTTCAACCTAGAAACCACGAAACTACAGTGCTAAGCTTTCAACTGGGCTACTTCTGCCTTTTCGAATGCGGAACCGCCACTGGGGCGCTACGAATGCTGGGATGTGTAGTTTTTACGAGAAAAGAATGTTGCGAAACAACAAAACAGTCAATTAAGATTGCACTTGTTTTTACATACTCTTGTCTTGAAATAGAGACAAAATCAGCTAAATTGCAAACACTTTGTGTTACTTTATACCTTTTATGTTTGAAACCATGACAACACAAAAACACACAGACGCTACAGCTAACGTACGCACCTTTCCAGTATTTTAGCAGCCAAGACTCTGATAGGAGTCATGTAAGAGCTAAAACACATTAAGCATTTATTTGAGCGTTACAAACAAGAGCCATCTTCAGGAAAAGCAATCGAGCGTGATACCGTCGACCTATCGGGGGGGCTGGGAAGATGGCATCCACCGAGCAACCTGATCCACCAACACAGGTCTTTCTTTGTCTATCACCCAACATTTACCTCATATCCTCCAGATATCACTGGGAGCTCTTCAAATTTGCTTCTAACTGTCGCTTTTACGCATTAGCCTTTTAGCGGTTACTCCAGTAACCGCTCAGCTAATGGATGCTAGCAGGCTTGCTAGCTAGCATGCTAGCTAGGGAGCGTTTAAAAGTTTCTTTTCACCCAAACTGCTGTACATAAGTGGATGTAAATAAGTTGTAGGGTTGGCCTTATGGTTTCACGGATAACATGGTTAGTTTAAGTTACTGTCCTACCATTTATAACGCTCCCACGTTGCTGAGTTTTTTTTATTTCTAATTTGAACATGGAGTCATGACTGTCATGAGTAGTTGTTGGTGTGTGCAGGGGAAAGGTCATCCACAAAGGAGCCACAAGACTGGCTGGTAGAAGTTTGTCTCTAAAGAGTTGACTGGAGTTAATATCTGTGATTTTCTATTTATTGCTTGGCTAATAAGTTACATGATTGCATTGTAAATACATGCAGTAAACTTACCAAACAGAAGGTAAAGATGGAATGCATGCTCACCACTAAACCATTTGTGAACTCTCACAGTGACAACTATCATATAATAATCATGCACAACAAAATTAGAACCCCTCAACTTATATTAGGCTAGATATTAACATTGCGATTATTAGCAAAAATGAATCTGTAAATTGACATAAGCCCTGGTCTAATGAATTAGGCTGAACTATCTGTTACATCCATGTAATTTTAGAAATGAAACATTTGTCCAAAAGTTTATCTCTACATATCATTCTACTTTTTTAATGCATCTTATTGCTCTTTTATCAATGGGATTGGTTTTCTCTTTATCAGCCCCGTTTGACAGGTCAACTACTGATAACAATGAAAACATTTTTTCCCTGATGCATAAGTAACCATCCTGTAGGTCAACATTACTATATTGCAGTACGGTGCAAGCCACTTCAGCAAATTGAAAGCACAATTACAAATTACAAAAGCACTACAACATGAATGAAAGCATTACAACACCAACAAAACAACGTAAAGGATGTAAAAAAAAAAAAGCCTGAAATGAATTCAGGTGATGTGCTGATTTTCCTGATCCAATCTTACATTTTGCACATTCAGTTGGGGAGGGGGCAGTGAAAGATCCAACAGTAAAATAATTTTTTTGCCACACTTCTTCAGACATTTGCTACATAAAAGAAGTAAAATTGAAGGCAAAGTTTCAAAGAAGATTCAGGACTTTCTGCAGACTTGGTCATATTTCATTTGCTGAAGTGGTTTGCACCTCAAAGCCTCTGGAGACTCTGTTTTTGCAGAGTCTCCAGTTAAATTTTTTCTGCTTAAATGTTTTGGTCCTTAGAAGAAAAAAAAGCCCCAGAATTAGCAGGTTTGATGTCTAACAAAGCTAGAAATGTTTTTGGCCAGGAAAAGCATTGTTGGTGCTTCTTTACTTTTATACTCTTGCTTCAATTTGTCCAAAGCAGGATTTAGGTCATAGGACCCTGCTTTTTATTTATTTTTTTTTTTGGTCTTCATTCCTTTTTTTGCTCTGATAGTGAACTATAGCAGTTCTTTCTACTGTCAGATATATTTTTTTATTCCATATTAGACTTATTTTTTGTGTGTGTGTTATTTAAAACAGAGCTCTGAGTGAAGTACGTGTTTAGTCTTCTAACCTTTTAGAATAAGGTTGAAAATTAGAACTTAATTTTGGGTTTTCATTACCTGCAAGCAGTAATCATCAAATTGAAAATAAAAATCTGTGCAATGAATCGTCACTGTTTAAATCAAACAGATGTAATTTATTATCCCTTAGGTTATATTCTAATTTACTGAGATTTAACCGTGTAATTAGACCTGAAGGTACATCTTTTTTTTTTTTTTATATAGATTTTTCATATACAATTAGGGCAACATACTGTCAATAAAAAGAAGTAGGCAACAACTAACAAAGAGCTAATGAGCTTGCCATGTTTAAGAAAATAAACATTGAAGAAGCATATTTTCTAAAATTCTAAGAATGATAAAAGAAAAAAAATTGAAATAACATAAAATCTAAATTTTGATAAATCATGTAATGGTTGTTAATCATTGGAAAAAATGATCAGGTAATCTGTCAAAAATAATGTGAAAATCAACCAAGTGCTAAACTACACATGCTGATGAACTGAATATGAGTTTTGTTTTTTTCATATGTAGTAGCAGTCGTTTTGTGTAACATTAATAATGTATCTTGATTATTCATAATATATTCAGGTTTTCTTTTCTGAGCTTTTTTGTAAATTTAATACATAATATAAATCATTATAAATAAATATCTACTGCAATTTATCTTTTTATGGATTTCCATTACTATCTAAGTTCATTTAATGTTTGGATATAAAAATCTTTCACAGCAAGACGTCCTAGCCGTCAGTCCCTCTGTTGTCCAGCAGATGGCACCGTAACGCCGCTGTTTGTTTTTGCAGTCTGGCCTTCCTTCCGGAGATGACGGGACAGCTCGGCCCAGAGAAGCACTGGTAAGGAAGAAGAACTTCATCTGTGTTAGCAGGCAAAAAGTTTTTTTATTTTTTATCACACATAATGAGAGATAACCTTATATTTTGTTTTTCGTTAGAAAGGAAAAAAATTGTGAATTTAAAAAAGAATAAGAATTTAATGCCTGTGTTGTCTCTTAAAGCTGATTTTATTTGCTCTGCTGAAAAATCACTTTCATCAGAAAATGGACTGCACAGCTTGGGTTGCTCAGGTCTGAGTGGTCGCTGTGACTTCTACCAACAATGATTACCAGTAGTTTTCCTTTTTCTTTTTTTTAAATTTATTTAATTAATTTATTTTTTATAATGGTTATAGGAAAGTGTTTATTAGGCGTGCTCTTCTTCCTAAATGGGATGGAATACGTCCCAGGTACACTCTGCGTCCTTGTATGGGCACAACACCCAGGTTGTGTTGTTCAGCCAGCATGTCTCAATGTCATTCGCCACCATTCACTCTTCATCTTCCCTCCATCATCCCTTCATGCCAAGGCTAATTTAATCCTGCGTTTATTGATTGTGGGAGCATTCTCCCAGGCTTTCTTTCAATTTACTTCAATTTCATCATCCCGGCGCACTTGAAGGCTGCCTCCTCAAAAAGGGAGGAAATTCTCGTTGCGAAGGTCCTGATTCGAGACCGGCTGACAAGTCCCACCACCGCCACCCTCCTCACTTCCAGCGCCTTTTCTCTTTTCTCTTTTTGATGAGCTGCTCTTTCCCAGTTAAGTGGATTATTACAGTAGGGATAATTCTTGTCACATGGCATTATTTGGATGAGGTGAATAATTGAAATTTGTGTCTGAAAGGATTTTATCTGGATGAGAGGAAAGGGAGTGCTGGCAGGGTTGGGAGGGACAGGAGGAAGAGAGCAGACACACACACACACACACACAGTCTCACACTTGTGTACCATTCATGTGCACATGGCCATGTCAGACAGCGCAGTGTGTCAGACCGGGGACACCAGTCATGTTAACAGGTTCTGACTCACCTCGCCCAGATCAGAAGGCCCTGGCACACTGCACGGACTCTCCTTGGTGGCAAAAGGCCCCATCTCTGGGGGGCAACGCTGCAGCCTTTGCCACCGCACAACCCAGAGGGGCATCTCTGGACCTGCAGTTACAGAGGCTGCTCCAGACACATTTCCTCCTCAGTGCAGCGGGATATCAGCCGCTGAAAACTGCCACTGTTGCCTTTTGGTCACTTCCATCCTGACATTTTCCTCCTTCAATCCCCACCCTCCTTAGACCTTTAGCTCACCCCATCCGTGTGGCAAATACTTGTGCATTTAAAATGAGCGTTGCAGTGACAGTGATTTGGAAAATGTGGCCTTGTTACTCCAGTATATAAAGCAATAGACGGACAAAGGTAATGTGGTTTGATCAGGTTCTAACCTGAAACGTTTTTTAAGTCAACTGACCAAAAATAGATACACAACAATTCAGATGTTCAATAAACAGGAAATTATTTAATTAAACACTGACCAAAATTAATCTTGGGATTCTTAATGTTCCTTATCTTAATCAATCAGTCTATGATTAAAAAAATAATAATTTAACAGATTAAACCTTGAGATTATGTTTTGAAATATTTTCATTCCATGATATTCACTAGTATTAAAAAACCAGAAGACCCCATTTCACTTATTCACCTTAACTCACAATATGTATCTATATACCAAGTTGCATAATTTTTACTTGATGACGATCTTTTTTGATTATGGGAAACTCAGAAAGGAGTACAAACTCATGAGAAAAATTGTCAATGAGTGCAACGTCCAGTAATTTGAACTGTCTAAAAAGTAGCATCTTTTTCACCCTACACAATTGATCTTCTGAAATGACAAGTTAAGGAGTAATAAGCTATCCCCTCAAGTATGGTTAAATACATTTAAAGCATAATCCCATTCCTAAATCTAGGAGAGGGCTCTTTTTTAAGTATCTGCTTAATCTGCTTCAGTCTTCAGCGAAAAGACCACAAAGATGTTGTATTCAGATTGAACAAATGCTGCAACTAATCTTGATGGGTAATTTCAAAGCAACGAATCACAATATACTGATCTAATCTCAAACACTGGATTATGGTCCTGATCAAAATCAGTCACTCATTGACTATTGATCCATATCTGTGTCAGCGATCTCACCTCGTCTCTCGATCTGCATTTGCGGCGTTTGGTGTGAGGTGATTAGCACATGGCTGATTATCATGCCTGCATAGATCTACATGAACAAAGCTGTTTCCAAAATGCTGCATCTGTCTGCAGTGTTTCATTGATAGTATACTAACATCATGAGTTTTAATCCCCTAAATAAACTATTAAGATTCAGAGACCATTGATGCACCTTGTTCATCTTAATTTTGTTTCACATACAGAACTTGCCTTTAAAATGAACATTTTCCTCAAAAAGCGTTCTTCACAGTTTTCGAGCTCAAAGCTTGTTTTTCTTGTTGCAACACGTATCTGGTGAGTTTATTGGAAGGCTTTGTGACATTTATTTGTACAAGTATTAGTTTCAGACTTGGCGCCAGCAGATTCTGCATCTTTAAAGGCCAGATAAATACAAGAAAAACATTGTCGCAATTGTATAACGTGGATTTAAAAAAATAGGGCTTCAGTTACAGCAACCATAGAATAATATCTCAATATTTGTTTCATATTTATACTAATTTGTTATAGGAATTCAAAAAAAAAAACAATCACTGTTTTTTAAAAAGAAACTTTTAGAAAAATAATAAAAATTAATTTAAGAAAATTATATAATTTCATATATATATATATATATATATATATATATATATATATATATATATATATATATATATATATATATATATATATATATGGCATTTTTATCAGGAAAGAACTTTTAATCCAAATTCTGTTTAGTTTCTGCTAAAGATAACTCTGTTGGAAATAAGAAGCCAGAAGACTACTATCTGATCTCACCTGTGTACAGTCTGGTGCTTTTATTGCTGTGTTTGCATGTGATCTGCAGCAGCGTTCGAGTGTCCTTCCTGGCATGAAACCAGTGACTGACTTTCTGTGTCCTCAACCCAGGCCTCGAATGACTAAATGTGTGTTTGTCTGTAAGTATGCGAGCGTGCGGTTTGTGTGTGCAGTCGTTGCATCGCTGTCAGTCAGCGGGTGCATGTTGGCACAGATAGTGTGCGCCGGGTGTGTGTTATGTGTTTAGGTTTGGGGATTTTAGGACAGCAGAGGGAGGAGAAAAAGAATTGTAAGGAGAACATCCGCGGTCTCACAGCAACTTCAAAAGCTCTGCTTCCCCAGGATATTAAGCGACTGTGATGAAAAATTTAGCAAGCGTTAAATAAGCCGCTTTGAAGTGATCTGTTTTGGCTCAGCAGTCTTCAAATTTCCGTAGCCCCTCTGCTACAGTGTAGCCGCCTCGGTGTAAAAGGGGGGGACCTGGAGATGATTATGTTCAGGGTGAGAATTTGGTAGTTAGCCGAAGACAAAACTAGGAGTAACTAGCTGAGGAGGAGACGTGAAGGGATCGCTGCAGCTACTGTAACCTCTTTATTGTTCTGTCAGACTTTTCCCTCTCATCATTTCTCTTCTCACTGTCGGCTCGTTCGCTGCATCCCATGAGGCGCTGGCTGACAGATGTGGCTCATATGTTAGCTATGAAAAGAGATTTTTTTCCTTCCCCCCTGTACTTCCATGTGGGTGTAAAACTAATGTAAAACAGTGGTGTTACCAGGAAGTCAAAGGTTGAACTGGGGTCTTTACTCGGTGTGCGTATTCTCTTCAGACGAGTTTACAGAGTTTTGAGAAAGTAGTCTTTCTTTTTTTGTTGTTGTCTTCGCCATCTAACACGTCTATAGTAACTATTGACATTTTCAGCCATTTGCTTTTCATACGGGCTAAAAGTCAGTCATATTAGATGGGAATAATTTCTAAACATCAGCTTTTTAAGCCATTTCAACAAACAGCACATAAACTCATCTAAAACATTTCATTGTAACTCTGACTGCTGAAAGATGAACCTCGACCGTGATTTCTTCCAGGATCGTCTTGCACTTAACTTCATACATCTGTCCATCAACTGTGACCAGCTTCTTTGTCCCTGCAGAAGACAAACAACCCCATAGCATGATGCTGTTTATAGGTCTGCAGTCATGCCAATCTTTCCATTTTCATCTGGATCAAACAGTGCTCTGTGAGATGCTTAAAGTTTGATATACTGTTTTAAAGGATTCAGTTTGCTGTGTTGCTTAGCCTTCTGGATGTCATTTGTTCCCTAATGTTCTCACAGAAACTTACAAGAGTTTTACAGAACACCTGGATTTACCAAGATTAAAACTTTTCTAATTAGTTGACTTGTGAGGACAGTTGATTGCAATTGATTTTACTTAGGGGTGTCAGAGTAAAGGTGGTTAAACATACAACTCTGGAAAAAATGAAAGACCACTGCACTGAACTCCACTGAAAACCTCTTGGTTATTCCACCAAATATTGATTCCTGAACTCTTCCTGAGTTAAAACATTAGTGTTGTTGTTTATAAATGAATATAAACTTGTTTTCTGTGGATTATTTGAGGTCTGTAATCATTGCGTCTTTTTTTTGTTATTTTGACCATGTCTCGTTTTCTGCAAATAAATACAAAATTTTTGCTTGTAATTTTAGAGACATGTTGTCAGTAGTTCATAGAATATAAAAAACAATGCATAAACAATGCAATCCATAAAAAACTACAATCAGAGAAGCTGATCACTTTAGGTAGACTCTTAATTTTTTCCAGAGCAGCATATGCACTTCACACATTTCAGATAAAAAAAAAAAAAACATTTTAAAAGTCATGAATAGTTAATTATGCATTACTTAGTGTGAATCTATCCAAGAGAAACCCCTACATATATTGCAAAAGCAGTTATACGATGAGAATATGTCTTAAATAAAGACTTAGAAAAATATATTCTTTCTTCTTTTCTTCCATATTCATTTTTACTCTTAAAAAAATCTACAAGCTTCCCCCATCCACCATACATTACTGGACATTTTGAGCTGATTAAGCTTTTCACTTTTCAGACACCATAAACCAAGAAGTAACCAGAACTTAATCTCTTGTTTGAAAATTCATATGTCTAATTATTTCATATGAATCACTTCTGAAGCCATCATTTTAATTTTTGAGAACTGCAGGTTTCAACATGCTTCAAATTAATTATTGGGGCAGAATACGAAATGAGAGCCAGTAATGGGTTCGATACGGTAGCTCTATTCTGTCAAGAAACCGGGCTGCCATTCAGTTAAGCCCAGGGAATCTTCTCAGAGATTTTCCCTTTTTTTTTCCTCTTTGCTCATTACTTTAATTGTAATTGTAATCCTTTATTGGAGCTGTCTGCAGTAAAGGAGAGTTATGGTCCGAGAGGGGGCGCGAGCAATGGAGATATTTCATGATTATTGGGGAAGACGGTCACTAGGTGGCAGCCACTCGTTCGGCCCCTCTGTAATTACTGAGTGGAAAGTCGTGGTGAGAAAGTGTGTGACTCCACGTGCGTGTGTGTGTTTGTGTGTGCACTCAAGGTTGTGAGACGAGAGATTTGACAGATTTTAGCACTTCCACATGAGAAAGAGAGCGAGTGTCATCTGATCTGATTCTCTTTATTTTGGTTGAAAACACATTTCACACTGCAAGAAATGCAGGGATGTAAAAGGTACAAACTCTTGTTATAGTTTTTTGAAATAACCAACAATTTTCGAAATGCACTGTCAGGCCTGAAGAAAGAGAGTGTGAAGGAAGTGACCTAAAAATATTGGTTCACAGTTCTCTCACATCTGTTGCAGCGGTTGTGGTTACGTTTTCTCTTTGAAAAGCATAAAAGCTCAATTGTCTTATTTCACAGCACTTATTGCGCATAATGCTCTGTTTGTTTCCGTGGTTAATGACACAGGAAGGGCCCTCCGGTTTATTGTTGCTGTGTTGCACTTTTTTTTTCTCTTATGTTTTTTTCTCCTCCTCTCCGCGCCGCCTCCTTAGAGGACTCTGTATGAATTCTCACTGTCATGTCCAAGGACGAGTGGCGCAGGGTCAGCTAATTGCTTTTATGATTATGATTTCACGTCAGATTTATTGTGCATGCTCAGAGCACATCTTCCAGGTCCTGCCGACGTTGCGGGCTTTGGATGATGGTGGTGGGGGGGGAGAGAAAAGGAGAGGGGCAATGAGTTTACAGCTTCTGGCTGTGACTTCTTGTTTAAGTGCGGGTCACACTTTTTGACTCATTAAGAGTTGAACGCAGGGGGTTGGGGTGAATCACGGGCTTTTCCTGTAAAAGCGTCTCTTTTCTATGTCAGTAACTGTACTTGTTTTGCTCATATTTGGCCACAGAAAGCCATTTTATCAGTTTCTCTCCAACATGTGCTAAAGTTTGGAGGTCATGAGTGTGGAATGACACAGACAGGGATTTTGGTTTTTTTTTTTTTTTTCCTGTCTTTTGAACTTTTTAAAAAAATGTTATGAGCCATAAATCTTTCATTTTCGTTTCTGTTTGCAGATGAGATGATTAGGCTCATTCCACTCATACTGTGCCAGAATTATCAACTGACTTCTTTTTGATGTTTTTTTTTTTCTTGGTTTGGTTCCACCCACCTCTTTGAAAAAGATGAGCACAGATGAGTCCAACCCATTTAAAAAAAATGATTTTCATTTTGCGGTTTCTGCCTTGTGTGTTCAGCTGGACTGGTTCTCCATCACAAACCCCTAGAATGACTTTTTAAAAAATGTTTTATTCATTGAATAGATCGGCATTGTAGAAGGGGAGCTGAAACGGTTCTCGCCGTCGTCGCGTAAAATCACATATTTGAAGCAGATAGTCTCACGTCGTAAGTCAGAGCTCCTGATTTGTGGCAGTAATTTGACCTCGTTGTGACCTCCGCGTTGCCGGGCCGCGGTGTGTCGGCTGACAGATGCACCCTGGGAATATGGTTTGGATGGAGCTCCGCTCAGCTCGCAGGAATGTTTGAGTTAGCTTTACGCAAAGTTCATTTTGGAGACATATGTAAAGTCTGTGATTAGGCTGAATTCAATAAACTTTAATGAATACTTAGGACTTTATTTGCAGGGTTTTTGTCACAGCGAGTGTATTAATGTAAACGACTTGGTAACAGAGCTGTAATTTCCTATTCTCCCACAATTTAGTGAACTGTCACAATATGTTTACTTAAGAAATGATAGAAATACGACCCCGGTTTAATTACAGTGTAGCCATTTTGCCTCAATATACTTGGGAAAGTGGTCTTATTGAGCTAAGCTTTCTTTATACTCTCCATTCTGCTTTGTAATTACTCCAGCGTGATTTATTGTCTTTTCTTTGTGTTTATGGCTGTAAACTGCTCGAGTGAGTAAGTTGGTCTGAGAGCGGCTCGTCTCCTCACAGCGAGGCTGGAAATCTCCCGACGAATCCGAGATGTCTCTGCTGTCAAGACTGCTCACATCGCTCTCAGCCTCCAATGTCACTTTCAAGGCATAATTACACAAGTTGTGTTGATTAGTATGAGAAGCAATTACGGCGGCTTTCCGCCGCAAATGGGGAATGTGATGGCCCTTGATTGACAGGAAGCATCCTGGTTTTAATAAGTAAATGACTATGGTAATTCCAGGTACTGAGACCCTCTGATTTGTCAGCATATTTAAATTTTTCTTTTTTCTTTTTTTTTTTGGAGATGCCCTCTGATTTTTAATGAACATGAATATGATTGAATCCCCCTTCATTTCCTCTTGTCTCTGCGTCCGTCTGTTTTCGCTCAGGCCGGCTCGCGCAGTCACAAAGGGGCCGTTCACCGGTGCTTTCTTGGTGAATCAATTCAGCTTGCACAAAGAAAAAAATTAATAATAATAAAAAAAACATAAAATGAGCAACCTACACGATTCAAATTGCCTCTTAGCATCTTGCTCGCTCTCACAAGTGCAGAAATCAGAGGGAGAAAAAAAATATATTTGTAATTGACACTTTGGGGAACATTTTTTCCTCTTTTTATCTGGCTTCCCAGTAAGTTATTAGCTGTTAATTTGTCTGCAAGCTCCCCTACAGCGCCAGATATTTGTTCAAATACTGGGATCCCCTCAGCGCATTTGTAACTACACTTCTGAAAATGCTGCCTTGCCTAATTATGTAATATAATACTGCCTTTTAGGCAAGTTTCTTTTAATTGAATAATATTAGTGCCAGCTAAAGCTAAGCAGTTGGAGCTGCAACGCTTAAAAGAGCAATCCATACTGTGTGAAAGAGTCGTACAGTGAAATACTATTCCACTGCAGGTTAAGACTTCCACACTTATGTCGGTTTTTTGACAAAGGGCCAAATATTTATGCTAAAACTTGATTGGCCCAACACTTAGTCTCATATTTCTTTCTTTGTTAACCACTGTTGGCCTAATCAAGTAATTCCCTGTTTGTCTTAGTAACCCCCTATAGAGTCATACATGCATACATATAATAAAATAATTTGCTCTTGCACTCTCTAGCCCAGCTGTAATTTATATGGATTGAATGAGTGCTGCATTGTGGAAAAGCACGAGTGGACCAAACGCTCGTTTGTCACCTCTAATAAATGTTGGAAATGTAAATTATGAACTTCTGCCTTCGGATGTAAATGCACTTTATCCCAGTCCCTTTAATGTAAACAGCCCAGTCCAATACATTAAAGGCTATGGGAGGGGGGCAGTGGGGTATTAGATTTTGGGTTTTGACTGTTTTCACAATCAATAACCAGCACAAAAGAACTCAGATGGAGAATGTTCTAACATATCTGAAGTTGCCTTCATAAATTATTGCATGAAAGCAGGCTTGTACACCAAAAATGTAAATACATTAATGTTATTAATAATGTAGTGACTAATAGTTCTATCAAGACTGTAATAGCAGTTTAATGGAATATGACAGCAAGAATGTATTACACTTCGTACATTCAGACGGGACCTCACATGACATTTATCAGATTTCTGTAACTATTTTTTTGATTATTTTGTAAAGTTAATTGCTTCTTTTCCCTTGAACGTCTTCTCTGGGAGAGGGACAAAAAAAAGAAAACTGGTAATGGATATTAATTAATATATGTCAGTTTCCTGGGTTTGATTAAAAATAATGAAAGCAAAATGCTAATAGGATTTCAGCGTTGCTCTGTGTGTGGCGCCCTGAGATTGGGGCTTTATCTGGGGAATCTTGAAAAAAAGGAGATAGTGTGAAAGTGTCTTAGCTGAAATGAAAAGGATGTGATGCACAAACTGAGATTAATCTTTTTTAAACCTACTAAAAACAAAAGAGCACTTGCGTAACTTATTGAATTCTGATTATTCTAGTCCAAGAAGTGTGGTCAGGAAGTGTATTAGTCGTGTGGCACGTCTTAAAATTATATAATTCTCATAATGATGAGCTGGTTGAGATTATCAACTTAGACAAGGCTTTTTTTTTAAAGTTGTGCTTTAAAGTAATTTTAACAAAATGCATGAGGAAGTCCCAGTGCAATCACTGTTTTCTGACCCTTCTCCACCTGTTGCTGCGCACTGCAAGCCATCTGGCTGAAAGAACAGAGCTGCATTTTCCCCTCACTTACAGCAAAGACCAGTTGGAGTGTGTGGAAATATTTTCACTTGCAAAAAAAATAGTCAATCATGGGTTGGAATCTGAAGGAGCGCCACCTATTGGTCATATTGTAAAACTGCACCTGGAATTTCTGTTCAAAGGCGTATCTTATACCCAATTACGCACAGAAGGTTTCAGATACATGCTTTTTTTATTATTATTTTACCAAGTTTTGTCTGACTGACTGTAATTTCAAAGGTTTGAAGGGTGTGAATCATTTTTGATTTGTTAAAAAAAAAAATTGACCTTTCATTCAGATTTTCTGGTTGAATGAAGATCATTTTAACTCTAAACCTGCCAGGAATATGAATAATTTAGAATAAACATATATATAAATATGCACAATAGTCATATATACCATGTGCAATAAACACTTAGCAGGTGTTCATCTTAGATTTTCATCTAATGTTTTGCATTATAATAAAATTAACAATAAAAAACATTATTAGTGTACTATTGCAGTTTAGGAGCTTTGTTGCTTTTATGTTTCAGGTGAAACGATGCAATAATTATGCCATGCATTGACTCAACATTTCATACTGACTCATCCATGTTTTTCTTACTGAATAAACTTCATTTTCGATTGACAATAACTGTGAACGTGACAATTCTCCATATTTGTCCTGCAGATGTCATGGCCAAGACTTCTTGCTTTTCTCCACATTCCCCTGCACTTGCCAGCAAAATGAACACCTTCTAAACACTGTTATTATGGTACGGCAAAAGTGTGAGGAACTCGTGAAGCAGAGGTTGGCACTGGCTTTACTGACAATTATCCAACACCTGGACTGGCTGCCTTCCCCGGCTTGCGCATCAACTCTGTCGACTTCTTGTTAATGCAGTGATTAACAGGAAGATTGCATTTGTTTTCCTGTATGCAGCTCTCCTGGCAGCACTACTTTGCTTTCTCTTTGATTAAAACAGTAGATGGATGGGTGCAGTGTAGCTCAGTCATAAACTTCAAAAGGAAGGGTGAGCACACAGTAACCACAGAATATAGAGTAGAGGATGAGCCACTCTTTTATTTTTGCTCCCCAAGTAGTGTTTACTATGTACATTGGGATTTAAAGTGAGGTATTATTGGCTTGAGGTCCTTTGTAAAAAGTCAGCCAACACAGACAGTTGTTAGGAGTCCTCCGGTTTCCAGTACTTGTATGTCTCCTATAAACAGAATGTCTTTCCATATAAGGGTTTATGTTTTTTACATAACTGCCCTCCTGTCTGCCTTTCCTTGCTGCTTTTTTGCTATGTCTTGACTCTCAAAGTACATGGAAAGTGGATTTGGTCGTCCTGGGGATGAAAAAAGGGAAGCAAAGGGACTTTGGAAAAAAAAAAAAAAAAAAAAAGAAACAGCCTGTACTTTTGAAATGCAGAGAGTGGCATTGTCATGTGTTTTCTGTGTCAAGGTCGACAGAAAATGTCAGAACAGGTGTGCGTCTGCTGCTGAGCTGCTTGCCAACTCAGCCCCTCTGCTGTAACACGCCACCCCATGTGACATTATAGTAGTTCACTATGGGTCGCTTCTCCTCTTCATTTGGAGGAGGCTGGTAAAAGTTTGTTTTCTTCTTCTGCTGCCACGTGTGCATTTCTTGATTCTCCATGGGTGTTGGCGCCTAAAGTTTGATGCAAATCACCACAGAAGACGCATTAGTCACATTTAACTTTCATTTTTCTTTTAGTAATGATAATCCTCAAACAGGATCATCCTGTTTGAGCTTTGCCGTTTAAAAAGCCATAATAAAGCAGAAATATCATACTCGACTAGGAAAAGATGGACTCATTTGAAGAATTTTTAGGCCGGTTTAAGGCCTCCCGTTTGTTTGACAATAAGACAATTCAGAGTTATTATATAAGAACACCATTAATTTGTCTTCCTGACACGAGAGGTTTTTATTTATCACTACTGGGAGCTTCATGCTGTATCTGTGAGAGTGCAATCATTGTAAAACAATTATACTTTTTTTACTAATATTTTAAAATAAAGGCAGAATGTTTACAGAGTTCACATTTTAAACTTTCTTCTCCATTTTATATCTCAACTGTCTTATCGATTAGCTCAGTTAGCATGGCTGTGGTTCTTGAGACATCAGTGTGTGTATTTTATTGAAAATATGGATCTTCACTTTTCCAAAAGACTCCTCTAACATTTCCAAATCCAATATGTTCTATAAAACTGATGATGAAAACTTAGAAAAGACTAAACAGAAACTTTTCTGTTCTCTGTTTAGTCATCCTGTTTTCTTCTCAGTCTTGCTCTCGCTCACCCCAAGGCAGCCTGAATGAAAAAATCGGGTTACTCTTATATGAATACAATTTCATATAAGATAGTTTATTAAACACCTCACTAATACTGCAAATGACTACGTTTTCTCTGAGTAAGAACTCCAGAAGTAAGTTATTTCTGTGTCCTGGTGGCTGTCTATTTCTATAAACAGTTCTGAAAGTCAGTGACAAGGTCAACAGCGCTGATCATCAAAGGCATCTCATGTGTAAAAGAGAAAAAAAAGTCTGCTGTTCTCCAGATTGTTCCAATCTGCGTCTGGGAATTATGTTGCGAAACCTGAAATTTGTGTTTGAACTTCTCAGAAAAGGCGGATAATGTTCAGGTGGGGCAAATAAATATGCTTTTGTCATTTTCCAACCACCACATCCTTCTGTGTGCAACCGAACAGGTTAAGGAAGGTTGAAATAATGAATTCTTATTGGAACTGATGAGCTGTCTTTTCTTTCTTCCTGATTGGGCTTAATGAGATGAAAGGCAAATGCTACTTCTCTGACCCTGCTTTCTTTCCTACTGTCAGCACTCTGCTGTTTGTGTTCTTAATCCATCCTCTCACTGTTGCTGGTCGTTGGACACCTCCAGAAAATGAGATCTGGCTTGTATTTTCAAAAGAAAAGAAACAACAACAAAAAACACAAAGATGTAGGCCCTTAAGTTTCCTCCCTCATTTGGTGGTGATTTCATCCTGACTTGTCTGCCACTGTAGATGTGTGGCCCATTGTCTTAGCAAGTGTGTCTAAATGTTTCTGACAGGTCTCAGTGAAAGACAGGCCGCAAGGGTAAACTGCCAGCGCTTTTCCTCCCCCCCTTCTGCTTGGCTTCACTCCATCCTGCCCTTCCCCAGTAGATGGCGATGTTTATCTTCTCTGGCTGAGCTCTGGACTAGATGCGTCTCTCTTAATACGGCCCATCCATCCCATCTCTCCGGCTTTCCGAGGAAAGAGGGGTCTCACCCTGTGTAAAGGGTCATGCCACCAATTCCTAGTCGCCTTTGAAGACCATGAAATTGCTGATCCAAGACACATGATTAGTGTATTCAACTTGGTGACTGGAGAAGAGCTGACACGTGATTACAATGTCAGTAGAATGTCACAATATGTTGAGCTGTCTTTGCGAGGACAGTTCAATACTAAATGTCTAAGATGCAACAATTTGATCAATAAGATGGCACGTTTGACTCTGGCTTTTTTACTTTTTAAAAGTCAGCTGGCATAACTGGAAACAGGTGCCAGCAGATTGCATCTTCCCCTCATTTCATTCCTTCATTTTCCTATCAAGGTGTTTTAGTTCAAACTTGGCTCGCTCTGTTCCGTACTAAAGGTGTGTGTGTGTGTGTGTGTGTGTGTGTGTGTGTGTGTGTGTGTGTGTGTGTGTGTGTGCGTGCGTGCGTGCGTGCGTGCGTGCGTGCGTGCGTGCGTGCGTGCGTGCGTGCGTGCGTGCGTGCGTGTGTGTGTGTGCGTGCGTGCGTGTGTGTCTGTCTCTCTTTCTCTGTGGCTGAGCGCCTCCCCAGTGAGTGGAGCGGTTTGGATCACTGGAGGAGGATAGGCTTGTCACTGTAAGTTGCCCGTGACAGAGGCAGCTCTTCCTCCTGACACCACAACACAACTTCTGTGGTGTGTCGCTCGGACACAGGCTCCGCATTGTTTTCCTGCTGGTGCCGCTTGCATTTTGCCTCAATCAGCTAATAGGATGTGAAAGGCCGACGGGCCTCGATGATATGAGGGAAGACGCACGGAGCGGCGGAGGTTTTAAGAAAACAGTTTGTGTTTCTTGATGTTATTATCCTGGTCATGCAGTCGCTGCCTTCTTTCTCCAGTTGCAGAGATGGACAAGAATAAACACACAATGGTTTTGGAGATTAGGGTATTGAGGTTGTTGCCTTGTTTTTGTCTGAGAAACTTTTGTGTACAGCTGTAAGTTAAAGTATCATCAAAGTGTCATTTATTTAAATTCATAAAGGAATATTACACACACAGTATTATATTTTAGGCATTTCTCCAGTTTTCAATTTCTTTGAAAACGACACAGGACCAGTAAAAAGATGCCAAAATAAAATTAGTAAAATAGAAACTTTTGACTTGATTTCAAGAAGCTTAGTCTTCCTTTCCATTCTGTCTCCCTCCTCCTCTTCTTCCTTCTTTGCCATCACTGCAGCCCCTCCTCCAGAGTCTGGGCCCCTGGTATCCAAATGAAATGTAAAATTGCCTCCATCTAAAAAGCATCCTTTATACCACTTAACCAAATCCACCCCTTTTTTCTCCTTAACCCAGGTAAGACCCTTCCAATAGTGTCTCTGGTTTAGTCATAGTAACACCAGTATTACAATAGTTGTACTTTTTATATCTGTGTGTGGTGGTTCTGGTAAACACTGTGAATCTCCCCCTCAAACTCTAGAATGGGCTTTTCTTTACTGTCCAAAGTTGAGGTTATCACTATAACTTTTTCTACCACACATTTCCTTTCCCCTCAACTTTCCATTAACATTCTTTTATATCTAAGTCTTTGTGGAGATTCAACGTTTTTAACAAGGAGCTTTTGTGGCTTCCTTCACTTTGATTCTTTTCCGTCCAACTCAACTCAGCACTATTTGACTCGACACAATTTGTGGCGTTTTTCTTTACAATGGAGCACCACCTAAATGTGAGTGGGTTTGTCAGAGCAAGGCAGCTTGAAAAATAACGAGACATGATTTGTATGTGGCAAACCACCGTCAAGCTCCCACTATATTTTCTCATCAGCCACCAGGCACATTTTTGTGCCGCTGTGTTGATTTCAATGTTGCATTTTTTTCCTAAAAGGATCAGAAAATGCTCAGGCACTATTATGAGTTTTTAAAGGAGACTTTCTCGTGACTCAACCAGTGACGCCACACCGCAGCCAATCAGTGACCAGAAGTCTTCCAAAATTGCATTTTCAGATTGACTTGGCTCGATAGATGCTGCAGTTGAATTAATGCTAAAAACCTGAGTTAATACGAAGTACTTACTGGAAAACTGCAAAACCTGAATGAATTAGGCTCAAGTTGAACTGAGCCAAGCTAGAGGAGAAATGGACTCATGTGGAGGGTACCTATGACTGCTTGACACATGTCAAATCAACAGTTTTTCCAATGATTACGTAAACAACATAATATTTCTGTGTTTGAAAGTAGTCTTTTTCGATTGCTGTTATCTAGTATTTAATTGAATGAAAACTGAATTTGGGGTTTTCATTCACTTAAAGCCATAACAATCTAAATTAATATAAATGCAGGCCTGAAATTCATAATTTCATCCTCTAAAATATGACTTTCATTTCATGAAGTTTAATCAAATTTTTTAACTCACGGTAATGTTATAATTTATTGACATACATTTCTATGTAGTTGAAGTTGAAAATATTTTGGTTAAGTCCGTTTTTAATTTGCACTTTTTATCGACTAAACATATATACTTTGTGCTTGTTGGCTCTAAATATAAATTTCACAGTTTGAATTAAAATATAGCAATCTGCTAACATTGTGATATGCCTATTACACAATTTGACTTTTTCTGAGTAACTAATAATCACTTGCAAAAAAAAACTTTACTAATAAATGCATTAATAAATTAATAATCATTTGTAGCACCTTCCAATCATGCAGATTTGCATTGGAAACTTTTGAGGTCATAGCTGAATGGCACGTACAATGATATCATCAACCTAGTGTCAGTGCAGCTTTTGTTTTGTGAGATAAGACATTTCTGTTGCAAAATCAGTAGCCATGATCAGTGATGATTGATTTTATATGAAGGCCATCGCGTTTTACTGGTTTTTAGACATTTTCCGATATGTCGATGTCTCATTTCTCAACCAAACCTTTTGTTTTTCTCTGATGCATTTTTGAACCACATTATGAGCTCACTCTTAGTGTTTTTAGTATCAAACTGAGCTGTGTTTTTTTTTTTTCTTACTTTAATCTGCTTTCTCTGTGGTACTAAAAAGCATGCGGCGCTGCTTGTCACAGAATGTCATCGCTGACTGCAAAAGGAGAAAAAAAAAAGAAAAAGAAAAGCTTCAAATTACAGGAAAGAGGCACTGCATTAAAGAACAAAGGAGATCGATGGCAGTACATTAAATTTTATGCGAATGGAAAAAAAAAATCAACTAATTAAAATTGATTACTCCTGCTTTGTAAATGTGTTTCTGAATTAAATTATTGTATGAAAACATTTTGACCAATTGAGGAGCTGAGGAAGTATCCATTACTGGATTGCAGCTGAGAAGGGGCAGGAATGTTTTGTGGTAGCTAAGTAGTTTGTTGTGCTCGACTGTGAGTCCCCCTCCTCCCCGTCTCCCCCCTCTGCTAAAGTGCCATGGGTTAATCTCTGATGACCCTCATCTCTCAGAGCAGCTTCAGACTTCACCGTTTGGGCCTTTTACCTGAATTAAAAGGAACATGTGAGTTAAAAATGGAAAAAAAAAATAAAAAATTGGAGATGTTGCTCCTCTTCAGCAAGAACGGTTCTTTGGGCTTTCAGGCCATCATTGAAGGGGATGTCCTTATCTAAACTGTCATCTATCTCTCTAGTTTACTAAAGGCAACCCCTGTCAGTGACACTGACAGTTGCACAAAAAATAAAGTCAGAGCTGGCTTCATATCTGTTGTTAGTTTTGCTCAGGCTTTAAAGAAAAGACACCACTTTGTTTGTTTTGTGTTGTTCTTAATGCCCTTGTACTTCACACAAAAAATCAGGTAAACCCTTTTCTGACTAATGATTATATAAAAAACGAGGCAATTGCACGATCTGATATACTCGACGAACTGAATCATAAAATGCGTCTGATCGTTGCGGAAAGTTTCTGAAGAACAAAACGTGGTCTCGTCTGTTTTTTGCACAGTTTGACAGCGTCCTCGTCGGATAAGTTACTCGGCCTTCTTTGTTTCACGCCCTCAAACCTCATTCAACGTTTCCATGTTTGACAGTGAAGAGCTTCTGAATGGAAAGTTTGGTCTGGAAACGTAGTGGCCTTTAAAAAAGAAAAAAAAAACAAAACCTTGATTTCCGTCCAACAAACCCCCACCTCCTTTACAAATTGCATAATGTGCTTTTGATGTCATGTTTGCAGCGCTGCCCGTGGCTCTGTCACTGATACTGTGCTGTATGTTGTTATTTTTAAACCTTTGCCTAGCAAATGTCAATGATGTTTTCCATGACCCTTTTTTTAATCTACTGAAACGTTGGGTCTAACCTTTAAATTTCAAACACTGGGTTCATTCAGTAATGATTAACTATATTAACTATAACACTTGGAAAACTAAGCCGCTTTGTATTTCTTTTATAGCGTGAAGATTTCTTGCATTATAAATTAATCTAATCAGAAAAACAAAGAAGTAATGAAGCTTCATCCTTTTTTGGGGGGGTTCATCTCTTACCGGTCCTTTAAAGCTCCGGTGTCTGACTGTTACCTAAATGGTTGGGTCAGCATCTCACTTCCTGATGTCTCCCAGGGTCAATAATTCCCCATAGCCGCTCCCATGAGGCCTTGCCTTTTCCTGCTAAAGGTCAACATTAAAGCAGGGAAGGTGTCACAATTAGAAGGCCGTTTAAACCTGCTCTTTTAAAAAGATTAAAAAGCACCGTTGGCCACATCAAGCAGTCAGGCGACCAAAGGAAATACAATAATTGCATTAAAACTTAATTCCTCTCTTGCAGGGCTCTGATATCAGAACAGTATTGGGTTAAGTCATTTAAGACTGCTGCCCTAATAGCAAATCACCCGTGAAAGCACCAAATTAATATAAAGCTTCATTTTTTATTTATTTATTTATTTATTCCTTTTTTGCCGTCTCACATTGTCTCGCTTTTGGTCCTCCAAATTTGTGTTCGAAGAGGGGAAATTTGAGACCATCCTAACCCAATTTTTGATCATGTCTACCAGTCTGTTATTATATCAGGGGCACTTCACAAATGCACAGGCCAGGGCAATTTGGAATGAATTGATTCACACTGAGAATGAATCCTATACTTGCTAATGATTTTCTTTTAGCCCTCGACTGTACTAAGACCCAACTTTTTGTTCTACAGTGTCCTTAATGTCTCTGTAAAATGGACCACAAGGAGTTATCCCGTACATTGAGGGATTGGTTTTTGTAAAAAAAAATTATAAACTAAAAGATAGTGACAAATTAAACTAAAATGGCTTTAAATTGTTTTATTAATCTGTTTTGGATTAAAGTCAGATTTAGGATGACAAATTTGTGTAGCTCTTTTGATGCATCATTTAGCAGTTGTGTAGGTCTGTGTTTATATTTTCTTACCATTTCTATAGTTTAAGAAAAACTGCCAGATTGATCTTAGTCGTTGGTTCCTTAGGTTACAGCGTAATGCAGTATTCCCCCTCACATTTTAATTGGAAACTTTTACTGCTAAATTATTGAATAAATAGACAGATGAGCTCAACAACAAAAATATGTATTTTTGATCTGTAATTTCGGTTATTTAACCATCAGATTGTTGCTAGTGCTATTATACCACCTCAGCTTTTAAGTGTTTCAGTAACTAATGATAATTCATGTCTTTGAAAAAAATACTTCTTTACAAATGTGAACCATGGACGCTGACTTTGGGATTGGGGTCGTTTTTGCTTGGTACAACTTGTTTTGTACTCAAATACTATTTTAGGCCTGAATAACTTTGGTAAAGGGCCTACTCCGGTTTTCACAAAGCCTATTGCAAACAACAATAGTCTTTTCCAGTGTCCCATCAGTATGTTTGAAGCAAAAAGTAATGCCAGTGTACCAAGAGAAGCGTCTTTTTCATCCATCGCCATTGTTTACAAATGTGACTGAGGCTTCATACAGGCCTACTAAAAACTCTTAGGATCTGGACTTTTGCATGTGAAAAAATTATGACAACTGTGGTGCTGAATTATGGAGAAAACATGCTAGTTTTACTCAAGATCACCATGCCACCAGAATCATGGATAAACCCATGTAAATATAGATCACACCTTTTTTTCTATTATACCTTGTTTTCAAATCAGTGGACTTAATAAGCTGCCTTTTGATTTGAGCCGAATTCTTCACCTGAAACCTCTGTATTATTAAAAACAAACTGAACCACTTGGACAAGTCAGATTCAACACATGAAAGATAATTTAAGGCTTTTCTGTTCTGTGGAACAGATCAGATACTGCAAGTGTTCAGGTAACCTACCTACTCCCCATAATGCACATCTACGTAACATCCATAGGTCTTGCGGTACGTTATAGTTAAGTGCCATTACTAGTTAGAGCAAAAATATACAACTGGTTACATGGATTCCCTCAGGCGTCCATCCCTGTGGTTCGAACTTAATTGGATTCCAGCCTCATTTCTCACAGTTCGAGGCATCACCGTTGTAATTTTCACACAAGTGCAGTGCAAAGTCTGGTCCAATTCAAACTCAATAACATTTCTGTAATCTTGTCTGTTCATCAAGTTCACTCTCTTTAAGTGTATTGGTTAATGTTATCTCTTCCTGTGATTGAGTTTTCACCTCTTTTTCAGCTTTACCTGACACTTTATTGGTTATCTGGTTTGCAAAGATTATTGCACTTTTCATGGAGCACTTTGGTGTATTAGTAGTCAAAGCTTTACAAAGTTTAACAGTTTTTCTTTAAGATTAACATTTACTAGTTGTCTGCCAAAAAAATGTATAAAATTCTTCAAATTTTTCATTATTTTTTTTATTTATATTGGCAACGCAAATGCATCTTGTACTGTTATCCATCATGCGCACCCTAAAAGCCCAGTGGTGTGCTACCCAACACTATAAATGGGGTGATCCATGAGTCAATAACAAGAGTGAAATCAGTGCAATGTGGTTATAATTGATTGAGATGTCTGGATGGAACTTGTGCAAAGCCTCTATGTCATCTGCTAAGAAGTGCACTTTTCCTCTCCCAGAAGATCCACCACTACGGTTATAACCAAATGGACATTTGCTTCATTAGTCTGCCGCTGAGCAAGCTGCGGTCCTTTCTGAGGTATCATACTTATGCCTGTTAACATTGATACAATTTTCTTGTCAATAATTGGACAACTGAAACTTTTAGGGCAGTGTAAACAAGGACTGCTCATTCAGCGTATTCTTTTCTCTAATAGGTCATTACCTCTTATAGAATCTGCACCACTTTGTAGTTTGTTGGACTGAAAAATTGGAATATTAGATTGATTGTCTTATTATTATTATTTTTTAAGTAACCACTTGCACTACATTCATGCTCTTGAACCTTTTTCACGTTTTGTCATGAATATGAACTTATGAGCCAAAGTGAAGTAGTGCAAAGCTTTGAGGTGGAAAGAAAATGACACACAGATTTCAACATTATTGCTTAATCCAAATCCAGATGAGTGGGTGTGCATAAATTTTCATTCCACTTTAATCTGACACCCGTAAATAAAACCCAGTGTACCTAATTGCCTTCAAAAGGCATCTAATTAATAAACAGTCAACTTATGTTTAATTCAAACTGAGTGGAAATCCAGCTGTACAGTGAAGGCCTCAAAAGTTTGTTGGAGCACATTAGAGAACAAACAGCATCATGAAGACCAAGGAGCATAGCAGACAGAAAGTTCTGAAAAAGTTTAAGACAGGGTTAGCTTCTGAAACAATATTCCAAATGTTTAGCAATTATTGAAGCAAATTCATCTAGAAATGAAGAGACCATGCAAACACACTAAATATGGTCTACCATCTAAATTGACAAACTGGACATTATTAATCAGAGAGGCATCATTTATGTTTGCAAAGGGATTTAAACACACTCTGTGAGACATGGTGGTAACAGCATCATGCTGAGAAGGTGCTTTTCTTGACTGGGAAGCAAGACGTACCTGGAAAGATAGATACATAGAGAACAGTACCAAAAAAAAAGCTTTTACAGCTGCAAAACGCTTGACTGAGCCAGAGATTCACCTTACTGCAGACAACGACTCTAAACATATAGCCAAGCGCTTCGGTTGGGTGGTTTAGATCAAAGCATATTTATTATTCATCACTCAGTTAGAGTGGACCAGTCAAAGAATTAAAAATTGCTCTTCATTGATGCACCCAATTCAATCTGAGGAAACTAGAACTGTTTTGGAACGAAGAATGGGCAAAAATGTTACAAGTGTAAAGCGGCTGGAGACAAACATAGGTAGACTTGTGTTTATTAATTTTCAAACTACAATTATGTTCCTTAGTTTTCTGGTTTTCATTTGTAAAATATTTTAAAAAACAAGTTTCTTCTCTCTTTTTCTTCTTCTTAAAACTGGAATCTGTTGAAATATCACAGAAAACTAAACACATTGAAGTTTGTGGTTTTGACATAAAAACTTCAAAGGTTAAGAAATACCTTTGCAAGGTCCTGTTCACGAACATGAAAATTGTCAGTGTTTTGAGTGCATCTTCTAGCCCAAAGCAAAGGTTGCGGGTTCATCATAAAAATGCCATCCTCTGGTTGTCACCATAAAAGTTGAGGGTGCCTAATTTTAATAAAGATGCAGCCATTTCCAAACTGCACGCATATTGTGAAACCTTTTGAACGCCATAATCTCTGTAAACTAGTAGATTTGTGTGAAATCATTTTGCACCACATACGTAAAATTGCTTTGCTTCCTTGGAGTCTACTCCTGAAGTTTAGAGAGGGCCAGCCAGGTTTTCAGAGAACCACAGTCGATCATTGCACCTTTGTGACAGAACCTCAGGTTTTTAAACAGCTTCCCTGCCACTTCCGTCCCTCAAACAATTTTAAACTACAATTCTTTTGGATTGAAACTGGTTCACAGTATATGCAATGCATTACCCAAAATGAATTACCACTGGCAGGGCGCTCAATCACTTTGTATCTTTCAACACTAAGAGAAAAGAAGAGTAATCAAAACCTTTCAAGCTATTAGAGGGATGACTTTTACAATTGAATCATGGGGACCACAGGTGCGATAATAAGTCATCGAAACCTCCCCTCCAGTGTGTTTCTCCGTTCTCTGTGTTCCCTACATATTTATCCATTTTAGGAGGCGCCACTTCATGGCGCCCACTTCAAATTTATGTTTTAATACCATTTGAGGAAGATGCCCCCCACCCCCACCTCCACCACCACTACCTCCTGCCTCCAATTCTTGGAAATGCATACTGGGTGGAAAATTAAGGTGCATCTCGAAGGAAAACATAATAGAATCGATGAACGTGGTGCACTTAAAACTACTGATGTTCTGATGCTATTTAACGTTCTGGTGCATTAACGTTTCAAGTCATTACAACAGTCAGGCGGGGTGATTTGATCACGGCAGGTTTTTAACTGGAAGAATTACAGAAGTTTTCTGCCTCGGATTCTCAAGTTATTAGATACAAATGATCACCTCTGCATTAAGTATAGATTTTCTTCCACTGCGCACTTAAGAATGGAAGTTTGTCTTTAAGAGGGTAATAGCAAATTAAGCTCCATACTCCATTTGTCCGGCACTCCTGATGGGCTAATTTTATAACTGCTGATTTGGTCATTCTCCACATTTAGCAGGAAAGTGGTCAGGTGGTCTTTTTCCTCACTACTGACTGCGAGGGGAGACAGAGGGAGGGGTTGTAAATGCAACTATCAGATGGAATCCATTTATTTTTTTTTTCCCCTTCTTTTTAGCTGCGGTGGATTTATAATGAACCTTTTTCTTAAGGAAGGTCTAGACTCTTGTTTAGAGTGTTAACAGCATCAGTTTCCTTTAGGGTTACTCACATTACGTGATTATGTGGAAATAAATCCGATTTGTCTCTTTCCAGGTTGCAACTGCCGTAAAATTTCTGCAGAACCCAAAGGTGCGCGAGAGCCCCCTGGCCACCAGAAAGGCCTTCTTGAAGAAAAAAGGTCAGACTTTTCTTTAATGTTTGCCAAATCAAGTTTTAATAAAACTATTCAATGTTTGTGTTTCAGTGTTTTGTTTGTTTCCCTCTGGTTGGTCTGGACCAGAAAGGTCAGAGATTGCAGCTAAAGCTTTTTGCTCACAAGGGGGTGGAGGGTGTTTGGTCCTAAAAAGGGGTCGATTTAGCTCCATAGAACAGGATTCAGGCCCCGTGAATGAATGACACACCAGTCAGGATGCTCCTTTGGGTTCAGGAAAATTAATATTGACAAACTCCCCCTGAGTTTTCAATGGAATTATCAATATTGCCTCCTAGCATTTTAACCCTTTTACTTAATTTAATGGTTATTGTAAATTTGAGCGACTGCACAGTAAGGGTTTCTGACAAGGGAAGGTTGAAATATTCTCTGCCGTCTAACTTTTTTTTTTCTTTTGTAATTTATTCAGACATTTCGCATTGTAGAATATGGTTTGTGTAATAAAAAAGGCACACAAAAAAAAGTTTATTACGCTGAACTCATTAAAATCGGCTCGATATAAGGCAGCTGTTGAATTGTAGATCTGTGGTTGAGCAGTGATGACAGAGATGTGGGAGTGTGTGTGCGTGAGCCCTTACGACAGATTAACTCTTTGTGAGGAATGTTTTTATTGTAACTGGTCGTGAGGCAGTTCAGTACTTAGGGGACTGTGTCAGTACAGTGCTGGGGGACTCTGCCTGCTGCATTAGAAGAACCAAACAGTGAGGAGTGAGCCTAAGAGCTCTGTGACTTGGGAAGGTAACCTGAAACCAAATCCATGTTGGCCTGCTGCTACTACACACCTCTCATATGACTGTAATGATTGTTAATATCTCTTTACATTTCTTCATCTTTTAGCCTCATTATTGATATACAGTTCCCAATCTGCTGTTGTTTTCCCAAAGCCCGAGCCAGATGATGTAATGCCGTGACTCATTTTCTTCCTATTTTCAGCTTTGTTGTGATATTTGTGAAGCCCCAGCATCCAAAACGGTTTGCTTTTACTGCACTTTACATCCATGAAATATGTATAACCCTTTAATGCAGATTTATTTTGGTAAATCTCTTTCCACTGTAGGTCTAAGCAAGAAGCCTTGATTTGCATGAAGACATTGATCATAGGGAGAGAGCATACTTATGAGAAATGAAGCACTAAGCACAAAGTATGTTTGAGTAGCTTTTTGCGCTACTCATATCTCTGGACTTTTATTGCAGAGTTCCTTGGCAAGAACCTGGAAATATTTTAAGTTTCAATAAAACTATCTGCTTGTTATCATATTAGTTGCTGCTTTGGGCTTCAAGTTACACTTCTGATTACTGTATATTGTTTTGTCTTTTAGTTGCATCTAACTGTAAGATCAATTGCTGTATCTTTGAAGTTGTTTTTATATGTAAAGTTGCACAGATGTAGTGGATTCCAGTCAGGTCAGTACATTCAAATTTCAAGAACCATTTTACCTAGTAAATATTTAGCATTGTATTTTGGCCATGTACAATGCCAAAATACAACTTAATCATTTTAGTCCACAAGCTAAAATGATTAAATTAGCATTGTTGATTATGTAGGATTTGACCTGTTGATATAGATTTGGGGCAATTACTTTTTTTCTTTAGGAGCTATCATATGAAAACAGCAGTCTAAATATTGCTTTCTAGGCTAGGACACATATTGAGAGCAGAAGTCAAAGCATGGTTTGTGTGAGGTAAAACATTTGCCTTAAAACACAATATCTGATTCCAAGATCACCAATGTTAGAGTCAAAGTAGCTTTAGAATGACTTCATCTGTTTAAACGTGATTTAAATGGATCTCTCTCTATGTATAGAAATGAGCCTAGCTTTATACAACATGTTCGTTTTTTGATGTCTACAAGCTCTTTGCTTCTTGTTGTTGCTAACTTGAGCTACGTTAAACTTTTGCAGACAGCAACAGACTAATACTCTCCCTGCGTCTTCACCCAGCATGTGTCTTCTCAACCTTTTGACACAGAAACTCAATCATTTCCCCCATTCCGCAGTCGCCACAGAAAATGTGTCACTCTTAATTTCTAATACAGTTTAATGCCATATTTATGTAAATACTTCTCGATTTTACTCCATATTAGCAGCCAGAAATGTCAAAGCACACATAAAATGAAACAATACCATCTCCCTGTAGAGTGGAATTTAAATTGGATTCCTCTTGCTGCCAGCGCTTACGCCGGACAGCTGATGAAGGGGAAAATAGGGCCCACTTTGATTGCATGTTGCAGAATCTTTACACAATAATCTCAGTCGTGCATATTATTTTCCAGCGTATTTGGTGTCCTGATCTGCATGGAAGGATGCCTCTCTGGATACATCTCTCTTTTTTTAAAGTGATCATAATAGCGTGGTTTATTTCAATATTCATTGAAAAATATAATTTTCTGTTTTCCTTTCTCCCGTCAATTTCAGAGAATGAATTGGCCATTATGCAGTCCAATATTCCTTCCTGCCCTTCTTAAGTCCTTGAAGTTGAATAAACTGGCTGAAATATTGAAAGTTTGTCACTTTGATGGAGTGAAAATCAAGATGCTTTTTGTTCTGTGACAGAAGAGTGCAAATGAATTGCATTTTCCACTGTCATACAACAATCTTGAAGCAATTTTGCTCCTCGCAAAGCTCTGTTAAATTTTATCCTGTTTGAGTGAAATATAATGCGCGACAGACGAGTCTAGGAAATTGTGCCGTCTGTGTCTTCTACAATTAACAGTTGTAACAACTAAAAGAGCATAGAGCCCCATTTTGGCTCCACCATTTAGCCCAGACAATTAGCAGTTTCACACATAATTACCACAAAAATCAAATTCTCAGGACAAAGTCAAGAGCATTTTCCAGCTTTCAACGTGTCACTTTGACCGTGGACCCAGAACTGACATCACTTGATTACAAGGCTGAACGTAATCAGAGCCGAGGTTCTCAAAACTTTTTCAAAAGCAATACAACCTCAGCAAATACATGTTTCTATTATGTTTTTATATACATACGTACACACACACACATATATATATATATATATATATACATACGTACACACACACACACACACACACACACACACACACATATATATATATATATATATATATATATATATATATATATACATATATATATATATATATATATATATATATATATATATATATATATATATACATATATATATATATATATATATGTATATATATATATATATATATATATATATATATATGGAGAGACAGAGATTTTCTAGTACCTTACTAAGAGTTGATCAAAGGAAAATACATGATCAGGAAATATTTTGGTCGATATTGAAATCATGCATATTTCCTCTTTGAATTGTGAGAAACTGTGTAGATTTGTCAATCTGTTAACAAATCTGTCTGTGTAATACCTTTATAATATCTGCAGCATATTATAAAAGGTATTTTAACAAATGAAATGTGGCAGACTTTTACAATCTCTAGAAAACAAAATAGTAAATATAAATATATTAAGTACATTTATATATGTTTAAATTACAAGAAAACAAATAAGAAATGTATAGTCACAACTAAAAAAGTAAAAACGTAAGTTAGCACTGCTAGTTTTTGATAATTCCATACATTTATTTAAATTTTGTCAATATTTCTTCTGGTGTCCACTTTTACTTAGAAAAAAATTAACAGCTTACCTGAAGCTGTTTAAAAAATCATAAGTTTTTTTTAAACATAGGGCTTTGCATCATATAAATCACGCAAAGCCCCATGAGGCTTTGCTTTGCGGACCCGCCTTTTGTTTTCATGTTACCAACTCATTAACCAACTTTCGTCAGAGCTTTTAGGCTATAAAATGTGTTTGTGTTTGTTGGTTCTTAAATTAGCTCCATATTCGGTAGTATTTTTAGTTTGTCTTTACTTATAAAAAAATTGCCAGTTTTTTCCCGAGGAAACCATTACTTAAACCAATACAGTTTAATTTAGATAAAGTAAAGAATAATTGTAGTAGAGGGAAACATTAGCCTATAAAATACAGTCCATTTTGTATCTGTAGGAAATCACTTTTATTTTACATTTGAATGCCTTCCTGGTTATTATTGTGTTGAATAAATAATACTAATAGATTTCACCCTGAGAGGAATGCCGACGGACCAGGGTCAGGGGGATTACAGGTGGGCTTTTTGTCTGTTACCATACCTGGTATGAAGGTAAGGATAGGGTTCATCATCCCAGATATTAATAGGATGTTGTTTGTAAGTGGGGTTATGTGACTCACCTCTCGGACAAAAATGACAATGACCAAGGCCTGTGAGGAAGGTAAAGGGATTGATGTGGTTATAAATTACTCCACGGCGCCACCTAGCCGAGGCCTTGCCCACTTTGTCATCAGTACAAGGCAGTAAAGCAGGGAAATGAGCACAGAGTCATATTTTTAATACATAAATGAATACTCTATGAGAGTGGTCATTATTTAGGGCATGGCATTTTCAAGCGGTTCTACAGAACCAAACGACTTGTATAATCCCCCTCGTCACGGCAACGTGAGAAACTGACTGAAGTTTTCTTTAATAACCCATTGACCTCCATCTATTTATGACCCCCACTGCCATGCTTGTTTTTTTTAAATATGATATTCAAAATGCAAGTAATTCTCACTCAAGGGCAAATTCATGCTCCACGACGTGGAGGGCAGCAACAAAGGCATTCACCTTTTATTACACAAAATATTTTAGTAAGCAACTTTTATAATTGGCTGTCCGAGCTGGGTCCTGACCCATAAACCCTAGAAGTGCCAAAATTGGAGAAATAGATTTAATGTTAGAGCCTTGCTGCCTCTTTGCCCTTAAAAGATGCCCAGGGAATATGAGCCTCTGAAAATAGAGCTGTAAATAACCTGACGAGCAATGGGTTTTCCTTTAAATAAATACCGATCAGGTTTATGTTGAAAGACAATAGAAAACGTTGCCCAGATATGCAGTTTACAGTATTTATAGCTGTAATATCGAGGTGCCAGCACCGTAATTTCATGCCCCAATGAGAATGGCAAGGTCAAAGCAAATGCTTTGGCAGAGCATCTGCTAATACGGTGACTCATAAACAGGCACTACGTGTATCAGGTGCAGCAAATAATACAGTATAATGAAATACAGAATAGCTTTCCATTATTGTTCTTTTTTTATGGTGTCGTCATTAGGTATAATTTATGTCTTAAAAATTCATCTCCCCACAGGTCGATCTGAAATGGGGGTCCAGGGGTCATTCCACAGGTTTTGGAACCCATAATAAATCCCCAATCCCTTTTTTGTCTTTTCCTTTTATATGTAAAACTCACTTTCACCTCGTTCCTTTTTCTTCTGGATCTAAGGCTTCTTTTATTTGTTGTGGTCCTCCTCTCAGCAAATAGGCAGATCAGAGCCTACAACCAATTTAGCGAGCTGTAGTTTAACTTGAAAACAGGAATTTCCATCTTTTAGATTATATACTTCATAAAATTGCAATGCAACATCAAAGATGGTGATGGCTATTAAAATGTACATATATTAATCTCAGAAGCGGCCCAAATGCAGTTAAAAAAGACCTTACGTTTCAAGGAGAAACTGATTGTCTTTTATGCTATTTCTTCCCTTTATTTGGGTAAACTGAGATCTCACTCAATAGTCTGTCACCATGCAGTCTGCTGTGGTCAGATGAATCAGGAGTCCAGGGACACATTATTGCTTATTTGACTGTGCAGTCTCGCTACACAAACTCAGCACATGACTTGCACCACTTCCTGGCACTAAAGACCTGCTGTAAACTGTAGCCTTGCCAAGATTTTCATTTAGTTATCCAACAGTTTTCACGGTCAGTACTGTGTGAATTTTAATAGGTGACCAGAGATCATTTATTGGCATAAGTTGTTTTGGAGATTTATGAAGCAAGTTGATTTTGTGCATTTTTGTTTGTTGATACTAAGAGAAGATAAAATCCTTTTTATTTATTTATTTTTTATTTAAAATTGAGCCTGATGTTCTGACTAATCTGACACTGAAAACAATTTGGATTTATTAACAGATACTCTCATTGGAAAAATTGATTAGTAAATAATAAGTAATTTAGTAAATATCGCCAAACTGAATAATAAAATATTTTGCTTTGGGTTTTTAAAGCATCAACAAATGTTCTTAAGAAAAACTATTAGAATTGTTTCAGGAGATTTATAAAGTTAGGAGATTTATGAAATTATGTTGTGAGGTATGAATTTATATTACTAAATTTATTCTAGAGCTGGTAAATATGGAAAGAAATCCTATCACAATAACATTTTCATATCAAGTTTCTATTTTTATAAATCTTTTATGTTCCCTGGACCTATTAGGTGAGAATTGAAAATACAACACTTTTATCATTTTTATTTGATTTATCTTTCACTTTTTTTAAAGTTGAACATGTCATAAAACATGATTTAAGTGCTTTGAATAAATAAGATGTGTATTTTAAACTAAAATCTTCAAGCATTACAGGGGATCAGAACAAAAACTGAGTTTGTTGATGGCTAAAATAAAAAATGCATTGAAATGCAAGTCCTCAAAATGTTTCTTTATTATAGCTCGTTTGCGTATTGGTCTTTTAAGAATAAGCAATGAAAAACATAGGTAAAAAAAGTAGTTTTTGTGTAGTGAAGGATATTCAAAAGTCAGTCAATTGTAAAAAAGTAAATTGCATCTGACTGCTTTCCATTTGCTTCCTGTTTCCCAATGGATGAAGAAAGATGTGTCGATTCACTAAATCATCAAAGACAATATTAAGAAATCACTCCGCCCTTTAATAAACAAAAAATAAGTTGTTGTTGTTCTAGTTTTTTTTTTTAACATTAGTCGGACCCTTTTAAGCTAAATCAAGAAGGACTGCAATACAATATTTTTGTATTGTTCTTATTACGAATCAAATATGATTCAGTATTTTGGAACTAGGCCTCGTTCTTGCTTGTTGTCTCTAGCTTTCCTTTTAATTGCTTTATTACAAATGGGTTAACGTTGTTTTTAATATAGTTTTATCATAAGTTGCGTAATTATTTCCCTTTGTTTAGACCAAGATTCTCATTAAATGATGAGACCCACAGCAATGGCAGCATATGGTAGCTGAAATAAAATCCTTTCTTGCCACAAAAGGAAATGTTCATATTAGATTTTTTTCTCCTCCTCCTCTCCAATTCTCCATCTGGGAGCCCTTTGCAATTTAATCATCACTAAAATCATTAAAAATATCTGAAGATTAAATTATATTGGCATTTGCAAAATTATGTAATACATTTACATTACAATGAAGAAATTAAAATAATGCATTTTCGCTGTCTGGGGTGTATGAAATCTCCACATGGGAAATATAACTGAAGAAATGGACAGACTCTTATTTTCTTTGCCTTTGGTGGCAGTTAATAGGGTAGCAGAGGTTCAGATTTCATTGTGTGAACCTTTCTGCACTTCCTTTGATGGATGTCCCAAAAAGTCTCGATGGTCTCTCTGAATTATAAAATGAAAATGCATTTTTGAGGAGCAGGGCAGGTTCAATTGGAGGAGATTTGAAATACTCTCTGAATTGTACTTAAAAGATTTGTTGGAAGCTTGGGAAGTATATAAAGTTAGATTATTTTATCAAAGGAGCCATTTGGTTTTTCACCTTAATGTGCAGACGTTGAGCGTGCTCCGAAGGTATTCAAGGGTTCATTCGTGTTCATTTCAGGACTCACTGATGAAGAGGTAGAGTTGGCCATCCAGCGCTCTGGCAGCACAGAGGAAGTCCTGCCTTTGAGCCCTGTGGGACTCCAGACTCCACCTTATGCAGCTCAGCTAACTCCTGTACCACCCAGTAAGTACGTCTTGTAGGCAATTTGTTTCCCTATGAACTATTGGCTAATAATTTAGCATAAAGTCAGTCAGAGATGTTCAAGTCCAGTCCTCGAGAGCAACTGTCTCACAATTTTTAGATGCCTTCCTTCTCCAAAACACTTGAATCCCATCATAAGCATTCACTTCTTCATTGCTAAAAAAAAAAAAAATTGATTTAAAAGTTGCAGGCGGCTGATATCGCTCCACGACTGTACTTGGACACCCCTGCAGTAGAAGATCAACTGATCTTATGAATTTTTTTCTACCCATGAATTTAGTTAGCTGAAGATAGTTAACTAAGCCTGGAGCAGTTTCTTTTGCTCTTCACTTCTCCTATTTTAAAAAAAAAATATATTATACGGTCTAAGGAATGAACAGAAAATGAGTCAAAAAAAGAAAAAATATGAAACACAATTTGCTCAACAAATACAAATTGCTCAGAAAATACAGTTTGCCTGTACTTTTTTAAAGATTTGTAAACCTCACATTATTATTGCACAGGGGTCTATTGTGTAGGAAAAGCAAAAAATAAAAATACACCATTTGGTTTAGATTACCTTCAGACTACACTTCTTTTGACAACGAACCAAACCTGGACAATACCACGCTGTTATGACAGCTGCTCATTTTGCATGCTGTCGCTGCTCTGCATGAGCAGCATGAAAGTGTGGTAGGCCGTTTTAACATTTTATCAAAAACTCACCTATTTCTGACTCCCATTTGACTTGAATATCTCTGTAGTGAATGTTTCCTCTTGCAAGATCCTCTTTTCACAATCTTCGTTGTAGAGAGGAACAAAGTACTTGTTGAACAGTGCAACTGCCATCCTAGTACACCTGAATGGGAAATGTAATGTCCTAGAATGCTATTTGAACAAGCTGTTCAAGGCTGTTGGAACAGCTTGTTCCAATGGACTGGAACTCCATTTTGAATATCTGAATATTGATTTTAAGTATAAGAAATTGCACTGGATTGCTTGTTTTTCTTTCTTTAAATGTTGTCCCAGACTACTAAATGTCACAATGTCTTGCCATAAGCGAGTCAGTGAGGCTACCACCCTGTTGCTCCATATGAATTAGACAGATGCTGCAGTACAGGAGGAAAGAAGCAGAGCAAGATTGAATGAATTGCTTCTGTAGCTGAAGAGAATTTAATTAATCTGAAATGAAGACCAAAATTGTTCATACTGCTAGCAGATTTAGCTTTAACATAAATTTGGCATTTCACCAACAGCATTAATATCACTTCTAGTCAGAAGACTAGAAGTGATATTAATGCTTTGGATAGGCCCAGCAAAAGGCCTGACTGAATCTGTTGAACTAAATGTTGGGGTAATGGCAAAGAGGATCTTGCATTTATTTTTGGGAAGAGTATTAATCATTTTTGATATGCCATTTTTTAAAAATAAAATTTTATTTAGCATTAATACAACATTTTTTGTGTTTTGGTATCACTTGATGCCTATCTAATTTCTAACCAGAAACACACTTCCTGGTTGAATGAGAACAATTTTTAAACAAACTCTAACAGGTGTATGAATAATAGGGGTCTATTTCCAGTTAAGAACAGGAAATACCTTTTTAATTCACTTGATAGTCTGTTTGCATTTCACACTGTAAGGAAACTGCACAACTTTTTTGTGTGCTTGTGCACCAGATTTCATATTACTCTTTATTCCTGGCCAGATTAATCAGATTAACTAACCTGTTTAACTTTGACCAAACAGCTCTGTTATCTTTAGAATAACTGGCTCATTGCAACTGGATCCTGACCAACTTATAAGTAGTTAAAACCTCTTGTTTGTGACTTTTATATTTAGGTACACTTTCTTATTTTAACTAAATCAACTTGTTTTTGTCCACGTTACAAAACTTGTTAATTTCTTCATCTCTTCATTTGTTGTTACAGATGTCCCATTCAGCTTTAATTTATATGCTGAAGTTATGTAGTTAATTCATTTACCCCAATTTTAAAGACAAATGAAACATAACAGCACACATATGAAGCCCATGACGTCCAGCAGTGTTCTATTTCTGTTGGGGTCCCAGCATGGCAAGACCCTACACCACAACCTGTATCTTTATTACTTCAGGAGGTTGTGAATCCTCTGTCCACTGATTTCCCAATGTAGAATGAAGTCCGCATAATGCTTAACCCATATGACAATGATTCCAGATGTATTCCACCCTCATTTATTACCACACTGTCCTTGACTCCCCGGCATCTCATGTTTTGTAATGAAAGTGATGTTGATGGGATGGCCATGTAGTTAGGGAGACTCGCAGCTCTCCGTCCGTCGTAGGGGGGTTTTATATCAAAACGGCTATAAGGGAGCTGCATAATGAGGTGAGAGCTGGTCGTCTTGTATGGGGGGTCATGCTCAAAAGAGGGGGCTACCTGCCTCTGATGTCCTTCTTATGGGGACGGTGCACAGGGACCCGCATCCATCTCTGTCGCAGTAATGGATACTCTGATCTCTATTTCCACACAGTAGAAGGACAGGAAGGCCTCCACTGAACCCAATAAATTTGAGAGGAGATTGGAAAAACGGGGGATGGAGTCCACGGTTTCACAGCCTAAGTGACCAAATAAAAAAAGAGGAAGATGGCAGTTTAGAAGTGGGAAAGAAAGGGGGAAAGACAAAGGAAGAATGAAAAGCCCTAAAGCAGAGGGGGTAAGAGCAATGGGTGAGCCCTGGTGATGCATTCAGGCATCATCAGGGTCAACAACCCATCCCAAGGACTTTCAGGCCTTTCATAAGCCTGGTATTCTGGGATGGCTGACAGTTTATCCCAGCTTTAATGTTGATGAAGACCCAAATTTATATGGTTATCATATGGATGATTTAAAAAAAAAACATTTCAATGGGAAAGGTTAGAGGTTCACCGAATGGCACCTCAGCAGTGAAACATGCCCTTGAGGGAGGAAAATAGAACGACATTCACCCTGGAAATATACCATACATTTCAGCCTGAGAGGGTCTTCCGTTTTATTTGCATGTAAAATCACAAGTGCTAAGGTAAAAAGATCAATGTAGTTTACTCACTTCAAGCCAGTAAACATGCACCACATAACCTATTAGGTGAAATCAGACTTGTAATAGAATCTCAATGGTGTGCTTCAAGTGGGGTTAGCCTCAAATAATTTGTATTCATTTTTCCCCTCGCTGGAGTAAATAAAAGAAAAACTCGCATGCTTCCTCCAGACGTGTTGCTTAGTGACATTTTCAGTTGAATGCCTCTCTTAAGTGGGGAATTTCCACCTTGACAGGCAGTTGGCCTACCCAGATGACAGCTTGCACAATGACACACTTTCACATCATCTGTCACTCAGCAAGACAGTCAACTTCAAAATGCACAGAAACACTCTTTTATGTTTTTGTTCATCTTGGGTGCTTTCTGTGCAAATACTGTTTATACTTAAAAATATATATATTTAATTCTAATCACCGCAGTTTATCAGATATTCAATTTAATCATGCTGGAAATCTTTTTTTATTTAGTGACTTTGTCAGTCATTCAAACCTTATTGAGTTTGATAAGGATTTTAATTTATAGTCAAAGAAAAGAAAAAAAAAACAGCAAATAACTGTAGAAGGATAAATGGTTCATAACGTTACAAATGCAATCTAAAAGTGTCTTCCAAGTCAGTAATTTGTAGAATCACTTTTTTTGGCTACAATTGAAGTTTTTTGGAGTATGTCGGTATCGGCTTTATACATCTAGGTATTGACATTTTTGCCCTTCTGCCTTTGTAAAAAACAGAAAAAAGCTTAAGTTCAATTACATTGAATGTCTTCCCATTTCCTACAGAGGAAATTCTCATTGAATTTCCTACAGAAGTCTTCAGCATTATTATTATCAGCATTATTCTGCCTCCACCATGTTTCACTGTGTAAATGTATTTTCAGGGCAATTTTCAGTGTCCCACTGATTATCCCACGGATTAGTTTGCATGCAAAAGCTAACTTTTGCTCTTGTCTGATCAGAGAGCCTTCTTCCAATTATTTCTTCTTTTCACTTACTTCTTATAACTCCTCCATACAGACCAGATCTCACAAGTAATTCCAGTAGACAGATTCTTACACTTGAGCCATGGATTTGTGCAGAGTCTCTTGACTGCTTGTCTGATTAATGCTCCCCTTGCCCTAAGTTAGATAGACTACTATATCTTGGTTGTTTTTCAGAGATGTCAGATTCAAATAGTGGATGGAACAGAGCTTTGTGACATGTTGAACACTTGGAAGATCACTATATTACCTATATCTACTTTAAACTTTATTCCTGGCCTGTCTGCTGGATTTGTTGGTTGTCATCGGTTCACTAATATTCCTGCAGACCTCTGACGTATTCACAAAACACACAAAAATCACACATATATGCTTGGATTAAACTGCAGAAATGTAGAGAGCTATGTGCCATTCACGTAGAACATGTTGTGGATCCAATGTGACAAAATGCAAAAATGTCATTTCTTTCCATGTCAAAGTATTTTTCTTGGTTGTTGCTCATGAAATATGAGTGTAGTATCATTACTTTATATATGCCATTATATTTTGGATATAATATAGTTTGTTTTATCTAAATATCAGTGTTTAATCTCTCTCTCTTTTTTGAATTTGATTTTATTTTTTTATGTTTTTTATTTTATTTCCAGCAGGCTACAGATGGAGAGATTATGGAGCGCTCACCATCATTATGGTTGGCATCGCATTTGGCTTTCATCAGCTTTACAAGGCAAGTCCTGCCACACCATAATGGCCGTTTCCTTCCTCAATTTCATATCACAGTAAAAGCTCGACTCCACGCTGCATGTATCTCCTCTCCTTCACATTGCACTGAAATATGTTCACTTCAGCCTATGACAAACTGAAGGCGCCACTGCTTCACGCAGCATCACTCCGGTCTTGTTTTTGAAGTAACCATGCTTGACGTCAGAGCATGATCTCATTCCATCCTCTTATTTTTCCTTTGAAAAGTGTATTTGCCAGCACAGCACAGAACTTGTTTTTGGACATATTACAGACTAAAATAAACCCCCTGATTTTTATTGGGCTTGAACATGAGCTCATGAGGTTCCTTGTCCACAGTGACACTAATCCCACAGTGCTTGTTGGTTGTACTCTAAATGGCATGTGGAAACCATTAGTCTAGTTTTAAAAGAGGCCAGGAGCCCTAGCAGTAGTTTCTGACCTAGATGACAGGCAATTTCACTTTTTGTGTGTTGGAGAGAGAAACAGAGGATGTAAGATGGCACATGCAGCAAAGTTTTCTTTAGACGCCTTTTTGCTATCATTTATTCTCCCCACAGAGTGTTTTGTAAGGCTGCATGAGCGCATTCCTGATCTTCTGTGTCTTCAGGCAGAAAAGCACACAGAGTCTCAGCCCACAGATTCCGACATAGAGAAATGCTTCCCTTGTTTGGTAGGTGGGAATCCCTGGTGGGATGGCACAGGTTGCTGTCATGTCACTGTAGTGTAGCGCCAGTCGCACCATATGTCCAAGATTCTGTGCAGACTTTATTTATGTTATGGTCTGCCTTGTAAACACCACACTCACAGCAACCCACTCATTAATTACCATGTGTTGACACCTTTTTCATTTTTAATTTTTTTTTCTCTTAAAAGTGTTTATTACTTGCACTGGTGTGGCATCTTGCTTCTTGAGTTGGAGAGAAAACCCGGCAAAGGGTCTGAAACTGGGAGTTATTTGTTTTCCTCCACGAAGTGTGTGAATTGCTTTGCAAAAGTATTCGTACCTCTTTTGTATCTTGTTTTCATATTTTTTTTTACCTTGCAATTACATTTCATAATCTGGATATCCCCTGAAGACCTCACAGGTTTGTTTGTCAGTAAATAAATGGCATTACAAAGACCAAGCAAACAGGTCAGCCAGATAGTTATATAGCTTTTAAATCGGGGTCGGCTCAGAAAACATCTCCTGGAACATTGTTCAATTCATCATTGGGAAAAGGAGAGAGTTTAACAAAACTACTAATCAACAGGGATGTCTGGTCAAAGTATGTGGTCAAAGCGACATGCCAGGGCAGAAAAAACTTTATTGGAAGCAGCCAAGTGGATCATAGTTGGTCTGGGGAAGCTGCAGAAATCAGTTACCAAGATGAGTATTATTCATGCTGTCAACAGGCTGCCCTTCATACAGCAATAGCAAGAAGAAAGAAATTATTAAAAAAAGAAAGAAGCCACACAAAGTAGGGTTTGCAGATTTGCAGGGGACACAGCAAAAAATAAACAAATTAAATATTTGGCCTTAACAGCTATGTGTTTGAAATATGTTTCTACTAATGAAATTGATTCATAGAGAATTAACTGCAAATGCAGATTTTTATTTTTATTTATTTATTTTTATTACATTTTTGCTATACTTACTTAAATGAGATTGACCCATATGGTTGTACCTGGCTTAAAGTTTAGGGAACATAAATACTTTTGTAAGCCCCATATAGTATGAACATTCAGGAGTTAACAGATTCAGCGGAGAAATACAGAAGACAATGTTGGCCTCACAGTGATTAATAAATGCTTTCTTGAGCCATTAAACATTGATAGTATTCATTTTTGTGTTTGCTGCTGCAGAGAAATTATTTTGGTACTGTTGGTTACAATTTTCAATTTCCATCAATGTGTTTTTCCAGACATGAAATGAAAGATACTCATACACGATTTGTAACCATTTTCCTTTTTATTCATTTGCCTATCAAATTACTTAATTGAATAATCATCTATTAATGTTTTTGATTGATGCTCAAACTTACTAATGATTGGAACAATAAATGTATGTAACCACCTTCATTAACAACCATTAACACCAGCTCTGACTCTTTGCTGTTGAAAAACACACAAAGTTACATAGCAGCTTTGACAATCGGCCTTGTATCCAATCAGGAAAGCCTTCTTTGACCTAGCATATGGAGGTGGCCTTGTCTTTTTCCTCATCTTTCTTCTGCTTTCCACCAGAGAGAAGTGTAATCTTGTGCCATGCTTTTAATTGCAGAAATACATCCTTCCCCTCATTATGGGGAGCCGAGAGGACAAGAAGCATCTGCAGAGGATGGAAAGCAACATTGCAGCAATGAGTGGCACGCTGACACAGACAGGTGAAGATTAATATCTTCATCACTTTCTCCCTCCTTAACATTTTCCCTCATTTATCTGTCGCCAAAATCGGGGGGCCCCTCACGTTTTTAACAAATGACGCCGCTGTCATTTCGCTTTAATTTGAAATTGCTTGTTTACTGTCAGGCTCGGGCTCAATTAATTACGTTTCGCTGAAAAGCTCTTAACCTCGGAATATTAATGAGGAGTTGGGAAATGACAACTTTTCTCAACCCCTCCACCCACCCCCCCTTCATTCAACACACACCCGCCACCCCATCTTTGCAACAACCTCACCCCCCATCCGAACCTTCCGTCGCCGTCATTGTCAGCCACCCTCTCCCCTGTAGGTGGGCTGAAAGTTCATTTTAATTTTGTATGTGTGTGTGTGTTTGCTTTTTTCTATTTTTTTTTTTTTTTCCGGGATTTGTGTGCGCAGCTCGGCACTGTGTGGTATCTGGGCTCAGCACTGGCCCCAGTGTGATTAAGTGCACGGTGACAGGTGCGGCTCCCGTGTTGGACAGGTGAGGAATCTCAACCTGGCTGTCAGACGGGGGGGGAGAGAGATGAGGGGAGAGAACTGCTTTTCCAGCTCTTTGTCAGTATAATTAAAAATCCAGGGAGGCGTAAATGAGAGATGCACTCTGAGAAACTTAGGTCTTGTTAGCGGTAGTGTTAAGCTGAAGTGTGTTTTCACATGATTCATACCGGTCCCCGGTTCATTTAGGCAAGTTAGGAGCAAAACTGTCTCAGGCAGGCGATGGCTGTTTTTGTGTTTCAATTGCCATGGCAATATCGTGTTTCATTTATGCAAAACCTTTGAAGATAGTCAAAGCACGCTTAAAAGTTCAGTGCTGTGACAGCGCTAGAATCGCCTTCCTTGTTACTCCGTTGTGAGGGGAAATAGTTTGTTTAATGTTTGAAACAGTATATTGACAGAACAAAGTACGCATGCCTAGTCACACAATCGAAACTTCATCAAACCATGGCTTTTTAACATTGCATTCAAGCTCAGGATTTTGACTAAATGACGCTAAAATAGGCATGGCTCGATGTTAATGTTAAATAAAAATACCACACTTTCACTCCACTTACACAAAGGTGTTTTTTCCTAATGTGTGTTTCGTAATTACTTTTATTTTGTTTTTCTGAAATATTTAAATGTTCACTGTTAAAAAACAATAATGTTACATTTAAGACTACCTTTTGCACATTTTAATTTTGATACATAGACATAAAGATAAAACATGGAATAATCTGGTGAAACTAGTAGAACACAAGTGGTTCTTTTGTTGAGTGCTTAGTCTATTTGTCTTTTGCTGGTCGAGCAAAGTACAGACAGATCTGCTAGCTCAAAACTCACAAATGTCAGTGGTTTTTGGGCGGTACAGGAAGATATTCAAATAGCCAGATTATTTTTCCTTAGGTAAAATAAAAGTCTGAATCCCTCTTTCATCCGGCTCAGCAGCAGTATAAGTGGCAGCCCTAACTACTTGGAGCTCAATGCAGCTGGAAAAATCTCCCACATTTTCTCTGATATCCCATTAAAGAACATTAGACTATAAGGGCAGTCTGGCAGACAATTTTAGTGGTTTTAAAACTGTAATATTTTTTAAAACTTTGGTTTACCTCGACATAGGCCATAAAACATATCCTCAGAACAATGAAATTTAATATGACAGATTACTCAACAAGATGTTAAGGTTTGGAAAGCCTGGTCAGTCTGATCTAGCAAGAAAGAGTCGGTCAACCGAGCCTATTTTCCTTTTGGGATCAATAAAGTTGACTCGATTTTAGTCATTTATTTCTTAGATAATGAGATTTGGGAAAAGAATGTAATGCTGCATGTCATAAACTGGCAAACTGTCTAGGATGTGCTTTGCTTCTCTCCCAGCGACTGCTGGCAATGGCTACTGACCCCTGTTGCATATTTACAAGTATTAGAATAAGCTTTATTTACCAAGGCTGTATGCAAACTGTGTGAAAAATAATTTAAATTCAGTTTTACACACTCAGAGTGTACAGGCATTAAGAGTAAATTCATAAATTGTAAAGGAAATGAAAGATAAATAAACTGTGCACATGTAGACATGTAGCCATGTTTTTATTTTTGTTACATTAAGAAAAAGTGGGGGAAAGAAGATCATTGGGTATTTTGTTTTCAGCAAAATAGCTGACTAGTCATGCTGTTCGGTGACTTTCAATGAATGGATGGTTCTTTATGATCCCACATATGCATTTGAATGTGTAGGTGATGGACAGGACTCTCAGTAAATTGAAGCATTCGGGTTTTCCTCGTTGTCAGTTTATTGTTCAAGATTTATAGCCAGTGTGGGGAGATGAAGCCTCAGGATACATTAGCTGAGATACATTACAGTGCAAATGTTTTAAACCTCAGCTGATTTTTCTTTTTATGTTTTGCCTTCAAGGACCTAGAAGAGGTTATTGTAAAGTGATCTTGAACAATTAGCTGTTCAGACTTTCTCAAGGTTTCTCTTTTGACTTTGGCATCTTTTTCATAAATTATATGCCCAAACCTAAAAATAAAAATAAAAAAATCAGTATATTGTGCAGAGTGAAACACAAATAAAGTGTTGTCGTACTAAAAAAGGTGATCTGGAACAGAAGTGGCTTTCCTTAAGAAATATAAAGAAAGTCCATTTGAACACCTGACAGAAGTGAACAATGAAGACCAACCCAAAAATAATGCCAAAATGGTCAAGGAACAAAATGTGAAGACTTAGTGGATAGTTTAAATGTTTGTAAAGTGCTAACAGACTCAGTATAGCACACAGAGAAATGTTGAGATAGGAGACATACAGTCATAATTTGTCAGTAATAATCCTTAGATGGATAACCATATTTAAATTTCCATAGCAACCAGTGTTTTGTATGTTATCTTTGTACCCTCGTGTGGGAAACTTCCACAAACTTCCAACAGATATTTGTTTAGACATGTGGTGGACATTCCCTTGAACTTCAGATGAAAATAAATGTAGAATTTGCGTTTCCAGCTCATGTGAAAAAGGGAGAAAAATAACCACAGTTGAAAATATGGCTGTTATCGTTTTATTCGGTCACACCCGTTCTATTGTTTCCTGGCTGCGCTAGGAAGGCGGAGGGGCAGGAATTGTGTGAGATGGCATGCAAGGTGTGTCTCCCTGAATCTGATTAACAAATATGTGCTGTTTTATGGCCATTTTCTCCCAACTATGCAAACACATTTCCCCTGGCTATTTCACTGCCCATTCTTGCTACTACTTATCGTTTTTTGGAGATTTGCCAGCATGGAACGCCCTGCTCAGTTTGTCAGCGAGGGCAGGATTACAGGGAATGGATTGCTCTCATGTTTTGCCAGCGAGAAAGTGAGACTCCTATGAAAAGACGGAAAAAAAAACAAAAAAACATTGGTCTTTTCTTCAGCCAGCATGTAGAACTAATTTGCTATGACTGCAGTAGCCAAGCTGCTATCGTAGTTAATGACTGTTGTAGTTAACAGTTGGGGAGAGGGGTTGCAATTACACTGAGAGTTTTCTCCCCCCTGCTTCCCCTTTGTCTTCCTCTCCCTCTTGCTTTCTCTCTCTTCGCTGCACTGAGTAATAGCGACCGACTGCTTCGCTGCTGCCAATTGCTTGAACCCCCCTTTTGTTAAAGTTCATGTATTTCTCTAGTGCCAGGCGCAATGAGGTGATGTATCCTTTTGAATGGGGACCACATTAGTCTTTCTCACCAGCCCCAGCTAAGAGTGAAGGGCCTTGACTCCCATTATGATTTGCCTACAACTTCACACGGACAATTAATGAATGGATCTTGGGGCTCCTTCAGCACAGCTAGGCTGTAATGGAATTGCGAGGGTGTTTGGGCACTCTTTGTTGGTGGGAGCCATATTGGTGACCAGCTGGCCATTAAAGACAGAGACAGGCCTGGACATATGTAGTGTACATTATAGCGAGGTATTTACTGAATAATTTACTGAATACACAATGCGCAGCCTCTTCGCAGCAGCTGCACTCACATTCTCTCACGTGCACATGTGCACTCACACACCGCAGCGACCGTCTCCTTCTGATTCATGCCTGGCCAAAGTCTCTGACTTTATTAATATTCTTGGCTTCAAATTGGCGATATCACAGAGGAAGAACTTGTGCATTTTTTGACGAGTACCTGAGCAAAAAGAAGCCAGATTTTTTTCATGAGACAAGCGAAGAGTTGGACTGTGAACTGTTTGATTGAAGTGGTCATTTTATTGTTAAAGAAATTACATAAAACGGTAATGAGCAAGGTTTCTTTGTGTTTGTTGAACAGATCAACGCAACAAAGTACATCACAAATAATCAATTAGACAATGATTTGTGTTTAAATCCATTTCTGTTGTATTTGGGCACATTATGTTCATATTTGCAGTGAGCATAACTTTAAAACAACAAAGCTTGTGCATAAAAAGAGATCTCACTTGAAACCAAACTGTAGGTGTCTGTATCTCACGTAGTTTTGGTTAAAACAAGTTGGTTCTTCATTCCGTGAAGTTACTTGTAGTGAGTACAGTATCCAGAAATTTTAGTCAAGTGAAAGTAGTGATAGTTTGTAGAAATATTGCTTAGGTAAAAGTAACAAGTATGGGGCAGTAAAGGAACTTTTCAATTTTTTCAAAGAAGTTACTAAAGTTAGTGAAAGTAGATACCACCCATATCATATGAAGTCATTTGACACATTCAAGAGTAGGTCAAACATTGAAGCTGCAACAATGTTTACACTGAATCGCATTACAACTGACTGAATTACCTCTTTCTTTAAAAATAATAAAATGTTTCACATAACTTAAAACTGTGTTTTTAAGTAATCTGTTTAGAGTAGGATAATTTAGTCCCATGTTTGACTTGTCTATTTGTTTTAGAGCTATTTAGATTTGGAGTCTAAAGTCTTTTAAACAGCAAAACAGCAATTTACTCAAAAACAGACTGACGCTACTGTGGTCTAATTCACTCATCTATTTCGCTAGCAAACTAAAGCTTTCTGGATCACAAAAGAGACAAATTAGGATAATTGATGTTAGACAAACTCAGACAACTTAGCGAAATTGTACACTTCAGACCTGGGCGGATAACAGTTTGTGCTGACTCGGCCTGTGAGGACGTTTGTCAGGGACTTGGAAATGACTCTGTCCTTATTGGTCAAATTTGTGGTTTTTGTGTGTGCTTTGGCGGTCTCACCGGGCAATTTAATGATACGTTTTCCCACATGTGAATGCACAGTGGAGCGATAGCAGTGCCCCAACAAACTGAGCGCAGAAGCAATGAGACGACTCATTGCTCAACAATTTTTCTTTTCTCGGTACAGACTGATTCCAGTGGTACTTCACCGACGTCGCTTCACAGGCTGCCAGAGCAAACCCCACATCTGGATAAGCCGTTCTGTGGTGTGGTGAATTCAAACACTTATACGTCTTCTCTTGGTTTAGAGCACACACCCCGTCATAGTAACACCTTTTTAAGCAGGGATAACCGGTATTTCATTTTTATTGCTTTCTCCAGAAACGTTGGTCGTGCGCTGGCTCACGACGTGAGGCAGAAACTCTTAATTATTTGCACATTTGGTCTCTGATCTAAAACAACTTTTCTGCTCAAACCCGTATTCTGTTCCTGCATGCCTGAAAAGATATTTCAACTCCCCGCCTTTATTGATACAGCTCCACCAGTTTAAACACAGGTGTCACTACAAGATACTAGTCTCTCTGAAAGATCAAATATTTTTTTTCCGGTTTACTCTTTTAAAAGAAGTGCAGCTCTCAAGCTTGGCTCTGACTTTTTGTCAGAGGTTGGAGTGAGAGGGGAGGGTACTGTACATCCAGCCCAGCCGACTACAGCTCGGGCTTTTAACCATGGCCTGACAACCTCAGCATTGGACCACCACAATATCTGTTGATGTTAATCCTATTAGGCTTGATTTAACACTTTACACGCCCATGATTTATATGAATGTTTATTGGTTTTCTGTAATATAATCAGCTCAGGGGAACTTAATGCATTGTTTGGTAATACATGCGTGACTGGAAGCAGGGGGTGCACACACACACGTACAAAAAAATGCCCGGTGTTATTTGAAATCATACACCTTCGTCCAACACCAACACTTGAACTAATTCAATCTTCAAAGTCAATGGAAAAAGAACAATATTTATTAGGATTAGGAGGGACATTTTGTCTGGCAGCCTGCTCCAAAATGAAAGCCTGTTTTTTTTTTTTTTTCTTTGTTGATCGTTTGAGGATTCAAGATGCATTAGAAGGCAGTGTCTGGATGGGTAATGGAAGGTTAGAGACTGTTATTTAATTTAAGTTCAGACACTAGAGATTAATACCTCCATCCTATGTGAAGCCCCTCCTTTCCCACCTTCTACCCCAACGCCTCAGAACAAAAAGATGCAACTAAAGTTACAGGGTATTAGCTGTGATTACAATTCTTGGAATCGGCCTTGATCAGTGACACAAATTAAGCCTCGTCAGCTCGTTAAAGAAAATAACATTTCTTTTTCGATGTCTTCACCCTCATTCTACTCGTTTTTCCACAGTCACCCAGCTACAACAAACCCTGCTCCATATGCAGGAGCTCCTGGTCCAGCAGCAGCAGAAGATCCAGGAACTCTCTCAAGAACTATCTGCAGCAGAGGTACAGTGGGCCATATTTGTTTGGAATCTCAAATATTTAAGGCATCATTGAGTTTACAGTCGGAAAGTTTGTTGAGTTAAATCACATAAAATCTGATATAAAAAATGTCTCTAGGCCAGCTGCTATTATCTCTAATATTAATTTCTGTTTCCAAAATTGAGAAATTTGTCGGAAAGAAAAAAAATGAGCATGTTGCAGAACGCGAATGGTGTTACATATGGAAGAACATCAAACTCAGGGATCAGAGTGTAACTGAATGGCCACCAAATTAGTGATGGTAACTTCTGGATGCTGACTCACTAAAGTGTTTCCAGTCTTCAGCTTTGGGTTGTTCTGTTCCTTAACCAAATGTCTCATTCTGGAGACATTTCAAAGAGAGAACGTGTTTTTAGTGGGCCTTAAGCAATCCAACCTTTTCATATGTTGACTTGCACTAAACTCATCCACATTTCCTACAGTGAAGCTCTTTGGGAAACTAAGAGTGCTCAGACTGTCCTTTTAATGTGTTGTCCTATAATTTATTTAACACATCACGATTAGTAAGCTTCTATGCTACACTGCAACCCATTTAAAACTTCAGCAACTAACTATTATCAACACATATTTATATAGTTATACATAGACATATATGTTCAAACTGGCATCATGTTGTGATAGTAAAACATGACTTGTACAATAATCAGTGAAAATGTAAGCTCATCTATTTCCTCCCAGTGCTTTTATTGGAGGAAATGCACTGCTCTTGGTCAAATCAATCAATCAGAGTGAGAAGAAAGGTCCTAACTCTGTCAGTCATGCCTAGGTAGATGTGGCTTAGTGTTTTAATGGCGAAGAAATAACTTACCATTAGAAGGAAAGTGTTTATCCACCCTCATCATTGGCCATGTTAAGTAGCTTGGGCATCCATAATGGGCTATGTTGTGCTGAACCATCTGTAGCATAGCAGAAATCAAGGGAGAGGATATGAGCAGCATGTGCACAAATGTGATTGACAGCGCTAAGGCCTTCCTCCTGGTTGTTTCTGACCAAGTGGTGTATTTCTGCAGATGGAGAAGGCAGAAGTTAGATTTTTTTTTTTTTTCAGATTTTCTGTCTTGTATATTATACTGTCGTGACATAGTGATAGTTTCAACAAATAAGTACAAAAAAATATTTATAAAATTGACCTACTGCAGCTTTAAGGGGGGCTTGATATAGTTTTGTGCCCATGTCTCAAAAGATTCAATTTTTCATATATTTGGGCTTCAGAAAACAACTGAATGTTTGAAACTTTTAAGATTTGGAGGTTTTCTTCACTTCAAGGATTCTATTTTATCTTGAATTGTACTTTTTTTCAGACTCAGTTTCTGAATACACTCAATATCTATCAGACCACTCATAACTGGTTAAAAAAACAGGAACATGATACAACTTCACAAAACCTCCAGTTCATCAATACACAAAACACTGCAGATTCTGAGAGAGACAAGCTGTCTCAGGGCCTCTTTGTGCTAAAATCCTTTATACTGTTTGAGTCATAAGTACCCAAAATAGACAGAGTTAATATATTGTATATCATCAGAACAGAGGCTACAAAAAAATAAGGTGGATCTCATCATGAAATCATAATCTTTAACCGTGCTGCCTTGATTTTTATAGGCCATTCTCTAAAATCTACTGAGGATGCTAAGTGTTTCAGTGAATCCACCTGAGTGATTGTTTTTAAAACATGTGTAGAGATGAAATGTTGCTAGATTTTTATTACCACCTCTCATAAATCGCTTTATGATCCATGGGCCTCTAAAAATGGCCTTGAAATAGACAATCTTTGACAATGTTTTATCTCCACAGCTTGTTAAGCACGTGGGTGTAAAACTGTAGCATCTGGATATCACAGGAAAACATATGTGGATGCATCTGCTCCGGCACAAATGAGGAAGAAAAGTATGAATCTCTTCCCTGGACGACGTTCATCAAAGCTCATTTTGTGCCATTCTGAGTACTGAGTATCTCTGCCTGGTAGAACATGGTGATGATCTAATTTGACCCCATGCCGGTCTGAACTGTTGAAGCTAGTTCCACAGTCAGAGAAAAGTCCAATTTAAACAATGAGTTTCCTCCGGCAGAAAATAACAGTGTTTCTCTTTCCTTTTCATTTGTCATCCCTAAATCACAGATTGGATTAAAAAGTGCACTTCATTTACTATGAGTGCCTTGTTGGACAGCAGCAGTGTATAAAAAGTATATTTCCCATCAAAACACCCATTAAACAAATCATAAACCCTGCTTTATAGTCATAGTGTTGATCTTAAATTTTCCTTGTGAGTCGGCACGAGGCCCTCTGTTGTCTCAGGCCATGAGGGAAATTGGGAAATTGTTTTCAGGTCCGCGATGTTTGATGAGAAACACATGTTGGAGCTGGGGAGCTACTTATCATTCACCGTTTGTGGCTTTCAGGGTTTCGCTCCACTGTGCTGCTTAAAGTGCGCCACGCTTAGCAATTATACCTCTCAACGCGGAAATGTGCCTTTAACCCGAAACACATGGAGACTTCTGTTTCCTCAACTGCTAAGTAAACATTTCTCATAGCTTGAAACCGCTCGCTTGCGGTGTGGGTCCGCTGTCCCCAAAGCGGGGGACGTCATTATGGACGTGAGTTTAGACAGAAGGGCTCATGTCCGCGTATACGCTCACCCGGAGAACACAGGCTGATGCAGCACATTTCCAGACCGAACTGTTTTCTCACTTAAGATTCTGTGAGGGCATGCTGCTGTACAGATGCTAAAAACAACATACTTGTCACTTCTGGTAAATATGTGTGAAAAGCTTGAAAGCATTTTGTACTGAAGCAGCATATTCTCACCCTAAAACATTTTTTAAAAATCCAACTTTGAGCATATTATTCAATGTTTTTTTTTATTTAGCTTTAATAAAAGAAAACACAATTTTTTATGCAACCCCTTTTAAAGATGACTTAACTGGGAATTTTTAAAAAATACTTTTTTTGTTGATCATTGTTTGTAGGTAATAATCCTTAACTTTTTTGTTCAATGGTATATAAAAATTACGTGGCACCCAGGCCAATTTCTTCCAGCTACTGGTCACTGAACGAAACAATGATGACCCATTTATGCTGCCACCATTGTAGTTAACAGAGCAGAGCAATAGAAAATTTAAACAAAACCACTAGGCAGCATACCTGGAAAAAAGGAGTTTTCTATCACATCATGGTTGTTTTTTCATATTCTTTCAGTCACTCTGGATCTCTACTGACAAAAGGAAACTATGCAAAGTGGTTGCAACAGGGGTTTCTACAATTGTGACCACCTCCAGCAATCATTGGGCATGGGACAACACCCAGGACACAAGTCCCAAGTCCATCACAGGACATATTACTCCTGCGAAAGATGAATTAATTTCAAGATCTTTTACACATCTCTTACCAGGCACTAGAACAAATCTCTCCATCTCTGCACACCACACAAGTGTTGCAAATAGATTTTCCTGAGGAAGATCCATCTCTGATGTTACATAGCCAAGTCCATTTCTACCCCATTATCATTACAAATCTGCGTGCTAACTGTGTTTGCCCTGCTGTCTCAACTCACTGATCGTTCTCTTTATTAGTGGATACTACACAGAAGATTAGAAAACGCCTCCTTGCTTACACAAGATGAAGTGCCAGTGGGAAAGAGCATAAATAGAGCGAAATCAATTGCACTGTACCAGTGTTTCTACTCAAAAACACTCCTCTGGGGAACTCCATATGAAACTAATTCCATCATAAATATACATGTGTTAGACAAAAACATACTGTCTGCCAGCGGAACAACTGTGAATTAATTTGCCTTCAGACTCTCTTAAACAAGGCTTGTTAAAGATCTTATCTTGCTGCTAATAGTCCAAAGGCATTTATCTTCATTTAGCCAGATGTGCTGCCATCCTTGGATGCTGCTGGAGTTGCTGCTATTTTCTTCTCTCCGTGCTCATAAAATATATTTTTCTTCTTTTTCCCCTTTTTTTTTTTTTCTCCCCCCGAAGCACTTAGTTAACCAGCAGAAAGAGGCCGACCCCTATCACACCCAGGCACCCACCCGAGACATATTAGTTACAAGGCTTTTAAACCAGTACGGGGGGAGTCTTGCTGTGAACAGTATTTACTCAGTAAAAACACACAGCCTGGCCGCACGTTGGTGGTTGATGATTTAATAGGCTGCAGCTCTGATAGTATGTGGGTTTTCTTTGTTTTTGGAGGGGTGTGAGGTTGGCTCATTTGTTTTGCAATTACTTGTTCATGCATGATACTTTTTATAAGGTGCATAAGAGTTTATGTTTGCCACCCTGTAGCTGTAACCTTTTGCAAAAGTCCCAGGAAAAGAGAGAAAAGACAGACTTAAATTAGTTTATTTTTAATTTTTAATAGTTTCTCTGCTGTTTGAAATGAAAGAGTTCATTGTTTGTATCTGTTAGACAAATTTAGTGTAAATTTGTTCCATTTAATCAGGAATAAGGAAGTGTAACATTTCAGCATTACAAATCATGACAAGGCAATCAAACCATTTTATAAGACAAACCGGTCTAATTCATCTGATTACATGGAATCCTATTTTGTCCAAATTCAGTTCAAATCAACCCAGTCATATAGTCAGATTGTAATCCAGTTACATTCATTTATTCATTCGAAATGATAATCCATCGCAGTAGATTCAGTTGATTATTTAATCCCAGGTGGTTAAAAAAAAAGGCATCACAACAGTGACTTCATAGCAATCCCGAATTTTGAACAAACGTGGTGACAGGGGGGAAAAATGCAACATTCAAGTTTCACAAGTTGAAACCCAACATATAGGGACAAAAAGTTCATCAAATAAATGTATTTTAAAAAATCCCAGGAAAACTAAAACTAAATTGCTCAGTTATGATGTATAAATGCACAATAATGAACTTACATTTTCAGTAAAATTATAAGTAATTATTAGTAAACAAATGATAGCCATGAATGTCCTCAGAAGCCTCTCGTAACAGGGGTTTTGCAATCTCCTTAGTAACTGCGGCGGTCGAAACATTTTGATCCGCAGTTGTTTAAACATCACAAATTTCACACTAAAGTGGATACTTGTCGACACTTGAGGTGGGCCTTTTAAAAAGTCAGCGTTTGTCAATCTTCTGCAGTCACCGATACCCCAACTCTCAGCCTTCAGCCAACCACCTAGTGCACTTAGCACATGATCCTAACACAATGTGTGTGTATCCATGCTGACATAATGTATCTCTGAGCTGAAATCCAGTCTTGGCCCAACATTTAATTAGGTTTCTTCAGACTTAATAAGACATATGTCAGAGTTAGTGTTGTGTGACAAGCCTTGATGTGAGATATTATATGGTGCTGCTCTGTAGATAATCCACATTATAAATGTAGATGGTGGTTAATATGTCTACTTGAAAGCCTTCTTTTCCTATGCTGGGTGGCATAAACATATAGGAATAGTCATATTTTATTTCTTTTTAGAAACCCTAAAGTGATTCTGTACCTTGGCCACTTTTCTTTTCCTCTCCCTTTTAAAGCTATTAATTTTTTTTTTTTAAAGAAAAGAAATGAGGGAGAAGCAGAATTGAGCCTTATTATACGGGTGCCGTGGGGAGGCGAGGGATTAAGATGGTTCTAATGAGGTGACGGCTGTAATAAGAGTGTCTTTAGCAGGCCTCCAATGCACCACCTCTAGAAACACAGCTCCTTATCAGAGAGGTTTGGGAGCTGATAAGAGCCCCCCCCCCCAAAAAGAGAAAAACTCCTATCGTTCGTCTTCACTTCTCCTCCTCTGCCTTCCTCCATCCGCCGTAAATGAGTCTGATCCCTTTCAGATGTGATTCAATTAATTTCTCTTAGATTTAATTACAAGCGAAAGAGTCCAAGTTATCCCTCTCCCCTCGATAGGGGGTCCACGCTTCCTAACAAGCTTCCTCTGGTGAGTCAGGAGAGTCTTAATTACAGCTTTTACTTTTCTTTTATCCCACTTTTTCCCTCGTCTACTCCTTCTAATCCCTTCTGGTCTAGTCGGCCGGTCGACTGGTTCCTGTATGTGTTTGTCCTTTTTTTTGAGAGTGCCAACGAAAAACAGTTATGCATTTAATGGTTTCCCAAATGTTTTGCCTGATAAAACCATCTCACTGCAATCCGTTAAATGAATGAGCGTCTGTTTTTGAATAGTTGTATTGGAATAATTGTTTGACCGCTGAGAACGCTTTTGGAAAATATGTACAACATAGAGATGCATCAATCAGATTTTGAAACTTTGACTGTTTTGGGGGGTTTTCAACAAAAGACACAAATGTGTTCATTTATAAATACAATAAACATTAAATAAAATGTTCACCGTTAAAAGAAAAATAATGATATTTGAAATGAGAGCAAAGACACAGACGCTTCCATGCATCTCAGAAAATCTACAAATACAGTAAAATCCCCCAGGTTGTGGCTAAAATGTGTCTAAAAATGATACCGGACTTTTATATGCAGTAATTATTGATAATTACTGATGAATAGTTGATCAGTAATTATTTATATTCGAACCATGGGTGACGTCACACTGTGTGAGACAAAGAGCAGTCAGTATGCATTACAGCTGTAATATGCATTACAGCTTTGCAGTAATGCATATTTTGCTATTATTTCAAAGCAAATAAAATGCAGAAAGAACATTTTAAAATCCTTATCTTATTTCAGCGATTAGCATAATTAGCATAGTTAGCATTACCAGCAAAACTTTATATGCATAATACTTTTGCGAGATTATGATTATAAATCTATGACTAATGCATTTTGACCACTGTTCTCAATTGGCACAATCGACGAGCCGTATACCGCACATTAGGAAATCCACAGTTATGGTCACATAAGATTTTGTGGCAGTAGCTGTCCATGCATCATGTTAGAGCTCTCCTATCTACATTTAGCCTTCAATTTGCTTGTGTGTTGTTGTTATGTGTAGGGATTGCTGTTTCAATGAAATATGCTATATCCAAAGTGCTCCACAGAGCAAAACCCCTGATTCTCAAGAGCTCTCAGTGGTTGCAACACCTCCAGAGTTGATGTTTTATTGAACTTTCTAATTAACTTTGCCTTTTCCAGGTGTGGGGAGAATGTTTATGTCACTTGCTTTGTCGTGTTTCAAAATATATAATTTAAGGTCATTGTAGCTCGCATATGATGACTCCTTTTCAAGACATTTTTCTTTTACTGCAGAGGGAGATGGACACAGCACACATAAACCACAAAGTGTCCGGGTGATGCACTTAAGAGCATCCAATTTTTGCCTTCCGTGTTCTTCAAAGTTAAGTCTTAAGTCAACATTAGAAACACTGACTTTGACTATTCATTGAACTCTAAACCCCTAGAGTGAATGAATACTTGTGATATTCTAAGAAACTCTGCAACATTTTCAAATCAAGCAGTTTCATAACAGACTGGATTAAACTCCTCAAAAACAGGCCTCACCTTTTTTTATCACTGCCACAATTATCAGTCAGTAATCTGGCATGTTTCAGAGTTGCTCGTTGTAAATTTGTTTTTTTTTTAAATCACTTACTTTTCTCCTCAAGCTTTTGTAAAAATGTTCATTTTGTTGCTTCTTTTTGTAATAAGCTACTAGTCTTCGCAAAAAAAAAAACAAAAATTCAGCATCAGATTTTCAACAGTAATTTGCCATTCAAATACCTTTTCATAATACCCTGTAGCAGTTCAAGCTACACCAATGTATTTGTCTGTGCGTGACAACTCAACCCTTTGATAAAAGAGAAAAAGAATAAAACACACTGCTGTGCTTTGGCCTGTCTTCATGAATGTGCCCATTGTTCCCCCGATTGTCATTATCCAAAACACTGCACACTGACCTAATCTTTTCTGTGCAATATGGAAAATTATGTAAAAACAGCCGATTCGCTCTCACAGGACTTCCTGACTTCAGTAAGGTGGGTGAGGTGGATATGTTTGCCCTCCTGGCTGTCACCTACTGTACACCAACAGGCTGTTGCTAAGCTGTTATGGTGACTCATGGCTTGACTACAGGAAAACATGTGGCTTTTAGCATTTGCATTTGCCATATTTGTTTACTTACCCCGTCCTTTCACTAAACGAGGTTTAAATATTTCATGTGGTTGAACTGTTAAAGGGGCTTATAGTGTAGGGACTTTGTGCCGTGACCGTACATGTGACCTGACCAGTACGTGTGTGTGCGTTTCTAATAGTTGTGTGTCTCTCTCTGTGGCTTCTCCTACAGACATCATCCTCAACCAACCGCATCCTGGACAACCAAACAGTTGGAGAGCTAAAGGCTGAGATTGCCTCTTTGAAGGGCTTACTGCTCAGCAGGTAACAAAGTTATCCAGACCACTGTCACATGAAACACCTTCAGGTGTGTGTGTGTATTTTTGTGTTGGAGGGGTAAGGACACATTGCTTGTGGCCTTTAGATTTCTGTAATGCAGTCCATTTGAACTGTGTGCCAATGACCATGCGCTTGATCAGCTGTAACATTGTAGTTTGTGATTTCTGTTTAAAAACATCACTCCATTTTTCTAAGAATTTAAAACGTAAAGGAGAACTATAGATTGTGGTTCCGTATTTTAACAAGCAGTTGGCAAAACTCTGAGCATTAGCTTCAAGCTTCTGCTGACAAGGTGACTTAATTTCAGCAGTTGAAGTTTGGAGTCTCCCAATACATTTTTACTACCAATACAACACCAATAATGCAGTTATAAGTATTGGCCGATGCCGATATTGACCCAATTCAAGACCAACATGAATCATGTGTACTTTTTTTCGTCTTATTTTGTAATGTGGAAGGTTTTAAAAGGCTTGATCAAGTGATGGTACTCAAATAGAGAACTATGGTCAACAATAATAGTTATGAGAACATCTGACATGTTTACTATAAACCAGTGGGTCTGTGTGTGGGACACTAGTGGGCTACTGGATAGAAATTTTTGAGCGGAGTGCTTCTATCACTGTGCTTATCGTAGATTTTATTGCAGGTCGATCTAATCCAACACATTTTTGACTGATACTCTTAGCTGGTATGTTCTTATTTATCAGCCTGGGTAAGGCTGGTAAGATGGTAAGGCTCATACGTTGGTGGTGAAAAATATTTGAGCTTCCTTCTGTTATCTCCACAAACAGTCTGCCATTTTTCCTTTGCTCCGACAGCAACAAGGCATTTTTATCCACTCAGCTGCCACTCACTGGATATTTTGTCCTTTTTTTTTTTTTACCTTTCTCTGTCCAAATAAATCTTTTTTCTTGACTTCTCACATTTCTATTATCTACTCCTCAAAATAGATAACACAAGGGAGCTCACCATAAATTTGTTCTAGTAAGTCACATGTGTGTTGATTGTTAAAAATAAATGTAAGTGATCAAATTCAGGCCAACCTTGCCATTCATTGTACATACTTAACTCCAAATCAGCAAAAAGTGGTGCGTGTCTGGAAAAGGTTTTAAACTCAACATATGTGTGTTTTTGCTGCAGGGCTGAGTTTACATTTCAGAAGAAAATTCCAAGAAAAGAAGCGCCGTCAGGCAAATGCCACTCTGCGGTGATGCATTTCTGATAAGGCTCTGAACGTTTTCCACAAATACATAAACCTTAGGAATGCAACGACTCTCAGTTGATTACATGGTTTTGTTTTTTTACTTTACGCATACTGTAGCATTCAGTTGAAAGTGTTAAAGTGTCTTAATACAGGAAAGACAATTACCAACGTCAACCTAGAACAATTAATAGTTAAGTTTAGTTTCTTTTAGTAAAACAAACACACACTTATAACTTATAATGGTAAGACCATTGTGATGAAAAAGAAGTTCTGCACTCTCTTTAGCCTTCCTGCATTTTTGCTTTTAATCAGACATAGTCCAACTCAGTTGGGTCGATTAGCATGCATGGTTATGTATCCCCATCTGTAATGAGGCCTTGAAGTTAGAGTGTACATCAGAAAAAAACAGCAAGGACATAAATTGCTTCAGAACTGTCTGGTTGAGCATGTTTTGCTCCCCTCCTCTCCTAAATTTTAATCAGTAATAATCCTTTTGTCATTTGCTTTCCTGACTTCATCCCAACTCTTGCTGTAATTTTCTTTGCAAAGACTTGAATCATAAAATAAAGACTCGCCATCTGTCTCTAAAACTTGTTACCTTTCTGTCCTGCCGATCCAAATAGACTCCAAACTGCAGCGTCTTTTTTGATCTTAAATACTACATTCTGTGTAATTAGAGTCAAATGAACTTTACCAGGTGTGGCGAACATCTGGCTATTACAGCAGGAAAATACTCTGTCATAATTATGAAAAGTACTTAAGATTTGCGTGTTAAGATGTAAAGATCCTTGCAAAAGTATGCGTCCCCTTGTATATTAATCCATATTCTGCAAATTTCCATCTGTTGTGGGACGTCTATGTAGTTTGCATTACAATACACAGAAAAACTGCTGAAATGAACCTTTCTATCACTTTATAGAAAGTGATAGTCTGACTTGTTTACTATGTCAGACACTTGATTTTCTTCTTGCCACTCTTGTGATGGCCAGATTTGTGGAGTGCATGACTAACGCCTCTCCTGTCAGCAGATTTTCCCACCTTCCATGGACCCTTTCTCTGCTTCTTCAGTGACTGCTCTAAATGCTGCTACAAGCTTTTATTTTGAGACATCAGAGTGAAGGAGAGCGAAGAATACAAACGCATGCCTCTGTGTGAATATTTTTGAAATCTTTATGTTTTCCCATCCACTTAAGAGAGTTGATTTGTCAGATAAAATCCCAATAAGAGGCATTGAAATTTATGGTTGGAACCTGGAAAATGTGACAAAATTTAAGGGCTAGTAATTGTGTTTAGAAGGTCTAAGGGTTTTGTGGTTGCCGTTGCCCACTTTTGGTTGCTAATCTAATATAAAAACCGAGGTTTTTTTATTTTTATGAAGGTGTCTTTAAGGCTAATTCTGTTCCTGTTTTTAACCCCACAGGAGACAGTTTCCTTCCACTCCTGCCATTCCAAAGATCCCCTCGTGGCAGATTCCCCTGAAGTCACCGTCAGCGGTCGGCTCGCCGTCCGTTAACCACACCAACAGCAGCAGCGACATCTCCCCCGTCAGCAACGAGTCCGCCAACTCCTCCCCAGTCAAAGATGGACACCAGAGCCCCCAGGAAGCGTTGGGGGGCCCAGATGGAGCCCACAGTATGAACGGCGACGTCCACACGACTCCACCGCTAGACCAGGTGCGCATGGAGGTGCAGGGTGAGGAGGAGAAGAAGGACGAAGACGAAGAGGATGATGTCAGCCACGTAGAAGAGGAGGAGGAGGAAGCCCTGAGCATGCAGACGGAGGATCGAAGAGGCGGAGACGGACAGATTAACGAACAGGTGGACAAACTGAGGCGGCCCGAGGGGGCCAGCAACGAGAGCGAGGTTGATTAGCCTAAGAGCAGAAAGCACAAAAAAATAAAAAATAAACGCTCACTTGTCATCTCGGCTTGTTTCTCTACGAACCTACCCGCCGACACCATGTGATTTCTATCCACCTTCCCCTTCCGTTTCCACTTCCCCTTTGTTACATTTCAATGTTGATCAGAGTAGGTAGTAGGTGTGGGTGTTGAGAGAATCCACAGCTGACAGATATTAGTGTGGCTGGTGACTGAAAGGCTTCCCACAGTTTACTTTTGATCACGCTGAGCCTCGTTTAGTGACGTCTCTCTGAGAAGAGAAATAATACAAGTGATAGTAAAATCACAACAACCCTTAAAGCGCCTGTTTAATACTAAGCTTATGTGACTTCTTACTTTTAATTTAAATGATTTGATCAGCTAATTAGCAGCTCTGCCTCAGCGTCACTATGAGCGTACAGATTCAGACAAAAGCTGCTAGTCAAAAAGCAGATGTTGCATCGGTCTCAAAGTTACGGTGAGTTTCCTGCGAAGCATTTTTCGAGTCGCTCTCCTTGCTGATGGCAACAGGAGAGGACAAGCTCTTCCAGGGCCGATGCTTTTAGCCTCTTTTATGTGTCCTTTTGCATTGGTGTCAGTCTGTCAATAATTCACAAGGCCAGCAGGGTGGCATTTGGGTGAAATAAAAGCCCTGAAATTTGAGATTAGAATGTGATGACGGGCTTTGTTCCATGCCGGTGTCAGAGTGCTCATATGTTCGGAGAAGGAGGGGAGGGGAGAGGGAAGATAAATGTTTTTCTCCTCGCTTTCTCTCTCTCTCTCTCTCCTTCCTTCCTTCTCTAACTTTCCTTTTTCACCGAGGGCAGAATCTTGCATCTTTGCGCGAGAGCGTTTGTTTGTGCACGAGGAAAAAAAACCAGACAGTCTGCAGAGCTATATCAGCGTCTCCAGCAGGGCAGCTGATTTGGTTTGTGAAGTATGTTAATAATCAAATGATCAACAAATAACAGATGTATTAGTTCATGCAGCTTGAAATGTCAAGGAGGCTAAAAGCGGAAATCTAATACTGGAAGCCCAGTTGCATCGTATCATTTTCTGTGACAAACCCTCCGGTCCAAATTAGGTAGGGCCTCCCACAGTGAGTAATCTTTACAGAAAACGGCAACAATATTTTGTAATTAAGCTGCAGTAAGACAAAAGCGCTGCCACAGATGGAAGTTGCAGAACTGGTATTACTTTCTTTTTTTTCTCTCTCTCTCTCTCTCTCTCTTTCTTATCTCTCTCTCGGTGTGGAGGTGGATGGGGAAGTTAAAAAAATGCCCCGTGATTGAAAAGGAAAGTAATAAATGAACACTTGACTTATTGAATTACTCACTGTGTCTCAAGCTAACAAGAAGAGTCCATGACTGAGAAGAAGGGATGCCAGCCTTTTTGTTTCCATCACACGGCTTTCCTACATGTAAAGAAAATGGCACAGATTATACTTTGTTGGGTTCATTAAGCATCAAATAGGTTTACTGTGTTCTGTTTATGCATTTTATGTTTTGAGGAGAAGTCCTGAACATTGTATAAAAGTCGTCAACAACTGTAATAAATCTGGTTCACCACAAGAAGAGTGACTTAGTTATTTTAATACCGAAACAATGTACAGTGAATGTCATTCCTTTTACTAGAGCAGGCCTAGAAATTGTGCTACTAGGTTTAAACTGAAAATGCTGAGTACTTGAAATGAATTGACATTCTTTTAAAATATGTCATATGGTTTTGATAATGTCATAGTTGTCATATTTATACAAAGGCTTTTTGTGTAAGTAGTCACACCTTGAAACTGTTTTTTGTCACATTTCAACCACAAACGTTTTTTGAAATTTTTGGATGTAGGTGATAGAGCCACAGTCATTTTCTTCCAGTATTCATCTTCAGCTCTGATATACCTGCTGCAGAAAAACATCCCCACAATATGATCCTTCCACCACCATGCTTTATGGTGAGGAGGGTTTTTTTTTTTTTTTCAAGGTGATTTCCAACAATGGTTTTCCTTCACACATTGTTCTGCTTGTAGGCTAAAAGTTCTATTATGGTTTCACCTGCATCAAAAAAAAATGGTCCTTTTTGACAGACTCCACTCACCTTTGCAAGGGGGACTGAATTTTAATTTGGGTTATTAGTAAGAGTCACTAATTATATAATATATGTCATGCCTTTCAGCTTTTGATTTGGGAAAAAAAAATGTGCAACTGTTGCACTATTTTTGCAACATCAAAGTGTGGAAAAGTTCTAGGGCTGTTTATACATTTGCAGGATGCTGTATTGTATGTCTTTTGCAAAAAAAGAGAAAGAAAAAAAATGCAACTTCAGCTACAGATGAGAACACCAGCATGAGTTGCTGGATGTGTGTGTTGACTGTAAAACCTTGAATCATCCTCTGCTGAGTGGTCTGAAACCATGACAAGCAGGGACTTCCACCATTATCTCAGCTTTCTTGGCAGAAGTGACTAAGTGAAGTGCCGTGAGATCGAATGTTTGAACCTTTGTTTATTCCTGTAGGCTGATCAACAGTACATGCCTCCTGCTTCCTGTCATGCAAATACTACGTTCAAAAATGTTGATGTTTAAATGTAAATGTTTTTATTTTTGTTATTTTTCTGCTGGGAAGCTCAGTAAAGCTTTTTTTTCCCCATTTAAGGTTCAACATTTAAATTGAATTTGCAGTTATGATTTCATATATTTAAAGTTATACCAAATCATATGTGGTCCAAATCAGTCAAATTAGATTAACAAAACAACTTTAGATTTTAGATGAAACAAAAAGATGTCAAACACCATTTGAGATGATTGTACAAATAAGCTCCATAAAATGAAAATCAAAATGTTGTCAGTAAGATTCTTCCTTACACCGTTGTAACACTGGCCGCTTAAGGAGATCCTTCCTGAGCACAGACATCAGTGTTTACAGTGACACTTTGAAGAAACTTTGTATAACGAGCGCTGCACCAACATCAATGTTTTCTTTATAATTAGGTAATGGAACCACAGCATGCACATGAACATTTGTTTATGGATCAAGACCAGCATCATGTATGGGAAGAAAATCTCTATTTGGACTCGTGACTTTGTAACTTTTACTATAAGTAAATTTTCGGTGCCCAGGTCAAAAGGAAACTTTCCTTTTTCTCATTAAAGGTATTGCCATGCTTTGTCAAGTTTATAAATTTCATTTATCAAAGTCTGGATGATCAATAGCATTTCACATATTGATGAGGTGTATAAACTTCTCTAAGGTTCGATACCACATCCCTTTGTAATCCATTAACCTCTCCCTGGAGTTCAGGCCAACCTTAGATTTATAGGGACCTACTGTAATAAATCCACTTGTACATCATTTAGTGTCTTGGGGGATTTGCAGTGCATTCCTGTGTGCAAAGCATCATCTATCCCAGCCTCATATTCTCATCTGCATTTTGAAGAGTCCAAACAACACCCACCACAGTTTGCATACCTTGTCGTTAACCCAGTGTGAATTTAAATTTGATTCCTCGTGCCAGCTGTTCTCAGCGTGGTGGTGGTGGTAGAGAGAGGGCCTGTTTATCCAAAGCAACACCTTGGTTTTGACACCATTTGACTCCCCAGCTGGGAGCCTTAACCTCATCAATCTTGCTGCTAAACGGAGAGCACTCAATAGGATGGTGTATTGACACGCTCTGAACTCCATTGTTCACTGGAACTGAGCACTCAGCAGGTTAGAGGCCTGAGTGTCTCCTTGGATCAATGCAGGAGTTGTTAGCCCTTAGCAGCAGCAGGAGCAGTTAGAGGACAATGGCGGCTCCCTCTGCACCCTGGACAACTTCTCTGCTCCAGCCAGAACAAATCTTGGACCTCAGTTGGTAATCCTGTCCCAGTTTTTATGTTTTCACATCACCGTAAATGAGGATATTTGGTCCTTCTGAAGTGGATTCTAAACTTTCTCATAGCTCGAGGAGCTGTCTTGCAATAAAGTTAAAGTAAAGGTTAGGATTCAACAAACTGGCCAGTTTTTTTTTATATTAGACAGAAGTATAGCCTGGGTATGCATTGTGGCAATTTTTTTTTCAACTAACTTGTGGAGATACCAATATACAAAGAATTTTTCCTTTTAACTTACTTGTATTTCAAATATACTTATAGCACGATCATACTTAGAATATGAGTGAGACAAAAGTGAACATCAAAACAAAATGTAGACATCAAAATGTTTTGGTTTTTGACTGATATTATTACTATCATTTTTAGTCCAATCATTGTACAAGGAGTGAAATCATCAGTTGAAAAGGCAGAATTTTTCATCAGTAGTCATTCTTAGCTTTCCGAGACTGAACCCTGAAACATGAACGGGTTTAGGAAGGATTACAGGTGCGTTTTAACAACTTACATAAAACTGTAACCGGAGGTCATTTAATTCATTTAAATCTGAAAGTGAAGTACATATTCCCTCAGAGTGATAATTCTAGGGAATTTCTTTTAACTTTGATACCTTACAGCGAATAAAGCCCAAAATCCAGTTTCCCTGAAAGCCAGAATTTCACAAAGGACCAATATAAAATGTGTTTTAAAACAGAGCTTTGTGATGGACAGGCGACCTGCCCAGTGTGTACCCCGCCTCTCGCCCGTTAACCACTGGAGATGGGCACAAGAATGAGCGTGTTAGATAATGGACGGACGGATGGATATTAATATTGAATTTTCATGTTATGACTATTTAATGGCTTAGACAATCATGGGAAAGACAGACTGATTTACCAGGCTCTCAGTGACTTCCTCAAGAAGGGTTAGCCACAAAAAGTGATTGGTAAAGAAACTGTTTTTTCCAGACTGCTAAATCCAATCATGTGAATGGGAAACTAACAAACTGTAGTGGAAAAAAGAATAAAGCCGTCAGGGAGAACCACCACTTTGGAGGATTGTGAAGAAAATTAAAATCCAATATTTGTTGGGGCGCTCAACCTAAATTAACATTGTTTCTGATGACAAGCTGAAGGCGGAGTGTCGGAAGAACAAGAGCTTCTTTAAAAAGACAGTCCAATTCTAAGGCATTAAAGGGGCAATATTATTATGTGTTTTCCAAACACAAAGTGCCATTTTATCAAGTAACTATGTTAACTTCAGTTGCTAAAAAATGCTACATCAAATATGACTTAAAGAAATTTGACTTTATAAATCAAAGCCTTGAAAAGGGGCCTCTATCACTTTAAAAACGCCTGCTCTTTCTGAAACTCGGCCTTCAGGAAGTCATGGCCTCGTCTCTCTTCTGTTAACAGTGGGAACTTTTTTCCTAGAGGAGGAGCTGAGTTTCCAAGGCGGAGCTAGGTCCTCCCAGGCATTTTTCACAGCCGAATGGTTGCCATGGCAGATGAAAGCATTTCTCAAACATGATTCAGTTTTGCCTTGATTCAAGGCAAAACTCCAGGTAGTGTTTGTTACCTTTTTTTTTTTTTTGCGCAATTTTATAGCGCAATATGCTTGGAAAATACATATTACTGCCCTGTTAAGCAACTCCTGACCAGAAGCATATTACTTGTGTTAAAAGTGTGGCGTTTCATTTTGTATGAATGAAGGTACAAAGGTCTGCAGAAAAAATAAAGAGGACCAATGGATTAAACTTGCTTCAGGTCAAGGGTGAACTTTCCACAGTCTACGATAATCTGAGGAGCCATGTTGTTTGCTGGTGATGGTTTACTGTGTTTTTATCAAGACCAAACTCAAGGCAGGAATCTACTAGAATAAATTAAGAGCTCCACAGATTCCCTCCGCTGTCAAGACTTACACTTTCCAGCACCTACCTGTACCACCTAATGTATTTGTATCTGTTTAAATGACAGAGCATTTAAGCAGATAAATGCTCTATCATTTATCTGCTTTTCTATTTTAATAGAAACTGCATCTATCAATATAGATGCAGTTTCCGATCTAACTGCAACACACCAGACCCAACAATGCAGATGAACTGAAGGACAAAGCAATCTGATCTTCCTTAGCAACTCAACAAAACCAAAGGCCAATCGGTCCCCTATGCCATGCTGCTCCGATGCAGTAATTCATGCAAAAAGCAACATCGACTAAGTATTAAGTGTATATACTCTTGTAATCGTATAAGTGCATATAATCACATATGTTTCACTGACAAACAGTTCTGTATTAATTTTTACTTAAATTATTATTATGATACTTCATTCAAAATTTTCAAGACATTTAGACTTAGACTTACTTTATTGTCATTGCTCAAAGAAACATAAGTAAAATTGGCAATGAAATATCATCGCTTGGCCACCGGAGCACACACAGAAACATAAGCGTGCCTATAATTACATAATAAACAAATAGTAATGTGTTGATAAATATATATAACTTTTTTGAGGATATGAACCACAAAATAAAACAAAAACAAACAAAAACACAGACAAGTTGGAAAAAAAATCTAACTAAGTGCAATCAAATAAATTAGTTCACAAACGAGGAGACCAAAACAATTTTGGGAAAGTAGTTATCAGATTAGAATAGATGTCAAATTAGATCAACAAAAATCTCGAAAGAATTGAATAAGTACAAGGTTTTAACTTGAGACAGAAAGCCAACAGTCTCAAGCCAACTCCCATGAAGTTGGCCTCAACTGGAAGCATGAGCAGACTCCAGACTTTTGCGCTGTTGATCTGCTGGCGCAAAAGTCTAAAACCCAAACACTTTTCTGTTAAGTGTTTGGGTTTAAAAAAGGTGCATCATTTAGAATTATCGAGGCTCTTTTTTTTAAACTGAATAAGGAATAACTAAAAGCTGTTAGTCAACTGCTTAGTCATCGTGCTCCACTGAACTTCATTCACCGCAGTAAGTTCGTATTTGCCTCGTTTCTGCTTCTCAAGTGTCGTCTTTAGTGGTATTTGACTGATTTGCTTTTTGTAATCTGCGAGGGCAAACCAGTCGTAGGCTAGCGGTGGATGCTAACTTGCTAATGTCAATGAAATCTGTTGGACCGCTGAAGAAATGTCTACCAGAGACTGGTGCAGGAGGTGTATTCGGAGTTGTTTTAACACACGGAATGCGTTGACATTTGTGACTCTATCGGCTGTTGTTGTGGGTAAGTTTGTGTTTATTCTGTGCAACATGAAAAAAAAAAAAAAGCCAAAACATATATGAATCTATGCGCTGTTGACAACAGTGTTCTGCTATGACAACATGCTTAACTTCAAAATGTATCTCTGGTTTTTCATTTTTGTGTGTGTGTTGGATGCTTATGACACGTTCTAAGTAAAAATAAAGCGTTTATAGGCTTTTTTTTTTTTTTAGCTGAAGAGTTCAAGCTAGGCACGACTAGCCTCAACAGAAACTAACGTTGGGAGAGCCGTTTGTTGGCTCAAGCTGAACTCCATACTTTGTTGTCAAGGCAACGGAGTGATGTTTATTTACTTATTTTAAATCTAGCAGCCGTGTGCCTGGCTGTGTTTGCACTTCGAAGAATGTCGTTCCATCCGAGTGGATTATGGTTTCGGAAAGGCAATTTAAATCACAAATTCAGTTCAGAAAGCAAGGCTCGCGCACTGGACAGAGCGCGATCGCGTCACGATGAATTTGGTGCCTTCATTTAAGTCAGTTTGTGTCATTTGAGCGGAAGCTGATGAGTAAAACATTAAAACCAGTTATTTGTGTTATTCGCGAAGAGGGAAAGTCAAATGTTGGCTAAATACTTGCACAAAATGCACATGTAGCAACCGTGTGCAAATCCTGCCAGGCTCCTTAAATATTTTATTGTCTTTGTTTAAGACTCGACTGAATAATAACATTGCACCCAATTTATGAAGAGTAAATTCGCTCTTTTAAGGTGGACAAATTTCATGACAGGAATAGATTATGAAAATATATGATCACACTACAGTTGATCATTGACTGATTACAAATATTTAGTGGAATGCAAAGATAATTGAAATGTGACATTTATCAAACATCTACTACGTGAAGTAAATGGAAACTAATCCATGTAGCTGCCCTTGCTTTAAGTGATTAAACATACTGTTTGGCTATTAACATTTTCCAGTGCGCCTTACTATCTATCCTTTTGAATATTATTTACAGGCTTGTACAAAGCTCAGACTTGAATTCCATTGAAAGTCTGTGGGGTACATTGAAGACCGGGGTCTTTGTGAGAAGACCATCAAATCTCCAGTAGCATGACATATTTGCCAAAGACTTATTACAAACTACAGTAAAAGAACTGCATGTTGTTATCCAGCAAAATTGATATGTCATTGATTAATGGCATCAGAGGAGCTAATAACTTTGCTAGATTTTGGTTTTGTGAAAGAATTTGGTGAAAAGTAATTCTGTGTAAGCATCCAAAAGAAAGAGTAGGATGTTTGGAACTGCTGAGTTGAAAAATCATTGATCTGCTTAACAGCACTTGAGAAATTTTTGAAAAAAAGAATGAAAATTTCATCAGGGGGCTAATAATTTTGACCTCAACTGTGTATGTGTATATACCAAAACGCCTTTTGCTCTTTTGAAGGTGTTGCTATTGGCTTGGTTTTGAAGACCTTTACAACTCTAACATTGTACGAGAGAGCTTGGCTTCGCATTCCCGGAGAATTTCTTTTCCGGCTGATGCAGTTTGTTACTGTCCCTCTGCTGATGACAAATGTGATACTCGGTAAGTTACAAGAGAGCTCTGTAAGGCAATCAGTTGTCACCAAAAGTTTTAAAGGCTAAGTTTCCAAAATAGAGTGTAATAATTGACTAAGTTGACTCCAAAATACAGCAAAGGCTTCTGAATTATTCTTGCAGCATTTATTTTTTCTTTCCATTTTGTGTGCACCTTGCTATTGTTAAACAGAATTTACTGCATTTTACTGTCAAGAAGTACCTGAGATTTTATTATAACGAAAAAATACAACAGAATATTTCGATTGAAACCTGGAGACATTTAAAATAAACTATTGTCATAATTACTGACAACAGCCTGCTGAGATAACAAATATACATTCATGAATATACTTTTTTCAGCTCAAACTCAAATATAAAACTCAGCATGAGATCGTAGCTATGGTAATAAAACAGTTTGACTATGAAGATCGTTTTTTACACTTTGACAATGTAAACTTGCCAGCTCGTTAAAATCTTAAATTTAAATGTTACACAATTTTTAATTTGTCTATGCTAAAACCATTAAATCAAATTTACTAACGTTGACATTCTCAACGTTGGTAAACAAATTTTGAAATTCTAGATCAGTCTTTGTTTAAATTATGGGAGCCCTAAATGAACAAAGCATCTGCTTTGTTCATTTGTACCTTGGGTGCCAAATGTCACCATTATATGGAGCTGTTTTAAGATCCTGTGGCTGATGACTTAATAAGCACTTAAAAGATGTGCACCTGTAAACATAACATTTTTTAATACAAAAAAACACAGTGACCCGGTGGTGGACCTATCTGGTGCTCCAACCACCGGGCTTGGCAAAGTTTTAGGGGGAATATGTATGTAAAAATGCCTTTTTAATCTGCTGCATATCCATTTTGATCTCTCCTGTTAGTTTTGTCAATATTATCTCCAATTCATGAAGACTAAATTGCCTCATTCACATATTGTACTGCTTTCAACATGAGAAAGCAGAATGTGTTTAATCTATATTTGTAATGTGTTTATTTTGAGTCATTTAACCTTCTCTACACTACTTAAGACAGGTTTTTGTTATGGACTTTTTAGAATGTAAGAACCGAAGGATTACCTTAAATTTACATGAAGGATTAACATCAATAATGTTCTCCATAGCTACCTTCATGTTACAACAACATGTTTACCTATTGCAAATTATTTTATTGTTAATCTTTCTCAACCCCTGTTTTTGTTGTTTCCACAGGAATTGCAGGTGCCACTCTCAGTCCCTCCAAAAAGATCACTCGATGTGCATTAACATACTTTGTCTTTACAACAATAATATCTTTGCTGATAGGTAAGAGAAATCTTGCTTATCAACATGAATTTTGTCATTTCTTAACGGAACATTTGTTTTTTCACTGCATATGCAGTGCTGTCTAGATTTCAACTCCAACGACCGGGCTCTGTTGAGCCTAACCCTAACTTTTGGGTGGGTTGAGTATACATTGCAAACAGCCAGCCATTAGCTTTTTCCATTATTTCCTATACCTAAACTACCCTGCTCTTCCCCACCAAATTCCCCTATGAAGAGATGTTATTTTACTGATTTATGCAGTCTGAAAAAGTTTGGCACTGATTATAACATTTTTCTGGTGTGAATAACTAAGAAAACAAGAACATGGAGAATAGAAAAAGGCTGAGATAAAAGTTGACAATATTAAGAAAAAAGTGCTCTTTCAGTGGCTCACCAGATCTCTTAACATCTTTTTTTTTAACCCAGAAAATATTAATACAACATAGTGTGCAAACAATTGCAACAGTAGGTGGTTCCTGAATAGACCAAGAGCTTGCAACAGAGGTTTACTGGAGGTTAAGATGTTAGACAAATCACAGACAGAATAGGTTAAGGTGAATTTTTTATACTATCAAAATCTGCCTTACCACAACCTGTTCTGTACGTAAAATGCGTTCCCTTATGGTCGATGTACCTGATGTCTTTCGGAAAAGAAAAAGGGGGGAGTGGAAGAATCCAGCACAGACCTGACATGGGACATAAGAGTGGGGATCAACCATTAGTTGATCATTTTCTGTGTGCTCTGTGTTCAGCTAATTGGTCTTTGGGGATGAAATAATATGTTCTGTTTCTTAACCATCCCGCGGACTTAAGAGACAGGTCAGTTAGACCCAACAAGTGTTTAAGTCTGTGCGCGACCCAGTGGGGTTGTACTGACCTCATGTGCACTTTTACAATTTTTTATGTGTGTGGTTTTGGAAGATTCCGTGCTATTTGACTGTGACATTTGTTGCGCTCCTCCTGAGCAACGTGCTAAGACCTCCGGAGGGTTAAAGTTATTGATTATTGCTGATTCATCTTTCCATTGATGATTTATGGGTCAAGAAAATAAAATACTTTTATGTTAAATCAGAAAAAGAGTAAGAAGCAGCCAAAGATGAACTTCAGAAAATCCAAAAAAGTACTAATTAGGGCCATTTTAAAAGGACATTTGATCACCCTCACAGAATAGCGAAGTTTGTAATACGATGTGTTAGAGTTCTTGCAGAGGCTGTTTGAAAACTTCACTTATCACTAACAATAAAAGGAGGTGGCATGGCATTAGTGTGCAGTTAAGCTAATTTAATAGTTCTTTACGAACCCACCTCTTCCCATCCTCTATATAAGACTAGGTCAAATCCTAAATATCTTATTTCATCACCAGAAATTCAAATCAGAACTAATCAGGTCATCTGTGTTTTCATCCAAGTCATGGACAAGAAAATAATGCTTTCAAGACTGCATGGAACTACAGTAGTCTTGAAAGCATTATTCAAGACTACTGAATAATGCTTTCAAGAAGCACTGATTTAAAAGTGGGGGACACTTTTAAATCAGTGTCCCCCACTGATTTAAAAGATGAAAGACATTTTGTCTTGTGAAGCTGAACTAGTTGGACCATCGACGTCAAAAATATGAAAATAATTTCCACCTGTTGTCTATTCCATTTGCACAACAGCAGGTGATATTGATTGTCAATCAGTGTTGCTTTCTATGTGGACAGTTTGATTTCACAGAAGTTTGATTTACTTGGAGTTATATTGTATTGTTTGAGTGTTCCCTTTATTTTATTTTTTTATTTTTTTTTTTTGCATTAAATGCAAAACGTATACAATTTTTGTACAGTTTTGGCTTAATTAATTCTCTGAATATGTTGTTTTTTCAGCAAATAAATTTGAGCCCATTGACTCTAAATAGCAATTAATCGATTACTAAATTAGTGATTACCATTATTTCAATTATTGTGATGAATTGATTATTCAAATAGTCCTTGAAAGATGGATGGACAGACTGACAGAGAGATAGATGAATAGATAGATACTTGGGTTTCTTTTGCTCCAGTAATAAAGTAATACAGTGATATTGCTGGCTAGAAGAGGTTGTAAATTGTTGAAACAGTAATTCTCAAGTGGCCATTCTCTGTTATAAAACCCTTAGGAATTCTGTTACGTAAAGATGGACACTGTAGCTCGATAAAAATGGACTTTATTAAGCCCTAAGTGTCCTTTTACTCTTACTGAACATCTTTAGCTTTTGTTCTGTATCATGTCTCATAGGAATCACACTGACAATGCTGATTAAACCAGGGCTGACTGCAAATCCCGAAAAATCAGATGAAATTTCTGAGTCTGATGATGCCTACGACACCATTGATGCCCTGTCTGATCTAATAAGGTGAAAGCAAATTCTAAGTGTGTCACCTGATTCTTACTAACAAAAAAATGTCACTTTTATTTATTTGTGATATATATTTTTTTCATAATAGCCTCTTATACATCAATTATTTAGAACATACTGACTGTCTCTTGCCGTTTGCATGAAAACATGTTTAAAGTGGACTGAAAGTTATGTTTTTGTCGCTCTGCTGTGTAGAAACCTCATTCCACACAATCTGATTCTGCTGAGCTACAAACAGGTGTGTCTCATCACTTATGAAATTAGAAGGCTCCATTAAGCAGATTACCAAATATTCATGACTTAACTCTGTTTGGTTTTAGTACAAGACTAGGAAGGTGTACATAAATTCACAGACGACCAACAATACCGTTCCGGTGAAAAACAGTTTTTCTGCAATATTGAGGCACTAAGTTGGCATCTAGCTGTATGCTTTTACTGAGTTTCTTCTCTTATAGGAAACTATAGACGTGCAGTTAGTAGGCGAAAACATGCGAGGAGTTAACATGCTCGGATTGATAGTGGTGTCAGTTTTCATTGGGAAGAGCATTAGGAAGATTGGAGCTGTGGGCGGAACTTTTCTGGAGGTCATCAACACCGTCAACATTGTCTCCAAAAGTTTGGTGAAAATAATAATGATGTAAGTGAATACAGCATCTTTTGTTGTTTATTACAGGTTTTGGGCAGACTAAATTTACCAAAGGATTTGAGGTTCAAAGAAAATTGTGATTGGTCCGAATTAGGATTTTCTCTTTTTGTTTTGTGACCTTCTAGCTATTTTCCCATTGCAGTGATGTTCATGATGGCAAGCTATGTTCATACCATTGCAGACGACTGGCAGACTGTTGTTAGCCTTGGCAAGTTCATCACCGTAATTATTACTGGGTAGGTTCTCTGCCATCAGCTGGTTTCTCACTCATTTTGTTCAGTGTAACTAAAACTGACATACTGTCTAATAGACTTCTCATCCATGGTTTTTTGGTGTTGCCACTCATCTGCTTCTTGTGCATGAGAAGGAACCCCTACCCGATCTTTCCAGGGATTGCACCTGCATTGCTCAGGGGGATGCTCGTTTCACGCTCGTAGGACAATTCCACTGCGATTTTTCATTTTAATTAAAATTCACATTTTGTGTGTGTGTCAAATGCCGAAGTTGCAGCAACGTTGGGGGAATTTCTAAATGTCCAATGCAGAGAACTTGTGCTTGTGTCTCTTTAAGTTATGCGGCATCAGAGACATTCAGTTGTTGCGAAGATAGGCTGAGGATCAATAAAAGAATAACTCGCTTCATGCTGCTCATTGGGATCCACGCCAATATGGATGGAACGGTCCTTTATGAGATGGCTGCTGCCCTGTTCATTGCTCAACTCTCAGGCTCCAGGTTGCACTGGAGCAAGATCATCAGCATTGCGTAAGTTACTATTCCGTCCTCCACATATTCAATCGTGTGTCCGACACCTTCCTCTGAAATTTTGGTCCATTTGGCTTTTTCAAGGCTCCATGTGTTCAACTCTAGAGCTGTCATTTCAGGGACTATCATCTCAACCCCATCCATAATCTGACACGCTTAGCCCAAGTGGAGTCACCAGGTGTGCTAGTGCCTATGTCTAGCTGTCAATGGGCGAGAGGCGGGGTACACCATGAACAGGTCGTCAGTCCATCACAGGGCAACACAGAGAGACAAACAATCATGAACACGCACTCTGGGAGAATTTAGAGATCAATCAATGTTTTCGAACTAAATGAGGAAGCCAGAGTAACTGGAGAGAACCCACACATGCACAGGGAGAGGATGCAAACTCCATGCAGAAAAGAGCTTGGGGATTCAAACTCATGATCTTCTTGCTGCAAGGCAACAGTGCTGCTAACTGTGCCACTGTGCAGCCCTCATCTTTGAGATACTGACTATCATTGAATGTGGGCTTGGTTTTAACCCCATTATTGCTTGAATACAGTATCGTGTTATCTGCAAAGAACACGTTGTTGAGGATACTTTCAGTTGTGACCATTCATCCGCATCGGTTTTACAGATTTTACAGGGTTTCCCCCCAACACGCTGATAAGAACAATGTATTTATACAATTTCAGAGTGGTTTGTCTTTGTGATCTCCTCTACCTTTTCTCTTCAGTGTGACAGTGGCAGTGGCCACTCTGGGAGAGGCAGGAATCCCCGCTACAGGAATGATGACCACCCTCTTTATTTTGACCATCAGTGGGATTCCAGTGAGACCTGCCTCCCTTTTGCTCTCCATTGAATGGCTGCTGTAAGTTTTTAGCAAAATTGTATTTTTTTTTACCTGATGTCAGACATATAAAAGGTTTTAAAACAACTCTTTCCTTTTTATGTCTCGTCAGAGATCGCCTCAATGCCGCTGTCAATATCATGAGCGACTGTTTTGGTGTCTTTCTCGTTGCTAATGTGTCAGAAGGAGAACTGAAAAAAATGGAGGAGGAGATGCCTTATGAGCATCTACCAGGTAAGGCTGCAGGTTTTTTGCACATATGAATAAAAGCACAAGTATTGCTTAAATGATTGAATAGAATATTAATTAAAACTCCAACTGAGATACAATAGTGTCTGATTTATTTCATTTGTAAAGCATGTGATTTGAAACGTAAAGAAATGAAACATGTTTTATGAGTGTAAAATTTGTTCAGCAACAATTTGATGCTGCATCCAAATCATTATTGTGTACACTGTGTACTAAATTATGCTTACAAGTTACTCTGTTAAAGTAATGATATGTCCAGTAGTGTTAGCTTTTAAATGAAGTATCATCCATCGATTTTCTTCCACTTATCTCTGGGTCGGGTCATGGAGGCAGCAACCTTAGCAGGGAGACCCAGACTTCCCTCTCACCATGTGCTTGGGCGAGTTCCTCTGGGAGAATCCCAGGACATTCCCAGGCCAATTCCTCCATTCTTCTGGGTTTCCTCCTGGAGCACCTCACCGGGGAGGCGTCCAGGAGCGTTCCCAACCAGATGCCACCTCAACTGGCTTGTTTTGATGTGGGGGAGCATTGAGTCCCTACCGGATGACTGAGCTTCTCACCCTATTTCTAAGGGAGATCCCAGACACCCTGTGGTGGAAACTCACTTCAGTTCCTTGTGTTCTTTCGGTCCCTTCCGAGAGCTTCTGCATCCATAGATGAGGATTGGAGTGGACATCTACTGCCAAATCACCACAACAAACAGCGATACAGCGCGCAAATCACTATGTGATGTGATATGCTTGTTGATCTCCCACTCCATTTTCCCCTAATTTGTGAACAAGACTTCAAGATACTTAAAGTCATCCCTTTGAAGGGAGCCTGATCTTTTGGATCCGTTCCTCTGAAGAGCCTTACAGAGCACTGACTTATATTTAATCTATATTTAATTCCTTATATTTCTTTTTAAGAAGCCAAGCTGGGGGTCACTTTTTTATTTTTAAAATTATTGTTGTTAAGATACAATTGATTTTATGAGCCAGAAAATAAAATAATGCAAAGAACACAAGTTCATACATTTAGAAACAACAACACTAAGGTTTTAACTCAGGAAGAGTTCAGGAATCAATATTTGGTGGAAAAACCATGAGGTTTTCAGTGGGGTTCAGTGTAGTGGTCTCTTAATTTTTTTTCCCAGCGTTTTATACATATGTGTATGTAGGTATATACAATATTTTATATATTCTTTAGGCATCGTTGTTTCAGTCTCCAGCACAGAAATTTACCATGGGTTATTATTCACACAGCTTTATCGATGACTTGTGTTTTTGTCTGTGTTCAGAACCGTGGAAGCCACCAGAGGAGGAGTTGTAAAGATGAAGCGATGAACATCAGCATTTCAATTTTTTGTGCCATTTGCATATTTATCACCTTTGTAAGTTTTTGCTGTTATTTTAAATGAGCATGCTGACAGTTATTTCAATAACGGGTTTATTTTGGGGAATATATATATATTTAAGTTTGTTTTTGTTTTTTTTAGTTACTTTTATTGTTTTTATCATTTGCACTCTTTATACCATTTTACAGTACAGCAGTACTTTTGGATAACTTCAGCATTATTACACATGATGTTGTTTGGTACTAAAGGAAACAATAAAACGTGCACTTGAGCAGAATTATTTTAAGTTTACTTATTTTGCAATAATTTTGTATAATGTGTTGGGGTTTTTTAGATTTTTTTTTTGTTCTGGCACTAGTGCCTCTTATTTTGACAGTAATCCGACAGAAGGAGGTTGAGAGAAGTGCTGCAAAGGAACTGAAGAAAGGAGTTGAACTTGGGACTTCCACATATATGTAGCCTCTCCGTATGAGGCGCCTGCTCTAACCGCTGCGCCACACGACACCCCTGTGATATGTATGTTTCTCCATCTATGCTGTATGTTATATATAGCAATTTGTTCAGAAGTGAGGTGTCTAAATGGATCTTGTCATTATCAATAAAGTGTAGAAACTATCATAAATATCCAGTTTGTAATAGAAGCTTTTAATCTCGAACATTTTTAAACTTTGTTTTGCTTTTCTCGATCGGTTTTAGAATCTGTTTTAAAGTTACTTTGTTCTTCATTTTTACAAGACTTGACTCAACATAAATCTTCGAGCTTTTGCACCCTAATACATATTTCTGGTCTCTGAGACCTACTAATCAGCTCATCCTGAGATTACTTCAGAGAGGACAGAGTTGGTGAATGACCTCTTGATAAACGTCAGACACGAAAAAGAAAGATTTTTCAAGATTCATTTATTCACTACTTTTGGTGCCTTTAAAGTGATTTCATGGTTGTCGATTCCATTTTATCTTAAATTCGTTTTATTTTAGTATTTTTGATTTCTATTCTCTTTTTTTATTTTTTACCATTATACTCATTGTTGTATTGTATAGCTCTTTTTTGTTTAAAGAGCTTTAAAATAAAATCGGATTGAATTTGACTGCAGAAAACTAAAGCTTTTTCTCCTACACCTTCTGGATCTTAGCTTTGCGTCTTGGGGAGCTGCATCCTATTCCTCACTTTGATTGCTGTAATTGGTCACACTGGAGAATTTGTGGATTAAAGGTATTCATTACTCTCTTGCTGCTACAGTGTAAATCCTTATTTTTGCAAGAATTGCAGTTTTTCATTCCAGTAAACCCCAGTGTTTGGAACATAAACAGAGACCCGACACTTCTTATTTGTGATTATATGAAAACCTGTACAAGTAGATTGAAGGCAAGAAGTGTTTTTTGTTTGTTTGTGTGTTTCCTTTTTTTTTGTGCCACATCCCAATTTCCTCAGCACTCTCCCGGAGGTGTTTGTGTGCGCAGATCACATCGTAACGCTCATCTCTAAAAGCAGCGTTTCACCAACTGAGTGGCTGCTGAGCACCGGGGCTCCTTCTGGGTGAAAATGAGAACATTTGACAAGTCAAGGTCATTGGAGGAGGGGGTTTGACCGTATAAGGCTTCAATTGCAGGGCCGAGCGAACACTGGCAAGTCATAAAGCACTTTGTCATCGCCGGCGATATAAACTCTCAACAGTCAAATGGGATCACACACACACACCTCTAAACCCACCCAGTTTGGCCTGTGTCTGGATCTTCACTGGCTTTGTTGCAGAATCAATTCTTGAACCTGAACAAAATATGGGCTCATATGCAGGCAGAGGAAGATGTAAGAGAGGAATCTGATTGATTAATATTACTGAACGGTCCAACAATGAGCCACCGGGAGGATGAGGAGAATGGACATGAGAACGAGAAAATTGAGGATGCAAAACCCCCTCGTTCTACGCTGGTGCTCAAATTGGATTATCTTAGCAAAGGCCTGTCAGCCTGCTGAGGGTTTGCTTCTGCAGGCTATGCAGGGGGCAACAGGTGTGTTCCCTGCTGATGTTTGTTTAAATTACACTAATCACAGACCCTGACTGTGGAAGCACCTAAAGCATCTCAGTAATAGGCAGGAAGGTGCTGGAAAGGTAGGGAGGAAGAAAACGGGGTGACGGTCCAGCCTTAGGTCTCTAGCAAAACTTTTCAACTCATTAAACAAATGCTAACATTAGGAGAAAAAATAACTCGGGTGCTGTCAAAATGGTTGTTAAATCACAAATGAACACTAAGTAACCACATTATTTGGTTCCATTTGAGGAGTCACACCCAGGCCTGATTTCTGGAAGGCAGCTTGAATTTAGTCAAAAGAAATTCAACAAGAGATCATCCCCAAACCTTTTGGTGAAATATTCTGGTGTAGACTGTCGAAACAAATGTGGAGCTCTTCAGAAAGTGTGTGTTTTGTTATTTCTGGCATAAAGCTAAAAGACAATTTCAAAAAGACTTCAATATAGAGGTGGTGCTGTGTTGGTGTGCCTGCTGTGCCACGTTTACAGCATGTTGTTCAACAAAATCGTTAAAAGAGGCGCAAGGAAAGAGGAATATTTGACCATCAGGCTGTAACCTTAACCTCAAACTCACTTGCATCTGTTGTCTTTAAAACATGCGTCAATGCTTTTGATGTTACAGGATGACCTTAAACGGGTCAAAATACCTTACAAGTGGCAGAATTAGAACTTTTGTGTGAAGATGAATGAGAAAATTCCTCCACATCGATGTAAAAAACTCATTGCTATCATTACTAAATTTTTTGTGCGCAAGAGAAGCACAATCAGTTATTATTTTTAGGGGGAAATTAATTTTTCTCATTAATTTTATTTTGTCATTTGATAACAACAACATAATAATAATTTTAAAAAAAAACGTAAGCAAACGACAGCTTTCTCCCTGCTCTGTGTGAAATTTAAATTACTTTGCTCAGATTAATCTTGTGATAGATAGAGCGTTTTTCCAAAAGTGTGAATGAATACTGTGTGTTTTATATAATATTGATTGTTTTATAAATCACCTGACAGGCCTTATTGCTCTCTTCTTTTGTAGCCTCCAGCTGTCTAAACACACATTTCCAACCATCCGGCACTGATGTGCAGTGAAAGACGGCCTTTAAAAAAAAACCCCTGAAAGACTGCCCACTCGACCTTGCCCTTCCAAATTGGCACAGGATTGTCATGGCGAAATACAATCACTGTTTTCACGCTCGTGGAAAGAGGAGAGCAAGTTAAATAAAAAAAAAAAGTAATCCCTAAATTCCCCCCAGTGGACACCCTGATGTCTTGTTTCGGAGGGTCTGCGGTTCTCTGAATTCTTCTGGTAACAGAAACCCAATGTGAATGATAGACTTTTACTAATATTAGCAGCAGCAGAATCTCCCCAACCTTTGCTTCTTCCATGCTACAAATATCGCATTGCTGATGTATTCCATATTAAATTACTGAGTTTTAACTGAGCGCTGGTGTGCAGTGTCTGTTATCAACAACCATAATGTGGAAGATTAGCGCACACATGATGGCCACCTGTTGCCCCGCTCTGGTTTATGAAGGTCACAGCTGTGATACTGAAACGAGTCTTTTTAAAGGCTGTCGTCAAGTTGATCTGAGCCTCGCAATATCCAGAAGTCATCCAGCAGAAATAAATCGGACTGTGATGCATTTACATGCTATACGCTTTGATTTGGTGACCGGCCACGAGGAACTCGTGAACTTTTTCCGACTTCATATATTTTTAGATCCTGGAAAAGAGACTCGACGCCCTGTTTTACTTACTGCAGTGTTCGTGATTTATATGCTGGAGGTGAATTTTCTAAGTGGGGTTCTGTGGAGAGGATGTAAAGTCAGTATCTCGCCCAGCGGAGAACTGCCTGAGACACTTCTGTATGGGGAAAATGAGGGTGGTTTTTCGCTGCTTGTCAGAGTAGGTCGGTGCAAAAGTTATCAACGAGTTTCACTTAGACCAAGCATCTGCAACCTGGCAATGGCCATTGTTAAAGGCCATTGACCTTTAGCAATGGCACTTATGAACTTTAATAATTTAAAAAGAGACTAAAGCTTTTAGATGTAAATATACAGTAGACCTGGCAAAAACCAGACCCTTGTTTTCCACTTTTCTTTATACAAAGGGATGGACGGATGGACTCTGATGAAGTTTTTTGTTTTTGTTTTTCTCTTGGAGACAAACGGAGACGCCCGCTAACAATTTAACATGTAACACAAACATGTAAATAATTGTACTACTCCTAATTGCCCAAATACTGGAAAAGTTTGGTCTGACTGAATGCCAGAAAGCAAGAAAAGAAAGGTCATGTTTCTATTTATACAGTGCATGTGACTATCCGGTTTCAACTGTAAGGAATGACTTTCATGTCATTTAATAAATCCACCATATAGTCTTTTCAAAGCAAACTGTTCCTTTCATCTCAGTTTCCTGCTTGAGATTCAGGTTTTCCCCCACAATAGAATTCATGACTCCCATGTACAGCAAATACTTTCTGTTTTGCTTCAACTTCTGTAACCAAAGCCTTGTGCTTTTCCATCCAACTTCATTTTTTTTTATTTTTATTTATTTATTTATTTTTTTGTTGACCGTTCAAAAGCAAAACGAAAACAGAGAAACGTTTGGAACGTTTTGCAACCATATATATTTGAGGCTTTTTCACGAGAAACAGAGGAAGCTGCCGAAGCGGCTTAATCCCGGTGCGTACGCGCTCTCTCTCAGTTCCTTACGTCCTCGTGTCTGCAAGCAGATGAACCACTCCGAGGCGCTTTGTAGTCAGTTTTTTTTTTTTTTTTTTTTTTTACTTTTTCTTGTCTCTAGGAAATTACAGCTGAGAGGCTTTCTCGTCATTAACATGAAAATGAGTCACCCGGGCGCCGGTGCCAGACTCAAACGGTTTTACGGCTCTCTTGAACGCCGTCTTGTTCCGTGTTCGAGCCGTCGTCACGCGGCAGAAACACCATGTTGGACCATTTCAGCTTATTGTCAGCCAATATGCCAGGCTTTTTTTCTCCTCCCCCTCCCCCGAAAGAAAATGATCCTGTTCCCCTCGGACTCATGTCAAATTAAGCAAATTTACAGCTTAGTGCTTAAGAAGTTCTCCGTTTGCCAAGAAAGGCAGCAGAAGCAGAGGCGGCAGGCCTTGGTTTCAGCGCTCAGCTGAAGCGCAATGAAAACGAAAAAAAAAAAAATCATTCTGGCTACTGACACACATACAGAGAGAGAGAGAAAGAGAGATGGCCCATCTGACTTTTTGCCTTAAGCTCTCTCATTTTGGATCACACTTATGAAGTGATTAAATGGTCCCCCCACTCAACTTTGAAGACCCCTGGTCCAATTCTGCAGCAAACTACTTGAAATGTAATGAGCCACGTGGCTACGGGCCAGCACGGATCAACCATTTCAAACACGTCTTCCTGGTTGCAGCCTGCTGCTTGGTGTTTGTTCTCCCTGCAGGGCTCTGTTTAACTCTGGTGATGACTAATCTACAGTAATAGTCAAACCACAAGCAAAGTAAAACAAATAGAACACAATGTTTGGTATTTCTCAGTAAACATTTATGTAACCGGGTAGACAGGAGGCTCATTTTTCACACGCTGTTTAAAAGGAGCCTCAGAGCTAATCTTTCCATTGGGAATTTTGTTTGTTTTTGGTAGCATGACAACTGGGTGTTTACCAATAACATCCATTGTGCCGCAATTCACGCTTCAGCCTCGACACCCTCCCCTTCTATGAAAATGTGTCCTTGTTGGATTAGGGAACAGAAGTGCGTTTTGTGCCCAGAGCAGCATTTTCCCAAATTTTTAGGTCAGTGACACGACTGCAGCCGTCATCCGTAGCCCAGGACATCATCAATGTCCTGAAGCCTCGAGATGTGTCCTGGTCCACCACGCCTTCACCAAACGCCTCAATTACCTCCTCGGTGCTCAGTCAAGTTATATAGAGTCCTAATTTATGTGTTTCTTATAGATCTACAACTTCATAAATTTCATTTGAATATGTTTGATCATTTTAATGTTGCTTTTTCTTTAGTTTAAATATGGATTAAATGCAATAGCCAACTATTTGAATTCATTGACATTCTTTAATTTTTGACTTTTATCAATGCATAGGAACAATTAAGAAGTCAGTGGCAATTTCTTAAAAACATTGAAGTGGACTTACGCACTTAAGCATTTTTTCCACCAAATGGAAACCTGCATGGAAAACGTCTTCTACAGTTTCATTATGATAATATATTACAGTATCATCAGCGTACATAACCGTATTTGCTTTACACACAAATTTATTTGATGTATAAGGAAAAAAGCAGTAGACCTAACATTGAGCTCTGTGACTTAACATTCACATTACATGTTTTTAAAGGAGACATTCACATTTTAACCATTGCACACTGTTGCCTATCATTTATCCAATATTACATGTTTATATGAAAGCCTTCCTTGGTCTTAAGAAGTTGGCTTCTTAAGACCAAGGTTATTTGGACCTCTGTGGTTTCTACACAGGGTAACACTGGTCCTGTGTGCACTTTTATGAAGGTTTTTTGGATGTGGTTTCGAAAACTGACAGTCTGACAGTTCAAACCCCCTTGCTGTCTGACCGTGACATTTGCCGTTGCCCTCCAGAGCGGCACGCTAGGACGGCGGAAGGATTAAGGAAATGATCATTTGTTTAACAGTAGCTCATGATTTACAGTATCCAGGGCTTTGTGGAGGTTGAGGCTAGAGTTGATAGCCGTACAGATACAGTGGGACAATTCAGATCAATGCATGGTTCAATGTTATAATGGCCGAGTCAAAGTCCACACCACATTCCAATCGAACAAAAGCTGATACTCTTCATCTGAAGATTTTACTGACCAGTATCAGATTAAAAGACACCGAATACAAACTTTCCAGATTTTTATTTGAAAAATACTTTGAAAGCCATTGATAAATTTTCTTATCGTCCAAATGGCTCTAATGTGACAAAATGTGTGAAAGTCTAGAAGGTGCGAATAGTGAAAGCACTGGAAGTTCAAAAAGCCTCATGGATTTGAATTTAAAAATAAACAATAAATTCTGCCCTGTAATAAACCCTGACATCATTGTGTGGACATAAAAAACAAAAAACGATTTAAGCTTTTCAAAGAAAAACAATAAAAATGTTGTGAGTCATCACCACAATGATCAGATCAGCAGTTTCTGGCCGCTTTGTTCAGCTCCGTGTGCATGTGCGCACAGAGCCCGGAGCTCAATCCAGTTTCTCTGGTTTTTGGAGGTAAAAAACAGAAGTACTATTTGTTTTCATCAACTGAACATTCTGGCAAAAAACTGTGAGAACAACCAGGGTTGTTATCTATGTGTCCTTTCTGAAAATGTGTTGAAAGGCAAAGATTCCTTCTAGATACACACTGCTCTCTGAAGAATGTGACGTGTTTATGGAACAGAGAACAAAATCGTAATGTAGAGAATACATGCAGGTATCGTACTGTTTCCAATAATATCTTCAAAAGATGGCATATTTGTAAGAGGAAAAAAAAGTGGAAAGAACATGAAGTCAGTTCTTGTAAAAAAAAAAAAAAAAAAAAAAAAAAAAAGCTCAATCAAAACCTTGCTCCCTTAATGTGGCTGTGCATAAATGTGGAAACTATAAAATTCCCGGAAATCGTACGTTTTGTGGGCCAGATTGAGCGTTTGATGTTTGAAACGGTCTCATGCTGCATGTCAGACTTTCCTTTTGCAGCCATTTTATTTTCCAAATATGTGGAAATCCATGTTATTCTTAAAGTTTTAAACACAACTTTATTTTTCTAGACTGTCACAGAGACTATACTGTTCTTTTGAATTACCTTTGTTTTTTTTGTTTTTTTGTCTGTCCCTCTTTGATCCCAGATCTCAGATGCCAGTAATATCACAGACCTCTGTCACATGTATTCAAGAGGAACAGCAGCGCATATGTAGGAGCAGAGCCACATAAGGCAAAGCCACATGTTTCGGAGGGGCCTGCATCCAATAAGGTCTTGTTAATGGTAAATTGGATGAGTGTGCGTCCAATTCTCCATTTCCTCCGAGGTGTCTCAGCAGCAACAGCTGCTACCAATGGCAAAGCTCCTTTTTTTCTCACAGCCTGCCCCCCCCTTCTTTTTCTTTTTTCTTTTTGCAGTGTGACTGAGGTCTTTCCAAAATAAGCTCATACACATGCAAAAATAGATAAATGAACATCTATTGCAAAAGGGCAGGGGATTTAAAGAGGGGTCTGACAGGGGCAGAGCGCAGAGAGAGATGAGAGGCATAGATCTCATCCAAAATCTTGAACTATAAATGGTCCAATGAAGCAGTAAAATGAGCGGGGCAGACATGTTATATATAAGCAATACTCTGGACACTCCACACCTGTGGGTGCATCGACAACAAAGATATTATGAGTTGGACTCGTGCTACGAAATGGCTCTCTTATTTTCAGAGGCCTGGACGGCATTACATTTTAGGCATAAAAAATGTTGATGATTATCACACAAGTGATTCATATATCAGCTGCAGCATCACTCTGTCTAAATCAGACAGCTGTCAAGCTCTCTTGTAAAGATTTCACCATTTTATAATTTTGGATAGTTCGGTCCTAAATTATTCAAATTCCTGGCAAATAGTTTGTTTGTCATATGAAATGATGCAGGCACCTTCCAGAGGATTATAAAAGCATGTAAAAGGAATATTATTGTTAAAAGGGTAACTTGATTCAGGGCTGTGGGAGGGCCATCCCAAAATAAAGGTATATAAGTTCTAATAAAAAATAAAATCTTTTCTGCTCTACTTCTTTCTTCCACTCAACTTTCCACTGATATTATTAGTATTCTGTAAACAGATAACTTCTGCGCAGCAGCGAGGCTTATCCATCAATATTTATTGTTGGGAGTCCTCAATTCTGTAAGCTATAATATAATATAATATAATATAATATAATATAATATAATATAATATAATATAATATAATATAATATAATATAATATAATATATGAAACAATGTAACAATTTTTGCAATGTAAAAAGCAAAAAACTATCTGGAAATGACTGTAACATTTGGTGGCAGATGCCATGGAAACTAGTTCAAATAGTATTATAGCTACTAAAACATTCAGGTAATCAACTTTGCAGTTGATTGACCATGTTAAACGCAGTCATCTGTGGTGAAGTTTTTTTTTTTTTTTTAAATCTATACTAGTGATATTGTTGTCTGTAGTTTATTATATTACCTGACATGTTTGTACAGGTACCCTAATTAATTAGTGTTTAACTAATAAGTAGTTAAACACAGAATACATTTTTAGTGTACATTACCATTGATTACTATTTACTTCTACATGCAGTTTTTTTTTGTTTTTTGTTTTTTTAAGAGACATAGGTACAAAGGTAAATAAAATGACAGTCCCATGATTGAAATCCCATTCAGAAGAAACTCTGATGTGACTTGCAAGTTGGCTTGACGGTCTGTGACATCTTCTCTGTCTCTTCAAACTGCAGTGACCCTCATTTCTGTCTGTATGCATCAGGTGCCAGTGCTGCTAACTACTGGAACCTCTTTGAGGAATAGCTGAGGACTGACTGAAGGACCAGCGCTTTATATGCTGAATTACTCTCACTGCGAGTAATTCAACCCTTTTGTCTTCATCAGGCTGGATTTATAACCAGGTGAAGTGCTGCCTTATCAATCATGCATTCATGAACCGCCATCAGATTCTAACAACGGAGAGCTTTTGGACTAAATAAAATAATTCTGCTTCTGGTCTCCCTCACCATTTCAAGTAGCTAAATTTAATCAGAGCCTTAAGTGTGAAACATACTGCTGTGTCAGAAAAAGAAATGCAGAAATGAAATAAATTTGTTGCATTTTTCAGTTTATGACATCAATACCAGCGAGAAGAGATTCATCAAACCTTCAGAGATGAAGGACACCTTGAGTGGATCGTTTCAGTTTGACCCTTGGGTCAGAGTTCATAATTATTTATTTGCTCAGATTTTATTAGTTTTACTGTAATTATGAACAATTTTACCAGGAACTAGATTTTTATTAAATCAGTTGCTTTAGTTTTATGTTTTCGTTCATCATTAAGGTTTTTAGTGTCTTTGTAATAAATCCACATATTTTTTTTCCAAGTTTCCTCACCAGACAAGCAGAGTTGGGTTTGATCAATTCCTCATTTACTAAAACAGTTGTATTCATTTCTTAAACAATCACTTGCCATTTATAAGTTAAAATTTCACTGAGCTTGATTATTTTGTCTGTCTGTCGGTATTTGCATAAGCTCACTCTATGAATAACATTTTATTCCCTCCATATTGTCCCTGGACTTTTCTTGGCTCTTGTTCTGTTTTGTTTATTTTTTCATCCCAAGTAAAATAAAAGAAAAAGTTAGACCGAGGGACTGAATATGTCAGAAGAAGCATTTGAATAAACCTTACAGTAATACATTAACCTGATGTAAGCCTCATTTCAAAAGTATCAGGTAAACCCATTTCAGATTTCTGTGAATTATAGTAACTCTATATTTAGATATGCAAAATAAAATGTCTTTAAAAGCAGATCAGATTGCAAACACCATATAGTGTTGTGCAGAAATAAAACGTGAAATGAATATCAGTTCTTAACATGAATTTGTTTTCAAAATGTTGGTTTTAAAACGGTCTAATTTATCTTATAGTAGTAATTTCATCACACACAAAGACAATACTGTCCTGCATGTTACCATTGAACCAGTCCTTATTTTTGAACACTTGCTCCTGTTACATATATGTATATTATTTCATTCAGAGAGCGACCAGCTCAGCAACTCTTAAAGCTTTCTCCTCCTCCTTCCTTTTCTTGGTCTGCTGTCATTTCTCCTCTCTGAAGCTCTTCCCGCTCTCGGGTCTATTACTGCGGGACTCGGGAACGGGCAGGCGGCGGGTCCAGGGGCACGCAAATCTCCATAAATCCTTCCCACAGCGCGCCACCCTTCTTCAGACTGCGCTCAACAATATCTGTCTTCATCAAGGCGAGCGCAGGCCCGGCCACCTGCTTTTCCTCTGTTCCTCTCCCCCTCCTGCCCGTCCTTCCCCTCCCCGCTTTGTGAACTTAATAAAAGCTGCCATTAAGCAGCGCTTCATCTGTTTGAGCCCTAATCTGCCTCATAGGCATCATGTGACCGCATATGCAGCACACACCTGTCGTTGGATGTTCCCGGGCCTCAACTGTTGCCTCTCCGCGTTGCTCACACGCTCACCCAACCTGTTCCTGGCACATCAACCAGCCGCGTGTCAGGTAACAGCCCCCCACGCACAGTTGGCACTCACGACATGTGCAACTTCTAGGTTTGTTGTTGTTTTTTTTGTTTCTTTTTGTTTTGTTTTCGTTAAAAAAAAAACAGAAGTTTCCCTTTTGAAACACATCGACGCTTGAAAACATGCCTAAAGGTATTCAGCTTGGGTTTTTTTTATATATATATTTTTTTTATTATTTCAGGGAGTAAAAGCGTATCTCCAAATCGGACGTGCAGAAATGAAATGAAAACAAAAAAATATAGCACAATGTGGATCAACAGCACCGGACTCAAGTGGAAATAGGCAAGTAGAGGGTAAAGTGAAAGTAGAGCAGAAGAGAAAAATTCAACGTGTATTTAAGAAGAAAAACAAACCCCCCAAAAAACAACAAAGTTCATTGTAGATCGTTTTTTTTTTTTTAAATATATACATACATATACAAAAGCTTCAATAAATCCAGCCAAACTGAATGCCAACAACAGATGGCCTTGAATCTAAAAGTGCAATAAGTTTTACAAAATGTGAAATGAAACGGCGGCTGTCTTGTGAAAGCTCTGCAGCACTCGAAAAAGGCCTGTTTATTTCTTCATCGCCTTTTTTACGCCATCCTTTTAATCTGTTAATTAAAGCAGTAAAATGATCATTTCAGCAGCAGCAGCCTATGCAGGTTTTGGAGGTCATTTCTGTCTGGTTTTGATTTTAATGTTTATTCCTTTTTATTTATATACAGGATGCCAGCTGGCTGACAGATGGCGATGCCTTTACCCGTCCTTTTTCTTTTTCTTTTTTTTTTCTTTTTTTTTTTTGCAGCTATTTCTCTTTTTTTAATAAAAAACACATCAGAAGGAAGAGAAGAAGGAAGAACAGGAACAGCTGTAGACGAGGCGACAGAGACAGCCAGCACACTGGCCTCTGGATGACATGCGGGAGTGGGAGGAGAACTCAGCACACGCCTCAGGGCCAAAAGGAGAAGAAGAAAAAAAGAAATCAACCAAATAATAAAACAAAATGCACCCTGATAGCACTGCGCTGCAGAGAGCCGGTGTCTTTAAAGTATTTATGCCCTGTAAACCGTTTCCTATTGTGTCACGTAACAACCAGAAGCAAATGTATTTTATGTGGCCTTTATGTGACAGATTAACACATTTACTCAACAAGATGAAAGATGAATGCTGCTGAGTCCAAACTGGAATCTACCGCAGGACTTTGACTAGTCCGTTCTAATAGTACACCATGATACACCTCTATCATGTTTCACTGTGGGGACGGAGCGTTCTCCACATGTTGAGTATGTCAGTTCCAGCTCGGTCTCATTTGACCAAAGGACCTTTTCCTTGAGTCTTCCTTTCTACCATGCCTTTTTTTTTCAGTAGTCTTCAATGAAAGCCAGACTGAAAAAGACACTTGACTCAAAGTTAACTATTGATTCCCCACCTGAACTGCTGATCTCAGCAGCTCATCCAGAGTTGACTTGTCTGTTGGTTCTCTAATTAATCCTCTCTTTGTGCATCCAGTCGAGATCAATAAGTTTGCATTTGCGGCATATCCTTTCTAATTTCAAGTGAATCTAAAAGAACATTTCTAATTCAGCTTCACCTTGATGTGCTATCTTGTGTCAATCTATCACATGAAATCCAATTGGAACAGGTTGTGGTGATACAATGAAAAAAAAAAAACTTTTAAGGGGTGTGAATACTTTTGTGAAGCAAAAGGTTCTGAAGTGGAGAAGCTCTGATTTTTTTTGCCCCTATTCTTGCTGTTTTTTCTTCAGTTCTCAATTGACGTCTTTCAATTAAGTGAGAAAAATCCTCCAGTTGGGTTTCAATAAAACAGAAAATATTCGCAACTGGTGCTTAGGATGCTGGTCTGAAATGGAGAACAGAACCACAGGTCTGTAGTTCCAATCCCTGCCAAATAAATCTCCTCCTCATGCACTTTTCCACTCCATAATGTCCTCAGGCTGGATCACTGTCAAATACTACATGTTCGCTGTCATAATAATTACAGTTTCTTTATTTTTTTTCCTCAACATTTTACTCCTCTGTACACATACACACACACACCCACACACGCACACACACATGTGCGTGCACACACACGGGATCCAAGTTATGTCGGTAACTGATGAGAAAACAAAACAAATGGCAGCTCCCGCTTTGCAACAACGTTGAGGAGGCAGTTCAGTCTGTGAGCGAAGATGGGCAAAGTGGAGACAAACTGAGAATTTCAAACTAATAAGAGCAGAAGTAAATAAAATAAACAGGAAACACCAGGGAATGAATTCAGATCAGTGTATTTGAGTTTTGAGCTTCTGGCAGAGTTTGGAAAATAGAAAGAAGAGCGAAAACATAAAAAGCTGACTCACACAAGCAAACTATAATGAGGCTATTCGAATCTTTAACCTTTTTTTATTAGTCATTTCTCCTTTTTAGGGATTTTCTTCTTTAAAGGAACCCGTTCATCAAAGAGCATTTTGTTCATATATAGGTATTTTTTTACAGAGGAAAATACTGTACAACCTTTTTTTTTCCCTTTTTTTTTCTTCTCAAAACAATATCCGGAGGAATATCACTTACACACATTATTATTATTATTCCCTATATCATGATCATTTATTTCCAATGCCAAGCTCAGGAGATAATTCAGTGTGTCCACTCGTCAGTCGTACAAGTTTGCTCAATAAAAAAAAAAAAACAAAGCGAGGTTCTGACAGATTTATAATTTAGCGCTACAATAAGCGAAGCATTTTACGAATTCTTTAAAAATCACAGTTCATCTTAGTGTTTCATATCAGAAGGCGCCTTTTCTTTATTTATGTTTTGGCGCGACACAGTTCCTTTATATATATATATATATATATATATATATATATATATATATATATATATATATATATATATATATATATATATATATATATATATATATATATATATATATAATTTCAAACCGTCCAATCACAGAAGAAGCAAAAAAGAAAAAGTTTTTAAATAAACCACAGAACAACAGTTTGTTGTCACACTAACATCTATTTGTGCATAAAAGCAAAAAAAAAAAAAAAAAAGTGAACTAAAACATCTTTAAAGCAAATTCCCTGTTAAATGATATATATCATTCTTAATTTCTTTTTTTTTTTTAATTGTTATTGTTTCAGACGGTAAAAATGAACCTAAAAAGTGCAATAACACCCTAAAATTTTTTTTTCTCATTTGGAAGAACACATAAATATTAAATAAAAAGCATTACAACAGGAGCTCAACCACAGCCATAGTTAATGGAAAAAAAATAGAAAAAAAAAATGCCAGCTGGACATTTTTTTCGGTCTGTACATTTTCAACATATAACACACTTCCCTGATGCTTCCCATGTGGCTGCATCCGACCCCCTCCCCCCAAAACTGAACGTCATAACCACCCTGCCTCGCTCGAACGTCAATATGATCTCAAAACAAAAAACAAAACAAAAAATAAATTTTGATGCAAAAGATGCAAATGTTAACAAAAACATTGTTAAACATATTCATGAGTTATCTGTCATCTCCATTTTCTTCGTGGTCAGATAATATAAAAGTGCACTATTCACGCACAAACTTGATTCCTCCACTCGAGGTGGTGGGCCGGGTTACAAAGTACGCTTGCACTGGGCTTTTTTTTTTTAGCAGATTTCAGGAAGAGAGAACTGTTGAGGCTGAGATAGAGCCGACTGTCGGTCAATCCCATGTGAGAACAAAGTATACCAAAGAGAATGGAACAAGTAGCTCCTTTCTCTCAGTGTCTAATAACAATAATTAATAATAACAAATATGATAATAACAATACAGAACTAAAGATCAAATTATGAAACACATCCTGCTCCTCTTAGTGATTCACATCCCTTTTTCTTTGCAGTTCATGTTGCCAGAAATTTTCCTTTTTCTCAATAATCATCATTCGTACACGCACCCACACGCACGCACGCACACACCTACATATATAGTTATATAGAGAGATTTGTTTTTGTTTTTTGTGAAGTGTTTTTTTTTCCACACACAAAAAATGTGAAAGAAATAAAAATAAATTAAAGTCAAACATGCACGCACACAAAAAAGACTGATGTGTAGTAAAATGCTTTACACGGCTGCCCAAAATCTGTTTGTCTCTGTCTCGTTTTTTTTTCTTTAATGCATAATTGAATTCATAATGTTGGTCGTTTTGTAAACATCTCGATGAATCGTTTCGGTGGGCCCGTCGTTTTCTGTCACACCGGCGCCGCTGCTGTTGTTGTTTTTGAGCGTGATGAATGAGGCCACTTCCTGTTTATTGGTGGTACACAGAATGTTTCTGCAGTTCCTACAGTCCCCACTGGGTTTGATTGTTTTATGGGTCAGCATCTTGCTTTTGCAACTGGGAAGTATCAATGTGGTTTACGGAAGCACCGAAGCCTTCGCCGTTGTCCTTGTCGCCGTCAGGCTCCTGCGCTGAGTCGTCGTTCGAGTCAGTGTTGAGGTCATCCTCTTCTTCCTCCTCCTCCTCGTCCTCGTCCTCATCCTCCTCCTCGGCGTGCACCTCCTCGTCCGGCGACAGGTCGTCCTCAGCTTCTCCGGACGTCCCCGTGTCGTCCAGCTGGGATTTGGCGTTGTGTGCCGGCCGCGCCGCGTCGAGGTGCAACTTCTTGCTGAGATCCAGCGAGTCGCTGAGGCCCAGACCGGCCGCGTTCTTCAGGAAGAACAGGGAGCTGCTGGTGTTGGTGCTCAGGTTGAGGGAGCTGTCTAGGCTGATGGAGGACGGCGGGTAAGAGTGGTTGTAGTCGGAGGCGAGGCCCCCTGGCTGGTAGATCATGGAGGGGACACTGCTATTGATGTTATGGGACAGGCTGTGGAGGCCGCCTGGGGAGGACGTTGTCACGCCCAGTGAGGTGGGAGCAACCGGCGCCATGCTCCCAACAAGGTGGTGCAACCCCTCCTGCTTGGGCGACACGGATGGCAGCTCGCCCCGCTCCTGCTTCTCGTGCTTCCTCTTGTGGGAATCCATCTGGGACATCCCCACCACCGTGTGCTTGCACTCGGGGAAGGTGCAGTGGAAGTGCGAGCACTTGAGCTTATATTTGCAGTCGGGAACTTCACAGTCGACGCTGGAGCTGAACTGGCAGAAGCCGGCGGCGCTGATCACGTCTTGCTTGCCGTGGTGCTTGCGGTGGGCCGTCACCTTGGTGCTGTCGGTGCAGCGGAAGCCGCAGCGCAGGCAGTGGAAGTGGGTGCTGTTGCCCGAGAACTGGCAGTCGGGGAAGTTGCAGCTGAGCGAGGACTTGAAGCGCTTGAAGTCGTCCAGCACCAGGTTGTCCACGCGGTCGTGGTGCTGCGCATGCTTGTACATATGGGTGCGGCCACAGAACTTGTAGCCGCAGTTCTCGCGCGTGCAATGGTAGTGGGTCACTTTCAGGGAAAACTGGCAGCTCGAGTCCTTGCAGTTCTCGTACAGGTCGTAGCGCCGGAAGCCCTCCAGCATCATCCCCTCGTCCAGCATCTTCCGAGACGACGGGGTCTTGCGGCGTTTGCCGAACGGAGACATGTCCTCAATGATCCAGAAGCGCTTCTTGGCGCCGGTGGCCGTGGGAATGGAGATGGTGTTGCCTGGAGAAAAGAAGCGAGCACATTAAAGAGTAATCAGTTTGGCTCACAAAGTAAAACCCACAAACTACAAGCAAATTACTGTCTGGGTTAAAACTCTGATGTTGAACTCTCCCCAGCCAGAAGTGGCTCGCAGCTGAGTAAGCGCACAAAGCCATATTTTTTTTTTCTTTTCCCTTTCCTAACTCCCAGAATGATTAAAGGAGTGGGGAAAGGATGATAGATTGACTGTGGAACATGACACTTTTACAGAGTGTCTCCAGCCCCCAAACAAAAGAGGGAGCGGCGAGTCCTAACCAACCCTCTTATCTATGTGTTGTTTTATGACGGGCACCCACCTTTTGCGGCACCCTGGGGTCACTGCTAATGATGCGATCCCTGTTCTGCACGACAGGAAACAGTGGGCCTCGATAAAACTTGAGGCGTGATTAAAATAAGAAGCTGCTGATGCAGCCTTGTTAATGGAGACTAAACAAGGCCCAGGCTTCGTGGAACAGGTGCCAAATTTACTGCTCTGTCTCTCGGTGCAAAAGTAAAAGCACACACCGATGTGTCATTAGAGCAAGAATGCATGTTTATCCTGTTGCTGCATAGCACAGCGCTGGTGAGAAGTTTCGATATACTAATCATGGGCATGAATGCATTAATAATTCTGTGCCTTTATGTTTTTGTAACAAAGCACTTCCTTAATTTTATTCAGGACGTGATAATGCCACAAACACTACTCTACTTCGCAAATTACAGACTGTATGCAATTTTATAGCGATTTCAGGTCAGTGGGCTTTCGTAGACGCCTGATGATTTGATTTCTGTTAGAACATCCAGTTCTATCCAGGTTTCAACCATCTCAATCGAACTGGTTAAAATGTTCAGGAAAAACCAACGATCCTGCAATGTTCAACCTGGTATGAAATGCAAACAGCTGGAGCACCAGCGTCATTCTCCATACTAAGGCAAGTTTTGTGCCGTGATGGAATGAGGTCAGGCTGATCCAAAATAAACACCTCACATTCCAAGTAAATCCCTTGTGAATAATGGTATTTTGATTTGGGCAAGCAAAAACGGAGCTTTTAGACAACTGAACCAACTGTCAACCACGGTGGTGGCAGCATCAGAACTATTTCACAACCAGGGATTTCTTCGGAAATCTTCAGATTATCCTCAGGAGAGACGGTTTGGTGGTCCAATATCAAGACGACCCCAAAAGAACTTTAAAGCTGATTTTCGAATTGATATCAGCTTGTTGACGGCTACAGAATGTGAAGGTTTTCAGCAACTTAAATCACATTTATCCAAACACTGTGGGTGTATATTTACACATTTTAACCTGCATATATGTATAATTATGACTCTGTTTGGATTAGAGAAATTCCACAAAACAATAAAAAAAAACAAAAATCAAATTTGTGTTTTCAAAAAACGTTGAAGCTAAACAGTTCAATCTCATCATCAGAGGCCCAAAATTAAAATAACATGCATGCTGATGGTGAGTGTACATAAACCTTTCACTAATTCTGATATATACACATATATATATATATATATAAACTGTTAAAACTCTGCACAGGGCTCAGTAAATGAGAGTGACAGCTGCAGTGTTGGTTTGGATAAGTACCTGCAGCATCCTGTACATGAACGTCATTAACTGAGAGGGCGGCTCTGGTGGCTGAAAGGTGCTCCCAGAGGCGCTGAGCAGAGAGTATGACAGACAGGATGGAGAGAGGAGGTATGGGAGCGAGGGCAGAGGAGGTCGGAGAAGAGCGGGAGGGAGAGACGGGGCCTGGGCCTGGAGGCCAGGCTGAGGAGCGGAGGGAGGAAGAGGTGGAGGAGGTGGAGGAGGTGGTGGAGGAGGGGAAGAAGGAGGCGCATTTTGGGTAGCACTAGTGTCAGCAGGGGTGGTGGGAGCAGAAGAGGTGTTGGGGTAGCCTTGTCCTGGAGAGACAGGTTGACCAGAAGGGGGTGAAGGACAGGCGAGAGGGGAAAAACAAGTACACCAAAACAAGGGGCCGCATCACACACACATACAGATACACACGCACACACACACGCACACGCACACACACACAGAGGGATGGGAGGTAAAAAAAGGAGAAAGATAAAAGATAAGAGAATGATACAAAATGAGGCCCATTCAAAGACAAGTAACCCAAACACCAGCCAAAACAACAGTGATGAGAGTCGTGGATCGTAACTGCATCCCGTGTAGAAATGCGAGAATTGCAGCCAGGCTTAAGATTTAGCGCAAACAAGAGAAGAACAAAAAGATACACTTCACATAGTTCAGCAAACTTACAAGTGCTAAAGCTGACGGGATGATGTCAGGCCAGAAGAAGATGTGATAAAGTACACTCAGGTCGATAACCACTGATGTACAGAATGGATGTTTTATGACGATGACAAAGCAAAACGCCGCACGTCTCGTCAACGAATCAGGAGGAAAGAATGCTGCGATGTCATCAACCTCAGAAGTTATTATGACTCGCGTCTATTGATTGTAAGCCAAACTACTGAATCATGACACATTTGAGTAACAACATGGCTGAGATTAACGTGAGCGAGGCCGAATGTGTGAGTTGGCGTCTTTGAATTCACCGTGCCCTCACCTGCAGGAGAGCTGTCGTTGCCCACAGGTGTGCTGGTGCAGCTCCGGTCCTGGTTGGAGGACTCGGAGGAGAGCCCCAAGGGGCTGCCTCCTCCTCCGCCTCCTCCTCCCATGTACTCCAGGTAGTCATCGGTGTCGTCCATGACGGCGGAGGAGAAGCCAGAGGCGAGGCCCCCCTGAGACGCCCCGGGCCCCGACATCAAACCAGAAGCGTGTTGCATCTCGTCCGCCCTGTGGCCGAGCGACATCACCTAAGGGAAAACAAACATCAACAGTTATCATAACTGTATAGAAACATTCGAGACAGGCTTTATGAGTCATAATGCAGTTGGCAACCAACCAAGTATTTCTCAAGACGTATTTTTGAAAGAATATGTTCTTGTCTTTTGAAAGCAGCAGAACAAAAAAGAAGAAAAAAAATAAACAAACAGAACAAGAAAATCTACATGCTTAAATGAGCTTAAGGTACATCCTGTGCTCTGATGGAAAGGTGTGACAGCCCTGCGCACCACTGTGTGTGGAAATTTCTGTAAAAAACAGTCATTAAGGGTTTGTCATTGACTGGTATGACTGGAAATGAGAAATTTATCTTATTTTCTCGCAGAACACCACATATTTCCCTGAATTTGACTCATAGAACAGGAAACCCGATGCAAGTCATGCGCACACACAAACAGAAAAATTTTGATGAACACTGGGTTTGAATGTCTTCCTCTTGGTAGTGTTTCGTACCTGGGAGGGGACTCTATCGAAGTTCTTTCCCAGCATCCTTCTCATGTGTTTGCGTGCGTGTGAGGTCATCTGGTGCTTGAGCAAGAAGGAGAACTGGCAACCCTCTCTGATGCAGTGGAAATGGCTGTTGACCTGGTTGTATTTGCAACCTGGAGAAAAATCAAACGACCTTACTGTTAAAAGGTTCTGTTGAATTGTTGTAAGCAGTTAATAGTTTCACTGTAAAGCCTGTTGTGATTGCTTGTCACTGGAGGATGCTGCTCAAAGCTAGTCCAAGATGGACAAAGAACAAAGCAGATTTTGATGGTATTAAAGCAAGTTCAATCTCAACATAAAATGTAAAGAAATATACATTTAAAGAAATAAATATATGTATACATACATATATATATATATATATTTGCTTTACCAGTTCTGTTATATAATATAACGCTTTACATGTTCTGTTCTCATGTTCCATACAGGAAGATTCACTTGTGGTGCACCTCCTCCTTCCACTATTTCCTGCATAATCATTTGGTTCTGTTCAAATAAAAGCCCAATGCAAACATGATGACAGTTTAAAGATTTATGACAAAGCATTTGCTGTAAGATTTGCGTCAGTGTAGTTTTCTTTAGGACAGTACATGACATGTCAGGTTTGGTTTAGGTCTGAGCCATATTAGCCATTAGCTTTAGCCAACTAGCCAGATCAATACTTACATTCAAACTCTGAATTTATCCTTTACAGAAATGCAAACAAACTCTTAATTTGTCTTTGACTAATATGCTTAAACAACTGTTTAAGCATATTTCATTTGTTTTGCTCTACTATTCATTTAAGACAGTTAATTTGAAAGGAAGCTTTACATGATCCGTTGTCAATACAGGATCCACACAAGAAAACCACTGGTGATGCATCACTTCCTATCGCCATTTCCCATGCAAATAGTTTTTTTTTACTTCTGTGTAAGTAGCCTCCAACGACAGTTCAGAGGACATAACATACCAGTGGTGTAAAATCCTACGATGTTTGTGAGACTGGAGTAATCCAAAAACATAAGAAGTCTGCTTTGGTTCGTTTTGAGCTAGCAATTAGCTTTAGTCTCTGAGACTGAGTAATCTGTATTCTAAAGGAAGATATCAAGCAAGCTATCTCCAGCAGATATTAAATGATGGCAGGTTTGAAAAATTTAGAACTATCCCTTTAAACTCTCAACGTGCAGATTAATTTGTCTTCGACGCGTAGCGAGGCATCTGAAAGTAAGTAGAGCGCTAAAGGCCACATTACCAACGTGAGGGCGTTCTGATTAGATTAAACGCAAAGAGAAATATTTTTAGTCCTATTTTTTTTCTTCCTTTTTTTAATTTCATGATATGGCTCCAACAAAAGAGGGATTGGGTTTCAAAGTGTTTCGGAGTGTACATGTAGGAGGAATATTAGATCACTGGTGTCACACTGAGCAAGTCAAGGCTTCTGTGCACTAAACCTGTGGAGCTCTTTTATTACACTGACATGCTTTATTCAATTAGGAATTTACATAAATAAATTCTCATTTTCTGTGGGCCAATAATGCACACACATCCCTCCAAACCAAAGTAAATATACGATTATTACCATATTAAATTCATTTCTCAAAGTATCTTCGTTGTCGTTTCTCCTTTTGTTCTGAATTGTTTCTGCTGTCTGCTTCACAGTCTTCTGCTCTTTCCTCTTGTTTTAAAACTAGTCTAGCTCTAATTGCTTTATGATTTCAAATTAAATGATTGTTCCGTTTTTGTGCCTGTTAATCAAATACCATTATATAAAAGCAGGCAGAAATAATTGAAAGAGTAACATGCTGGGCAGGTGCGAGCATGTCAGTAACCATGGCACCAGGTTTAAGAGAAAAACATGCCTGTGTCATCAAATAGCTCCTGCACACACGCGCCGGTTTCAGACACGCAAAGTTGAGCAAATAACAGTAACCCCGTGACACAGAGGCCCTTTTGTGAGACAGAAACCAGGTAACAACATCAGCGGTGTTCAGTTTAATGTTGCTGCCATGGATACTGGCAACCCATCAATTCTTTATGACTAGAGCGCCGGCGATGGTAATCCTTTCTGCCTTTTTTTTTTTTTTTTTCTCCCCCCGCCAGCCTGAACAATGCAGTTGGCAGATCAGAGTGGGGACAAAAAACAGCTGTTTAGGGCCCGTTTTTGTTTGCTTTGTTTGTGAAAAGCTTGTGTACCCATCTGACAAAAAGAAAAAAAAAACAAAAAAGAAGAAAAAAAAAAAGAAAAACAGATCACTTTTAATTCATTTTCTGTGCGATGGCAGCGGCGGCTGAGAGGCAACACAAACAGGCTCAACCAGACAAGCCAGATAATTAACAAACACAAACCTAATTGCTCATTTCTGACGCCGGCAGAAGAAAAGAGGAAAACAACCTGGATGTGATTGCCCTCTTTGACATTATTGCTCATATAGTTGCGCAGGCAAGACTTCCTCTGGGACTCGAGGTCGGCATTGTGAATATGCAAAAACGCGGCGACAAAATCTGCGAAGCGGGCCCTTGTTTCGTGCCCTTTTAAACCGCTCTCACAAAGCACGACGCTGTGTTTGCCAACACCGGGCTCTCTCCCTTTGTAAACACAGAATATCCTCTTGCAACAGCCAGTAGAAATCAATGTACATCTCTCTCTCTGCGTAACTCCTTTTAATCCTCGAATCAAAAGCCGCTCAAAAGTTTTCTTACATATGGAGGATGAGAGGGATGTTCGCTCTTACCCAGCCTCCCACACTCCTCCCTCTTAGTGAAGTACTTGAAGCCGTTGGCGGCGCGGCGCTCTGCCTTCTCGTGCTTCTTGATGTGCCATGGCAGCTTGGTGGTGATGTTGGTGACGAAGAAGCAGCCCGGCCTCAGACAGTGATAGTGGCCCCTCATCCTGAACTCGCAGTGCTGCAGCCGAGACAGAAGGAGAAAAATTAGGCGCTTCTACAGCAAAGCATTTTTCATGTAAAACTTCCAGACTTTTCAGGCCAAAAGTTAGATTGAAATTTTGTTAGCCTGTTTTAGAACACATTAAAGTTCACTGTAAAAAATCCCTGCATAAATCAGATTGAACAAAAAAAAAAAAGAAACAAAGAAACAAAGAACAACAAGCAAGAAGGGAAAAGAGAAAATATTGATAAAACATGAAAACAGATAGTGTCTCTTATTCAGACTTGTCCAGATCAGAAAAACACTCAAATCAAATTCCAAACTTTTCTATACTCTCCCCAAAATCTGACCAACTGGATTCAATGCACTTATTGTGCAGCATCGTCCATTTTCTGGTTATTTTAAGGTACAATTATAATTTTTTTTTAAGATTGTCAAAAGCTTCCCCCATTCGTGTCTGCACCACCATCTGTTTCTGAGGCCCACATCCCAGAGGACTGGGCCAAATAAGATCCGCTCGGTTCAGGAGATGGGAGGCTAAAAGGAGGCGGACGGGGAGCAGAAGGAGGAGAAGGGGAGTGGCGGGAGGGACTTTCAGTGAGACGGGTGATTTTCGACACATTAATGAATTCATTTAAACGGTTTTCGAAATACTGGCTCATGAGAGCAGGCAGGGGGGATGCCATTTAGGTTTGATTTGCCAAGCATTCCCCTGATTTTTGCCCTATTCCAGACAGCCTTGTTTACTGTGCAAGTGACAATGATTTATTGGGTAATATCAGCTAAATTGGCCTTTTCTGAGAGGAGAATGCGGCAGTCAAAATGACATCATTGACATATAAACAGGCATTACTGGGGTGAGTCGACTGTCTTTCTCAGCGGAGATGGAAGACGAGGAGCAGTGGTTGTGAAAGCCTTGAGTCAAATAAGCTCAAATACTGGTCTAATAGATAGCATACTTCATGCTTAGAAACCTCCAAGAGATGACAGCCAGTGATCTCACTCCTGAGAACCAGCTGCACTCACCTGGTTGGGACAGAGACACTGCAGGGAGTAGTAGGAGAACTGATCGCGGACGTTGACCAGGTTGTTGTTCGGGTTGATGTGGTCCAGACAGTGGGACTCCGCCTTTCCGGAGGTCTTGCACACATACTTGCAGTTCCCAAACAAGCAGTGGAAGTGGAACTTGTTTGAGTATTTGCAGTCAGTAGCCAAACAGGGATCACTGTAGAAAAAAAGAGCTACGGTTATGTAGGTTACTGGCTTAAAATAAAATTCTCCCGAGATAATTTGATAAAAGTGATTAAATTGTCCTTCAAGTCAAGGAGAAAGTTTATCTCCTCGTCTTGCTTGTTCATTTATGTGGATGCCCAAATCCAAGTAGTTTTGTAATTGTGGCATGCTGACAACAATATTACATTACAAAGTTCAAGTGGTAAAAATGCTTTTGTAAGGTACTGTAAAATACACTACATACTTCTCCTGAAATTGCAGAAAACCGGGTTTGACTTGTGGCTTGGCGTTCTCCAGGGAGGTGGTGGCCAGAGGCGAGTTTGCGGGCAGGTTGGGCATCGAGGCTGGCATCTGAGGGATGCTGCCGGTCAGCTGCTTCCAGGCCAGCAGTGATGGAGGAGGAGAGCTGTAGCCACCGGAGGACGTGAGGTTTGCCACGTCCATGGAGGGATTGCTGGCTATAGACACGGGGGCGACGGGTTGCGGCGGAGCTGCTTCGCTGGCTTCTTTACCGTCACTGAACGGAGACTCCGGCTTTACTTTCAAGGTGGCTCGAAGGTGGAAGCTGAAAGAGAGGATGGAGGCGGCCTCCGTTTTTTTATACTGATCAGCAAAGCAAAGCGCCATATTTTCCAAACAAGAAGCGGTGTGACACTCACTTAGCATGTTTTATGGCCCCGTCCACAGTGCTGAAAAGGGCCCCACAGTCCTCTACCAGGCAGTGAAAGTGCACCTTATGGAGAAAGTCACACTGTGCCTCACAGAAGTCATCTGTGTCAAACCTTTGTATTGGAGGATTTAAAAAAAAGACGTGTAAATGTACTGCTTTCCCAAAAAGAAGACAACTCGTTCAGCTTCTCATAACAGTTTCAGTAAAGACTTTCAGTTTTGTCATACGGTAAGCCAAAACAAATTCCTGCAAGATTGGATTCTTTACGCCTTTGGGGGATTTCCTGGTATATAAATCTTTACGTCATGTACAATGATAAATGCCCTGAACAGTTTACTGTCACTTTCAAATGTCATTCTGGGCTATTAATATATATATATTTCGGCTTACGAATTTCAGCCGTTTTCACTTTTATGTCACTTTTCAATGTTTTTGATCATCAAACTGATTTTAGTACAAGACAAAGATAAGAGCAAAGAAAAATTGGTTGTTAAATGATGGTTTTACTCATTAAGGGGGAAATCCTATCTGAACCAACTTAGCTTAGTGAAAAAGTAAAAAAAATAAATAAATCACACCCCCTTGTTAGATCACGAATTAAGTGTGATTAACCACATTTTTATGAAATCTGATTTCAGCTTCCCCAACAACAATGATGACTGAATACTGTCTCATCTTAAGAGTCAAGAAAAAACTTTCCTGATAGCATAAAGTAGACGACAAAGCACGAAAAACAACACATCATACTCGGATCTAAGTAGATGTAAGAACAAATTCAGAAATATGTATCAGTGTGGAGAGTTATAGGATTATAGATTTATACTTAGTCATTTGAAAGTCCAGTGAACCAGACCGAGAAAACATTGATCACAGGTCAACCTTCTCAGCATTAGCAAGCCAACCAAAATTACTCCAAGAGTACATCAAAAGCTTTTCCATGAGGTCGAAAACGAAACCAACTAAAATAAAAAAGCCACTCCACATTTACCATTAAGCAACTAAAAACAGCATCATATCCACAGGTACACAATGGGTTGTAAAGCTTGACAATGATCCAAAGCTATGAATAGGTTAACAACAAAATAAATGTTTTGGAGTGGCATAGTCAAAGTTATAAACCTAACTGAAATGATATAATGTGACCTGAATGCTACAGAATCAATTGTGAATGAATTGATTCTGTGAACAAGAGAGGCCCAAACTCAAAAGACTCATTTCCAGTTAACAAAACCAGTTAATGGCAGTTGATGCTGTAAAGAGTGGCACAACCAGTTTTTAGGTGTAATAGGCAATTGCTTCTCTCATTGGTCCTGTCGTGTTTGGATAGCTTCTTTTCTCTTCACAGCTGAAATTTTAAAAACTACTTCTTGTGTTGACTCTGTGAGGGTGCAAATACTTTTTTTCGCAGTGCAGAAAGTGTTTTTTTTTGTTTGCTTTACCTGCGGAGGTATGTCTTCCAGATCTCAGTGGTGTTTTCTGGCCTCTTCAGCACTCTGTGCAGGTACTGAGCTGCCTCAGAGGTGTCGTGGACCTGGCCTCCCTGCAGCTCGGTTTTCAGGTTCATGGCATTGAAGAGGGCAGGGTTCACCTGGGACATCTACAGAAACACACAGGGCAAATGAGCTACCAGCCGCTTAGTTTTGGCAGAGCATCCGCGAGCGCAGCGCTCGCATATGTTAGCGAGAGCGTGAAAACGAGCCGACAAATACACCCGAAATTTGGCAAAGCAAAAGAGAGCAGCCAGGATTACAAACAGGCAGGCATTTTTTTTTTTTTTTGTTTCTTGCCTGCTTGAGTTTGGGCCAGGCGTATTTGCTAAGTGTTCTCCGGGGGCATATGTTAACCTTTTCATGTGATGCGGTGGTTCAAATCAAAACCCCAGAAGTCTGACACAACAGTGGAGCTGTAAGACAACTCCAACTCCGCTGTTTGTGTTTACTGACTGTAAGCCTGAAGTTAAGCTGTCTGAGAAGAAGATTTAGAAGACGAGTGTTTGAGGAAGGGAAGCATACAGTAAGAGGGAGGAGGTCTTGATCAGTTGTTGAGAGAATAGGAAGAAAAAAAAGTGAGACTAATCTGCCATTACATCAGTGATGGAAACCACCCAGCGCATTTATATCAGGCAGATAAGATTTATAGCTAAAACCGTGTCCATTTTAATCTTCACACAAACATTTAAATTTCCATACGCTCACATTTAGACTTGTTAAAAAATGAGGGCAGCGCCTTCTTGTTTTTTTTTTTTTTCTTTTACTCCCTTGACTTTTTAATCAAATAATTTATAAACTCTATAAATAAATGCAGAATGAGGCGGGGAAGTTAAAGTATAAAGGGAGGGGAGAAAAAAAATGGAAGGCAAGTTCAGAACAGCTCATCAAAAAACAAACATCTCTATATATCTGGCATGGCACCGAGCTACTGCTTCATTATATTAATTTGTGAGAGGTGCAGCGAAAATTACAACGTATGAAAAATGGCTGGAAAATTTAAATGATACAAACTCATCTTATTAGCGGTGAAACATTAAAAAACAAACAGGCCCCTCCGTGTCCCGCTAATTTGTCTTGAGATGAAAGGCGTTTGATGGATGGATCTTACCTTATTCATAAGCGAGGATAAAAGAGATGTATTCCCTGGTACAGGGTGTCCATTTGATTCATTACTGAAACAAGGAAAATGAACAATGTTTAGTCAAGATTTGCATGAGAATAGTAAATATTACTATTTATCATAGGAGGGACGCAAGTATAATGAAGAAGAAAAATGCTGTCTTTCTGAGAAACATGGTGCAGGGTAGAGGGTTATTGATAAATAGGAGTTGATTTATCATTGATAAATCAATTTGATGAAAATGAATTGACTTACGTAGAAGTGTTTGAATTTGGGGGGGGACAATATTTAAAGTAGAGATAAACAAAGACGCATTTGATTTCTCAGTGATTTTTGGTCACATTCTAAAAAAGGTGACAAAAATCACTTCTGTGAAATCAGTATTTTTAATTTAAAAAAGTTTGCTTAACAGTCACTGCTGTCTTACACATCATGTGACATTGCCTCTGCTCCTAAAAAATAATTGACTGCCAATCATAGCTGGGCTAGAAATGTTTTATTTGCTTACAGTATATTTTCTTATAATTGAAAAGAAATTATGAATGAATGGTGTTAGCAGGTCACATTAGAAAACATGGGTAATAAAATGATGATTAGTCAGTGAGGTTTCAAGACTTGCTCTCTCAAGCCTTGGTTTCAGAGAGCAAGAGTTGAAGCAGATAACAGGAAGGCTAAATGGAGTCCATTAGGTCTGTTTTATCTTTTGAGCTTTCAACCGCTATGGATAGGACTGTAATTCCCTTTTCAAATGATCATTTAGGATAAATTGTGTGTGGGGGTGTGTGTGTATGTGGGTGTGTGCGTGCGTGCGTGTGTGTGTGTGTGTATATATATATATATATATATATATATATATATATATATATATATATATATAATATTATAAATTATATAATTTATAATATATATATATATATTTATTATATATTATAAATTATATATAATTTATAATATAATATATATATATTTATTATATATTATAAATTATATATAATTTATAATATATATATATTTATTATATATTATAATTATATATAATTTATAATATATATATATATATATATATATATATATATATATATATATATATATATATATATATATATTTATATATATATATATATATATATATATATATATATATATATATATATATATATATATATATATATATATATCAATTAGGATGGCTTGCAGTGTCAGTATACCTGTGGTCTTTCTTGCTCAGGTCCAGGCTGTGCTCCTGTTGGGAATCTTGTGGAGCGCCGGCGTTACCATCCACAGGCTCCTGCTTCACTTGAACCAGATTAAACTGGCTGGCGGAGCCTGGCTGCCCATTCCCTGAGGAATCAAGCCAAAGACGAGGCAGAGGAGAGAAGAGACAACAAAGTTATTGTTGGTCAGCATTATTACGCTGTGACAAGATCCAATCTGACTTCTGTCCTGGCCCGAGAAGAATACTCCGAGTGATAATTATTGCGAAATTATGTCAGGCCGTCAAGCCTTTTAAACGGTGATTGAGAGGCGGGAGATATGAGGGAAAAAGACTCCTTTTTCTGCAGCACTTGTCACAACTCATTTGCCAGGCTGCCTCTTAACTGGTCATTAAGTGAGATGCTAATGCTGAGGGAAAGTGGCAGTCTCAGATTGGCCACCCGCCCCTCCTCCTCCATTTCCTCCTCCTCCGTTCCCACTTTCTCTGGCTTTCATGTTGGCCTGACAACGGATGGCGGCCAATGCCACCAAGCATACCCACGAGGAACAGGGGCGCCATGTCGGTCAGATTGGAGCTGACAGCCAATCAGATTGGTTCAAATATTGTGACCTCTCTATCACCGTCTCTGCCAAATAGGTATTCAGCGGACAGCGGAGTGGAATTGCAATAAATAAACAGCAGGGGACGACCTGAGGTAGAAATGCTGACAGGAAGGTGAATTCTGGTCCCCCTCCCGATCCCGGGGGACTGAAATATTAATTTGTCCTCAGGCTACACACAGAAAGCCGAGCCTCTGGCTGACAAGAAGTGGAGCTTTGTCTTAAAAAATATATGTGGGAGGTGAGGCACCTCTGGGTTAACCTCTAGGACACTGAAGCTGGAGTGCACCAGCAGCCATTTTCTGGTGTTGAGGAATCAGGGATAGTGACAGGCAAGGTCACAGGCATCCAAGTGTATGCCCTGGTCAGGACCTGCTCCTTTTTGAAAGAGAAAAAAAAATGGGACGAGCCTAGCCTATGATGGGGGGCGGGAGGGTGGAACAAAAAAAAAAAAATCAAGGAGTTTCCTCCTGCTAAAAGATGACCCAGAGACATATCAGAGCGAATAGGAGTGGAAAAGCCAGTCTTGGGCCTTGTCAGCTGAAAGCTAGGAGATGGGGAAGTGTCAGTGTCAGTGTCAGTTCAGTTTGACAATGGTTGAGGTTGGAGGGGCTGTGGGGGGCGGTGGGGCTTAGAGGGAAAACAACAGTCAGACAATAATGCTTCTGGTTTGAGGTCACCAAATGCTTACCAGAGTCCACATCCAGCCCTCCCATCCCTTCACCTCCCCCTCCCAAACCTTCAACTTGATGAGAGAATGCCCAAAATTAACTAGCCAGACGAATCCTGCCTTGTCATTGACAATTAAATCAACTGGGAGACAAAACGGGAGCATATTCCATCAAGAAGAGCCACTAACTGCATGATCTGCAAATGATCTGCAAGCTCTGTAAAATAATACTTGGATAAATCAGATGATAAGTTGACTTTTAAATAGAGACAAAAAAGACTTGGATGCACTTCATGAAATCATTATTATTATTATTATTATTTTTATTTTCTTTTTTTTCTTCTATTCACTTCCCAAGGAGGGAGAACAAATGAGTTTGACTCAAAGCAGCTTCTTTCTGGAAATTATCCAGGAATAATGTACACCATGTAATTACTCTGGATAAGATACAGAGCTTGTGAAAGATCATTTGTACTGTGCGTCTAATTAGTAAACCCTTCAGATGCTCGAATCTCTGGGAAAAAAAAAAAAAAAAAGAAAACTTAGGGGTAAATTAGAGTGGAACATTAATTAAAAAAAAGAAGAAGAAATACTGAATGCAGAAACAGGAAAAGAGGCTCAATTTACTGCAAAAAAAGAGGCAAAGTTTCGCAGCCAGATGAGAAAATAAACACTGCCAAAATAGCCTTGACGCAATGACTTCTCTCACACCTTTTTGACAGAGAAGCACAAACCACTTCCTCCTCATTTTAGCCCCAAATGTCCTGTTCACACATTTTCAGAAGCAAATAAGAGAAATAAAACCACAGCTAACCCTCCATTCTGCGAGGCATCAACTTCTTTTACAAAAATGTTTGTGATTGAGAATGTGGTGGCGTGTGTGTGTGTAGGGTGGAGGTAGGGGGAGGGGATATTTGAAAGAACAGATCTGAGCTGTAGCGGTGCGTCTGAAATGAGAAGGGACCATCTGTGGAGGCCCCACCCTCAGCAGGTGCCTCCCAACCCCAGCAGAGTTTGCTGCTACCTGCTGGAAGCCCAAAAGGTGGAGCTGAGCCTGACAGGCTGGGCTCGGCTCAGAGCAGCTGCCCCTGGCTCTCTCTTTCTCTCTCTCTCTCTCTCTGGGCCCGTCCTGCTCTGGGAACACCAGCAGGAATTATAATCCTTCCCCACTTCCACCAACATCCGGAGCGACCCCCGTTTGAAATCCACCCCCCACCTGCTCAGACCGAGAACCCGCTCTAAATGAATGCGGCGCCACGCTCCGCAGTGCATTATCAGAATTAAACGCTTTATTTTCATTTTCGAATGGGGCTTTGTTTGGAGCAATATGATAAACACAGACAAGCCAATTACCTCCAAAACTTATTTGAATTATGCTAAGCAGACGCTGACATGTTTTCGTCAAAACCGGAGGTTTCTAGAAATTCAGAAAGACTTTGTTGATGAGCGTCTTCCTTGTATCAGAGCCTGTTTCCTCACTCTGCTGCCTTGAGTCATTTCTACCTCAGTGATTTCACTTCTTTTTTTTTATCAGTTTGCGCATGAAAATCTTTTTTATTTTTTTTTCTGGCAATTTTTCAACTTAATTTCATTCCACCTCCATTTGCTTGGAACGAGCGCAGACAGAGATAAGAGGCCAATGATGAGGAAACATGTTCAACACAAGCCCCATGAGCCCCCCACTCTGAACATCATAAGAGACTTTTACAGGCTCTACTCTCCCCCTGTCAGCGCATTTATCTCCAAATGGATTGTGAGTATCTAACAAGCGATCAACACAATAACAGAGCCAGAGCAGAGCACCGTGCCTCTGGTTTGTCCCTTTAAGCCCGAAAGCGCAGGCTCTCCTGGCTTTTTCTTCTACTTTGAGGATGGTTATAGAGTTGACCTCTAAGTGCACTCTGACTGCTCTGTCCACACTCAGGAGGGAGATATGCTTTTGTCTCCAGGTACAAAAGCAGAAACGCACAACTGTAATGTATTAGAACCAATATATAATCTAACACACAATGCTTGACCTTTGACTTGTGTAATTTCTGAGTCCAAAGTTGTTGTTTTTCCCCTTCTTCAATGCAATTTTATGACCAGTAATTGACCATCTAAGCCTTATCTCGATAAGTTAGAATTTTTTTTATCAATGAAAGTGATGTTTAAAGCTTTACTTTCAAATTTTGTCAAAGAACATTCACTTTTTCAGAAACCAACATGGAAGGGTTTCCAATCAGGAAACGTGCCTGACACAATCAATTGGCATTACAGCAGATATCCTGTACAAGTAGAGTGAACCACAACCAATCACTGATGAAGAAGATGGCTGTTCAAAGAATACTGAATCCCAGCATATGTATGGAAGCTTGGTGGAAGAAAAAAGTGTAGTTAAAGAAAAGGTGCACAGACACCAGGAACAACCAGAGGATTGTAAAGCAAACCCAATTTAAGCGTTTTGGGGAAATTCAGAAGCTGGAGAAAGATGTTCAAGTAGTGCACCTTTTAAACCAAACTTTCTCCTTCCACTCAGTTTTCCATTAACATGCTGGCTTTCATGCAACATTCTGAAAAGCAAGCTTCTTTAACTGCATCTCTCTAACATTTCTTTGACTTTTATTAACTTTAATTTATAATAATCAAAATGAAAATGTCTAAAATATATCCCTCTAAAAATCTGAGTGGTCGCTTTGACCACATTGTGATCTACTGTGCGGAAGTTGTCAGTTTAAAGCGACCAACCTGTGTCTGTGTTGTTTAACGGTTTCAAGGCAGCCGCCGCCAATCTGGCCATCATGGGTGATATCAGACCCTTGCTTGCAGAGATCTTCTCCAAAATGGAAGAATTGGCAAAGGATGTTGGAGTTGGTGCCATGGCTGCATCTCCCCCCATGGACGAGCCACCCTGGGTCAGAGAGTCGGTCGGCATGGAGTGGGCTCCAGAAGACGCGGCCGTTATCAGGCCAGCGGCCGTCGGGGGAGGCTGTAGAGGCAGCCTCGGCAGAAGCGGGAAGAATGGGTTGGAGGAGGCCAGGGCGCTGTTTGAAAGTGCAAGCGCTACCGGCATGTTGCTGGGCAGATTTTGAGTCAGCAGGCTCGACATGCGCTGGCCCGCGCCGGGCAGCGACTGGGTGGGCTTGAGGTTGTGGCCCGACATCGAGGAGGCGGTGGCGGTAGTGGGCGTGCTCAACAAGTGGGGCGTGGTGGCGGACTGTTGGGTGGTGGGCGAGGCACTCAGGCTGGAGTTCTTGCTGCTGATGGCCGAGAAGTCCATCAGGTCGTCGTTGCTGGACTCTTCTGGCTCATCCTTCGGGGCCAGGAAGGTGGAGGAGAGGCCCATGACGCCGGAGGAGCGGATGTGCCGCCTCTCATGCTTGCGCTTGTGGGAGGTCATCTGGCTGGTGGAGGTGAAGGTGAAGCCGCAGCCGGAGCGGATGCAGTGGAAGTGGTTGGTTGCTTTGCTGTACACGCAGCCCTCGTACTTGCATTCCTCGTACTTGTAGAACTTCTTGAAGCCGTCCTTGGCGTACGCGTCGTCCTTGATGTGGTAGCTCTTGTGCTTCTCGATGTCGCACTTGTTCTTGAAAGTGAACGTGCATCCCGGACGCCTGTGCAAATAATTAATAGGAATGTGTTAAATAACCACCTAAAAGGAATTGAAAATATCCCTGTTCCAGTTAAAGCAGCTAGCTTCAATGTATCTTGTTGGGATTTCACTTTGGTTCACAGCCAATAAGTCTCAGGAAAGGGGAAAAGTAAAATCCACTGAAACTAATTGAAACTTCTTGAAATAAATGCAAAATACTATGAACAAATCAGCATGAACACTCGATTTCCACCCTATAACATGGTGGTGGCAGCATCATGGTATTTTCTAATAACACATTTCTTACTGAGATGAATTGTTCACCATATAACTCCTTAAATGTTAAGTTGATGTTTCTGCATTGTTTATCAAATTAAGAGCTTAATGCTATTTTACCAGACCTAAATGAAACTTTTTAGCCTAAATGCAAAATATTCAACCCCAACATTAAACATGTTGTTGGCGGCATCAGACTGCAGAGATGATTTTCACCAGCATTTCTATTGCCATTATCAATAAATATTCTTAAAAGTTTAAGAATATTTAAATATCACTCTAAAAAACTTATGCCATTATACATGATTTTATTATTTGTGTTAGTGTTCTCTAATTACACTTTATTTCAAGTAAAATTTGAGGATTTCACAACTTTATTCATTTCACCAAATGATATATATTAAAGCCAAGTCATTCTTACATCTCTCAGATAAAGATATATATTTTTTTCATTCATCCAACCAAAAACTTTATTCCTAAAAGGAAATAAGACAGGCATTGCTCAAGATAATAAAATGATATACGAGAAGCTTAGTATAAATCGGTGGTTATTTTTATTATTCTTTTAAAGCTGGAAATTATTTATGCCCGTCTTCTAAATGAAGAGCAGCTTTATGTGGGTCTCCACTGCTGTTTAGACTAGTTCTCATTACTTTTGGAGTTTGTCAGGCCTCTTTGCCATCACCCTAATCTTTTGCTCCCTCCACAAATTTTATATCAAATTTAATTTAGGATCGCAGCTGGATATATTACTTCCAGTTAAAAGAAAATGCATCTCATAAAACTAAAAGCTACCTTCAAACCTAAATCTGCCAGAAGTCCGATTTCATTTGATCTTTTTGTTTTGCATTTAAACTCTTCATGCTTGCATTGTTGACCACGTGCATCACCTGCAGTGGAAGTGCGTGGTCTTCTGGCCGTAGAACTGACAGCCGACGGTGCCGCAGTCCTCGGTGGCGCGGAACCTCTGGAAGCCGTCGTTGATCAGCTGGGCGTTCTTCTTGTGGAAGTTTTCGTGGGTCATGACATCTGAGGTGCTGGTGTACACCTTGCTGCACCCCACCTAGAGAGAAGAGAGAGTGAGAGAAAAAGAGAGAGAGAGAGAGAAAGCACGGTGATGGAAAACGAGATCTGGGCCGACAGCACACATCAGAGTTTCGGTTTGCGAGGAAAAGACCGAAGAAGATAAAAAAAAGGTAGCTTCTTGAAGTGCGGTACTTTAAAGATATCTGATATACAGTACGGGGTACAGAAGAGGGAGCGCACTGTGGTTAACAAAATGCTAGTGGCCTAGAAATGAGTGGAAGAGGGTTATTTTCTCACATTCAACTTTTAATTTGTGGTGATGCACATGTGAGCGTCACCGGTTTCAGATTAACCCTTTGAATTGGAAACAATCTTTGTCATCTTTGTAACAATTGGAAAGAAAAAGGTAGTAACTGAAAGAGGTGGTGGTCACAGGAGGCTTGTGAAACTACAGTACCTTCCTGGCAGAAGCTGCCTTTTAGAAAATGAAATTCAGATTTGGAACGTGATGGTGGAGATGCCACAAGCTTACAGTAACACTAAGAGAAAAAAAAAAGAAAAAGGTTGAGCTAGGTGGTGGGGCGGGGGGGGCAGAAGGAAACCACAGGAGTAAGATGACTGTCTTGATCTTTAGTTTAAAAATATTCTGGAAACAAACGACTCCTTACAAGCAACAAAGAGGGAAAAAACGAGGTAATGTTTGAATTTAAAAGGAACGATTGTATATCATCAGTGGCAACTTCTCCATATTGAGTCAAACAATGAAAAAAACGCCACTCTGCTTCTTTCTTCTTTTTCCCCTCCCCGCCTCTTAAATCAGAGCAGCCGATGCCAACATCTGCAGGTTCTCAGCGTCTGTTAAACAACGGCTGAAATATCCTAATAACAATTACGCCGTCGGAGAGGTATATATAAAAAAGGAATATATATATATATATATATATATATATATATATATATATATATATATATATATATATATATATATATATATATATGGAGCCATCCTGGGCTGCCCTGCTGTAGTGACACTTTGAAAATAAGCAGATGAAACAAAAATTAAACAAATCCAGAAGAAGGGGAATAATCCTCAACAGGCTGCTTGGTACTAAAAGATGAAAAATGTGTAGTTTATATAAACACCTTAGGGAAATTTTATCCATGCCAATTAAGGAGTGAGAGAGTGAGGAGAACCTTTACACACCGAAGCTTCGCATCTATTCACTCGCTTTAATTTCTTCATTTTGATTTGGTTTCTGGAACTTCTTTTTCTCTTTCTTTCCCAGGCTACTGTTTAAAGACAGAACTGTAAATCCATGAGTCAGAGCCAACAGAATCTGACTCGTTTTCATTGCATTTACTCAAGTATGTAATATATAAATATTTTTTGGTTTGCGCGTGTGTGTGCATTTTTACTCTGGTGAAGCTTTATTTCTTATGAAACCGTAGAGTCTTTCTTTCACTGTAAATATTCTATAATTAAGGTTTTTTGTGCATTTTAGTATCATTTTATAAATCATTTAATATCTATGGGGGTTAGAAAAAAATATTTATTCTACTGTATAGCTGAAGTACAGTTTTCAACAGTGTAAACTTTGTCTAAGTTGGTGATTTTTGGCTTTACACAATAATACGCCCACAGTATACAGTCACCTCCGTACAGGATATTGACTGTTTCCACACCAAATTTTGGTAATTTAAACAGCTCTTTGTCAGAAAGCTGGTGGTAGATGCTCAATTAAAGCGTTTAGATCTAAATTCCCTTAAAAACAATTTAAATAAAAAAAACAAGCTGAAGGGTGAATGGCTGAGAAAAAGTTGATGGAAGAAGCAACGAAAGTCTAACCAGGGTGCCTTGAAACATAACGATACCCTTTACCTTTTTCACATTTTCACACACTGCAGCCACAAACTTTCATCTATTTTGTTGACTTTTAATGTCAACAAAATAGACCATCACAAAGTCGTATGTAATTGTGCAGTGGAAGGAAAATTATTTATTTTTCCAAATAAAAATCTGAAAACCATAAAGCCACCAACACCCCTAAAACAACCTCTTACCATTTGTCTTCAGAAATCAGACAGTAAATATTATCTCAGTGTAATAATCAACATGCTTCACTTTCTTGCACCTTGATATTTTAATCAAGCTGCAAAGAGTCACATGGAAACTGTAGACGAGCTACAAGGTGCACAGCTCAGGCCGTACAAACCGTCAACAGAAAATTTATTACAAATCTTCTTCATAAATCTCTGAATGCGCTTGGGTCAAATGTAACTTGTTGCTCTGCATGCAAAACTATTTGTGGTGGTGCAGCTAAACAGAGCATCATCCTCGAAGGAAACTTGTTCAAAGCAGTAAGGAGTGTAAGCTGGGGGGGCAGAAGTCTGCGACCCCAAACATGGAGCCAGAGGCCGTGCAGTGAAATCATGTAGCTCTAAACAGATTTATTTATATTAGATGTACATTGCTGGTCGATAATTCAAAAGACTTTCTGCTGTAATCAGAAAGTAAAATGTGAAAAAAAAACACAATATTTTGGGAAAACCTGCAAGGGGTTTTCCCAGTTTGTAAATGTGAACTGTAAATGATCTACTATAAAACACATATGAGACTTTTTAAAGCTGAAAATTGGGTTTAATAAATGTAAAACATTTCAGTCCTACCCTTGTTGCAGGTTAACCTGACATTAATCGCATATTTTGGATTTCCTTGCAGCAGCGAGTTATTTGTGTTATTCATGCTGAAGCATGTTGAACCAAGGTTGCAGGGCTTCTTTTTTTTTTTTATTGCATGTCTGTGTATATTGTACGCTTTAAGTCATGCCCACCCTACGTTTGTGGTCGTATGTGTAGGTGGGCGAGGGGGAGCTGCAGTGTACCTGCATGCAGTGGTAGTGGGTGCTTTTTCCGTTGAGGTGGCAGCCATGGTAGTAGACGCTGCAGTCGTCCAGGGGGCTGAAGCGCATGAAGCCATGCTGCAGGGAGTTGTCCCGCTTCTTGTGCATGTTGTAGTGCCTGATTACATCCTGCTTACTGGTAAACCTCTGCAAAAGGGTGAGGGAAAAGGGAGGGGAGGAGGTCGAGGAGGGATAAACAGCAACAGGTTGGAATTTATTTAAACCGGTCACAGAATCAGCAACAAGTCACTTTAGCTCTGTGAAGGCAGCAGCTGCAGCATGCAGAAGCCAGTTGGCAGCCGGGGCGGGATGTGCACGCTGTTAGGGAAGAGGATCAGGATTTCTTTAAAGATGACAGTCTCTGTGCTCATTGATTTATTCTGCAAAATGAGCCTTGAAGGCTCTTGGAAAGCACCAAATATTCTCTCCAACCAGCCTTACTCCCTCTGTTTCTCTCTTTTTTTTGTCTTTTTTTGTCTTACAAAATGCATTTTTATTTACAAATTAAGATGAATCAATTGACATGCAAGATCACAGTTCTTGTGTTGTTTTTTTTTGTTTTGTTTTTTTTGCACTGGAGAAAATTATGTTCCATGCAGACGGTGTTTCAGACGTTCACAGGGGAGAAACAGCAGACAACAGAAACAAACAAACAAGTGAACCAAAAAGAAAAAAAAACATTTTCCCTTTCAATTCACTGAGATATGATTCCGTTTTTAATTAAAGCACCACGCTTGCCTTTTTTCTCTTTTGGTTGGTGCAGGTTTCAGATGTAATGATGAATGAATATGCTTAGGGACCTGCCCTCTAAAATTACAAATATATAAATAAAAATGTTTCCCACATCCAGGAGTCAGGAAGGGGGGAAACAGAGGGGAAAAAAAGAATCACTCCGCAGAGACTTGCAGGAACCAAATCTGCTGTAATTGGGTTTAAGCTGATGCTAAAGAAACTGTAACAGGAGAAGCTTAAATCAATGAGACAATTCTGTCTTTAATCCATATCTATCTGCAGTTGAGTGGGAAAAAAAAACAAAAACAACCAAACAGAACTATACTAAAAAGAAACTAATTGCTGCACAAAGTAGGGTAATTGCTTTGTGTCATGTGTTCCTCTTAAAAACCAAAGATCTCACACAGCTGTTCGTTTATCACACTTGGACTGTTTCCCACTGTATGTTTCTGAGATGTCTGACTCCGTCGCAGTGCACACTTCATTAGGAGTTTTAATCTAACTGATGAACGCTCCATCACTTCTTTAATCCCCCCCCCCGATTCTGGCTCAGAAATCCTGATTTCGGGTACAGTGGGTGCGCTTTTATTTTTATTTTTTTTTTCTGCCGTGCGATGATGGCTGATGACCGGAAGACGAATTGAGCCGCGGTCAGGGTACATTCGATCCATCAAGCCGTCCAAAATAGGCCATAGAGAGAGCTGACTGGGAAAAAGATCTCATTTTCACTGGAGTGGTGATGAAGGTTGGGAGCCACTTGCTACATTTATTTTAGGATTCCCACCAGTGTGGCAAGATGCACACTCTCGCTCATGTACAAGCCCATGAAAGGAGAATGTTAGGACTCAGCCAATCGCCCGCAGGCTGGCAGTGGGATAATATTCCAGGAGTGTGTGTCATGTAACATTTCATGAGTTATCGCTCTGAAAAAAAAAAAAAAAAAAACGGGGGCTGCTCATCACGCCGTGGCTGTCCCTTTTTTTTTTTTCTGTGTATTGACATCCAGAGAACTGGCTTCCTGAGCATATCTATGTTTCCACACGGCACAAAAATAACAGAGAAATGTGGAGCTGACCGTGGAAATTGCCGTGATAACCTGAACTAACTCTCTGAATAACGACATGAGATGATTTTCCTTTGTGTTCTCCAAGAATGTGTCCCGTCAGGCTGCTGAAGGGGGGGAGAGAAATTCATGCAGAAAATGAAAGCTTAGCCCTGTGATGCTCATCGCAACATAAACAATATTTATCCGAGGGTAATCTCCTTAGATCGGGAGCAGAAAGAAGATTACAACTAAAGATGGCTTCATTTAGAAACAAAATTAGGGGAAAAAAAGAAGAACTCAATACTCGGCTCTCTTTCTCTCTCTCATTGGCCATATGCTGCAGCATAAACAAGGTCTGTTTTATGATCTGCTTTATGTTTTTTTCTCATCCTGTGCATGTACATGACATGCTGTTGAACCAGGAAAAGATTAGAAATGTGAGATTGGATTAAAGGCAGAGGCAGTATATTAAAACAACAGTAAGTAAGCAGATAAAAAATGATATTTTAGCCTTATTAGAACAGCTCTGCCTGAGAATGACTGAAACCTGGACAGCCGCAGCTTGTTCAGCAGGCCTTATACCAACAAGCCTTTCATCTGTGTAAACTTTGGCTGGGTGTGACCCATCGAGTGAAAAAAAAAAGGCACATTCTGTCTTATTTGTCTATCCTTGGAGCACCACATCCCATTTTTTGGGTCCTTCAGACCTTTAGCTTTAAATCATCCCTTCTGTCTTAAAATAAACCATGCCATTTATTGCTCCTGGGCAGGTTTTAAACCAATAAGGGTGGCCTTTTCAAATTTGCATTTGGGTCATGCTCATAAAAAGTGATAAAGTACTCACGCTCACCTGGTAGTTACACTCAGGGTCCATGCAGTGGTAATGCTCTCTGTACTGGTAAGCACAGTGCACATGTCCACAGTGCTGACTTCCAGAGAACCTGAAAACACAGGGCATGTTAAACCACATTAAAAATGGAACGCTGTCATCTCTGTCTCGTTGTAATTGGCCCAGGTTGCCCATGTTGCTGCCTGGACCAGGTGAACCTGAAACTGCTGTGCCACAGCATCAGAACAAGATTCTCGCAATACAGAAAAAATTACCATGTACAGTGCCACTTTTTTACACATGAAGATCTAAAACAACATCGTACAAATAGCTTTTTAAAAATAAACTCATGTAGCTTGCCAGCTGTATTGTTAAGGAAACATTTTCTCAGTGGTGTTGTGTCAGGTCTCGCACCATGAATGTCTTTTATGTCTGGAAATTTTTTCAAACAACTGATTTTTTTTTTTGTAGCATTCTTGTAGCTAGCTGACCAACAGTGTGCAGGGGAGGGCAAGTGTTGCATTGCAATACATTCCATTGCACAGAAATTCATAGAAAGTACTAAGGTCATCCATCAGTCAAACTAAAAGTGCAGCCTCAATCTGGTCTTTAAGGGACAGTGGATTGGATCCCCGGGAGACTATGAGGGCCTCAAAAAGATTTATAATAAATTGATATTTGCTACAAAAGTTAAAATCTAATATCACTGTGATTCATTTTAGTAACTACAGGCGACGGTGTCCCCGCCTCTAACCTAACGATCGACCTCAAGCAGATCAGACGCAACAGCAGCAAGCGAAAAGGGCACGCTCAGCGACTCCTACTCCTACTTTGATTCTGATGTGTTACTTCACCAGACGTTCTTGTCAAAGCTCCAATTTTGTAGAACAAAATATTTGATGGATGAGGATGTGTTAAGAAATGATGGCGAGCGCATAGGGATAAAGATAGGACAAGGCGTAAAAACATTGGAAGTTGTTGACTAACGAGCTTTTGTAAATTGCATATGCAACTTGCGTGGGTAGGTCCCACATCCTTTGCTTGTTGTTTGTGTAACACAAAGAGCAGAACAGAAAAACAGTAAAATATGAATTACTAAACTGCTTGTGGGTGATTATGTTTCGCGTAGTCAGAATAACATGATCAAAATATTAATAAATAAATATTACAGAACAAAGTTATAACCAATAAGCCGCAGCACTATATTTACAGCGGGAGGATTACGTGTTTAAATAAAAGCAATTACATGTTATGTTTGCCAACTTTGAGGGGGAGGAGGAATATGACGTGGCAACACGGAGAGATGTGATTCTGAAATGATCAACAGCAGATGAAGAACAATTTGCTGATAAATCATTAAAATTACCAGAAATTGGAGAAGAAAAAAAAAAAAACAACACAGGTGATTGAGTTCTCAGAGGTAGCTTGCTCGTCTTCAGATGTCACCTTCAAAGTAACGAATCTCACACCTTCAAACTGGCTGCTGCTTTCCACACTCTGCCACAAATTACCCGTCTGTCACACCAATTTCAACCAAATTATCTTCATTTATTTCCAATGGCGCCGTAAGAGACACTTATTACTCTAAAACCTTTTTTTTCTCTCTCTTTGCAGTCGCTGACACATTAGGGACTCTTATTCTTCGTATTGCTGTGAAAAGGCCTTGTCAAATCATTTCCTCGTTCTTTCAGGTAAACAACAATTTGGCCCTGTAAGGTAAAAGGTTGGGCTCTGTGTGTTTTCCCTCCAGTCAAAAGCGCAAAAAACTGGAATTTCAGCCTAAAAAAAGCAGCTTTTTACTGTCGAGCCGACACTTTTATGGTGGTGATTATAAGCCTGACAATGACGACTGTTAAAATCCTCCAATTACCAGTGAAAACACACAAATAAACATTTGCTCTGCTGCTGCCAAGGACTCCATCTGCTGTAGTGCCGAGGAGAGAGGGGGAAAAGGGGGCTGAGTAATATTTTTTCCATCTCTCTTTCTGTTTTTTTTTTTTTTCCTTGTTAGGATTATCCCAGAGCTGCATTTACAGATCACTTTGCTGAGTTCATTAAGTTAATTGAACAGCATATTCAGCACTGCTTTTAAGTTGACAGTGTGGATGTTTGTGATTTTTTAAACACAGCCAAACCAAAGATTTTAGGTGTCCTGAAGCAGAATTTTATTTGGGAGGGACCATATTTATTCCTAATTATCATTTAAGTATCTATACCTACTTTCTTAAGGTAATGGCAGATAATAAAACCCCAAATCTCAGCTCCTAATAAAATGAGAAGCTGGCTTTTCATAGAAAGTCAAACCCAAGCATAATTATGGAAAATTAGGAGGAAGGAAAAAGTCTGGAAAAGAAAAGATCATTTTTATTGGTGTCATATCATATTTTTATCTACTGAAAATATATTTCATAAAGCTCAATCAAAATGAACAAAGTCCTTGAAATAGACTGTTGTATAAAATATGATGTGTGAAATGTGGGCTTCACTCTCAAAAAACTTAATTACGTACATTTTCCATGCTGTTGTGATATATTGATATTCACTCCAGCATATGTCTAACAGTAGTACCTCTTTCCAGAAACGACAGCAGAAGGCCTGATGGCTCTTTTAACAAGAGTCGACCAGAGCGCAGAAAAGAGCCAACATATGTCCCGTCTATAAAGGCAGTCTCACACACATATATACATGAACATCCACGATGATTAACACACACAGCCCCCCACCTTTCCCCTCTGAGACTACAGTCCACCCCTCTGCTCATTGCCCAGCTGTATCACTTTGCCTCTGGACAATTCCCACTTGCCGCGTCAGGGGGCCTAATGGGCCTCTGCTATTCAGCTGCAGATTAAATATTAATATCGCCACGATACAGAGATTGCAGAGCATCTCCAGTTACAATAGAGTTACACAGATCAAAGTGGTGAGGCAACGGTGGCTGCATGAAAGCATTTAAAGAGCAGAAACTGCACCTAAACGCCGTCAAGGAACATCTTTGCGAGCCGAACTTGAGTGCAAGTTGAAAATATGAGGAAGCCCCTTCTCCCCCCCCCAAATTTTTTTCCAGGGATTGGATGAAAACATATTTACAAAGCCAATTTTTTTGTCACATTCTGCGCTCATTATCCAGGGCTTTAAAAAGATCCTCCTCCCCTGCCTCTACCTCCCATCTTGCTGCTACATTTGCCCTTTTTATGAGCCCTCCTTTTCCATTTTTTCCCCTCCCTCCTCTTCTTTTCTCTCTCTCTCTTTTTTCTCAAGCCCAACACGGAAATTGAAACTGTATCTGGGCTTATCTGCAACCTCCCCGTGCATCAACTGCCGAGATGTTTAGACAAATTTTATGCATTATGCAGCGCAAATATCAAAACAGTTCTTGGCAGTGCCAGCAGAAGCCTCATTAAAAATTCCTTAATTAAATCTTCTTGCAAAATGTAATCAGTCCAAGGAAGGGGCTTCATGTGTGTGCGTGCGAGCGAGTGTGCAGAAAAGGACGCGCACATGTGTGTTTCTGTCAGTGCCAAGGCTTTGATTTGTGCCCTTCATGTTATGGCTTGGAGAAGTAATCATTAATGCCAAAGCCACTTTGGCTTTTCAAATGCCTTTTTTCCCTTTTTATATAGACTAAAGAGACGAAGATGATCACCTTTTTAGTGATGATGAATTCAACTGGATGTTATGTCCACTGAAATATAAGATGCATTCCCTTCTTGGATGTTTACTGTATTTTGTTGTAAATGACTTTAGTGTTAGTCATTTCTTGCCTTTTGCATTTTGTACAAATTCAGGACAAAAGAGTGAAAAAAAATTTTCAGATTAAAAAAATTCATTGAAATCTGAACATTTGATGTCCATTTATCTAGTCTCTGACCACTAATTAAACCATGTTTCAAAGCAAAGTTTTTTAGAAGAAAATAAAGGAACAGAGGTAGAAAACCCATTTAAAATAAAAAAGACTAATAGTAATAATATAAAAGCATTGCATAACAGAGGAATGCTGCAAACCAAAAATCAATAAATAAGCTGCACATTATGAAAATGATCTGAACACATTATCTTTGATCTTCTGTGCAAGCATGGAAGAGAATTAGTTATCCATAATCTTTAATAGGAGGAGCAATTAGAAACTGAATTAAGGTGGCTCAAGAATGGAGCCCTGAGGAACCCCACATTTGATCTTCATTCATTCATATTAATAATTCTGAAATTAAACAAACTCATCTTTATCTGCAAATCAAAGTGAAACAGTTTAGCAAGACAAAGCCACCCATTTTTTCCTGTCTATTATTTAGTTTATCACGATCAGCTCAAAGCATGACCAAACTTGCTGCTGAAATCCAATAAAACAATTTATATATATCAATATATAACTTTTTCACACTTCAATCTAAGGTGGTCCTAATCCTGAAAAAGATCAAGCTGCCCCAGGGGCAGCTATTGATGTCAAGCTGCCCCTGATTTTACAATGCCCTGGTTGAAGAGCCAATATCAAAAATGGGTATTGATGACAAACATGTTGAATTACAAAAGTAGGTTTAGACCTCAATAGAAATCCTTCATAATATTCACATTTTTATCCTTATCAGTCCAAATAGGAAACTGTAAATAACATTTATGTTTTGCATATAATTGCACACAACAGTATGTTTTTTATTTCCATTTCATCAACATTTAACTACTCTTCTCATATATAAAGCTCCCTACGGATAATTTCCCGACCAGTGTAATTACTTGGAAGACCAAACTGCTGTATCAGTTGATTTAAAAAGATCTCTTTATGTTTTGAGCAAATTTCGATTGATTTTTGCACCAAGAGGGATTTGCATACCTGGCGATATATTTCTGGTAGAGGTTGACGTCATCACTGGCGGGTTTATCAGGCGGCAGACCATTCCTAATGCAAGAGCAAACACCAAACAGACAGGATTAATAGTGAGGCAGGCACGTCGGTTGTTAATAAGAAGAAACTGACACAATATTTTCTTAAAAGCCACTCCCAAACTTTGCACTATCAATATGTATTTTCCAGTGGCATAACAGCGTTTTCAGCCACGCTATGAATCAAAGATAGAAGGTGCGTACTTTGATGCAATGCACTGGCTCCCAACCAATCAAAGTCCAAAATACGGAAGCGAAAGGACATTAATCTTTTGTTGTGCAGAGAATATGCAAACATAAAAAACAAGATCTAAAAAACAGTACTTTCTGATAATCCCCAGAGGCCTTAGCTCTAATGTGGATGTCAAATTTACTGCAATCTGTCTGGAATCAGCGTAAACAAAGATGTAAGACACCTCTAGAAGCTGATATATAGAACGTTAGCTTCGGCTCAAACAAATTCATTTCAGGGCAGGAAATAAAGAGGAATTCATCACATTACAGAGGCGCGCGGGGGAATGGTGTTTTCCTTTTGTCACCTGTGTTGTGATTCCTTTCATAAAGCTGGCAGCAGAATAAAAACCCCTAATAGAGATTTGGTCGTGTTTGCTCCCGCTCAGCAAGTGGCATTTAGCTCCATGTGAGCGGCTCCACACAGGGGATGACCTGAGGTTAATCTGGCCCAGAGGGGAGGATACATTGCCAGACATTTTACCCAGCGCCCCTTCCTCCTCCCCGTGTACTACAAGCAGCAGACTGGGTCAGTTAGCCAACATTGCCGCTTCGCAGAGCCCCCAACCTGGCAAAGGCCAAAGCTTGAGGGAGAGGTGCCTGAGGGCTCTTAAACAATGTCTTTGATAGGTCCTGGCTGAGTAGAGACAGGTCACAACCAATCAAACAGACTCTGGAAGCTCCTTTCCACCGCCAATGTGCACAGCTGTAGGTGAGCTCCCCAAACCCCTCGTTTGCTTCCTTTAAAGTGCCCTCATCAGGCAGCGTCAAGCCGGCCCCTGCGACTCACCGGGAGGTTAGCCGTGGCTCTGAAGTAATTAAAGGGAGAGTTGTTACACCCTAGCCAAACGAAAGAAGTCAGTCACTTTGCGATGACTGTGCTAAATCAGTCTCCATGGAGTGCTACGGCGAGTAAACACTTCATGCGCCTTCGCAGCTCATAATGTCGTGGATATATTGGGCGTTATGCGCTGTTTCACACTACGGAGGTAGCAATTACCTTTGCGTTTGGCTAACTGACTCACAGAAGCAGTTAAATTGTATGTGAGCATCACATTAGCTGTGAGGGGGCTGCACTCAGAGACCATTGGTGCAAGGAAAAGAGAAATTTATGTTTGGAATTGTTCAATTCTATTAGTCAACTTTAAATGAAGGATTTGTTGTGTAATTAGTATATTATTTTAAATGCAGCAACTAATGGAGGATGTTTTCTCCTTTGTAAAAAAAAAAAGTCTTAAATTATATTTATGTTGGTGTACTTAATCCGAATACCTCAAAAAACTGGTCGACAGGATTCTACATTTAGTGACAGATACATGACAGGTTTGTGTTCCGGTGTCACTGTGTTTCAGTCAGCATTGCTTCAACTTTTTTTTTTATGTTTTTCTTGTTCTTGTTCCTCAATTTCTTGAAAAACCACATATCTATTTTGACAAGTCACACCCAAACTTGATCTACACGGAATGTCAGCTGTTTTAAATTATTATTTGTAGTGACTGTGTCTGCAACATAAATGTGACACACACCTAGGATGAGACTACTTTTGGTATAATTTTCTAAACTAGAAAAAATAAGGGCTACTCTTGTATTGTTCTGACTGCTTTCATGGAACTTAAAATGTGAAGTGAAGAAATTCAAGAGTGCTACAAATATTTTAGGACAATTGACTCAGATTAGCACTACCAAGGCGTGGCCATACTACAGCAGTGTTCATCTAAAATAGTCCTATATTAGATCAAGATAGCTTAGGCTATGTGAGTTAGTTAAGTTTCACATTAAAAAATTCAGATTAGCAGATGTACAAATTATCTGATGACAAGCTACAGTAATGCTAAAACAGTTTACTCAGTAGGCTATTGAGTGCAATCTCAGTTTAGCACTACTGTAGCGACGCTAAGCCAATTTAGGCGACTTCATTGGTATACTGTCTAGCAATAATTTAAACTTCAGCACTACTTAATGTACCTTAACATTTTTATTATTATTAAGGATATTGCCACCTTCTAATCCAGCAATTCTATTTGTAATATAACAAAATTAATTGGATTCCCAGACCGAGTGAGCGCAGCATTTATTTATTTATTTTTATTATGAAATAAAAATCTTAAGAAAAATATCCAAGATCTGGGAACTTAGTATGATTACAAGTTCATTACCTTTTGATTTATTTTTTTTTATGTTCAATAAAAGTTAAAGAGTAGATATTTTTTATATCACATAAAAATGTCAAAATAAAAAAAAAGAAAGAACAAGAACTTACTTCACTGATGACACAGTGCCTGTGGTTATAGAGTCAGTCTTGGAAAAGCTGGACTTCATATAATCAGCTGCGTTGAAGCTTATGTGTCCTGCCTGGTCCATCGTCAGCCCCGGAGCAATGTTGGCCCCAGTCGTCCCAACAGCGGGGACCCCTGGAGCTCCAGGGTTTCCTGGTGCCGTAGCCAGAACATTAGGGATCAAAGAAGTTTCTGGATTTCCTGGTATTAGCTTCTGGATTGTTCGGACATCATATTTGGAAGGACGACCAACTTTACCAGTCTTAAAGGCAATAGCGCCACCCATGTCTTGGTTGCCATCGCCGGGTTTGAACAGGTGCAGAAACTTGACATTCTCTAGGTCGTACTTGGACGGTCGCTTGTAAGCATTGCCATTCTGCTGCTGCAAGCTCTCGCCCATCTTTAGCTTCTGAATGAAGAAGTCATATTTTGAGGCTCGGGAGGCCATGTTCTGTACATGGGAGGAATTGGGCGGCTGAGAGTTGCCCAACTGAGTTGCTCCCGACTGTTTGTGGTCTAGGCTGGAGTGGTAGATCTGACTCTCCGCCCCCGTCAGGCCACCGGAGCTCTGAAGCATCGAAGTGCTCTTTTCTTGGGTCAGTTTGGAATTGAGGTCATCCGGTTTGGGTGGGGAAGCGTGCACGGGCCAAGGGAGGGTTTCACCAGCTTTTAGCTTGCGGATGTACTCTTCGTACTTGGAGAAGCGAGGGCTGCGCGAGTCCTCCGCATTGCTGACGGACGAGGGGTCTGAGGTAGCTTTGACAGCATCAAAGCTGATCTTCTTGGACACCTCGTCCCTTACCTGATGGTCATCATAACCAAACATCCCAAGAAACTTATTCATGGTGTTGACAGCATAGTCCCGTAGGGCTGAAGCTTCTCCTGCACAAAGACAATAAAAAAAGTTGCATATAAGATTCAATAAGTTAAGATTGTACATTTGAAAACTGGTACGTATAAAACTGAAGGAATCATTGTAATAACATAAAACTATAAACAGCATAGATGCAATGACAATACCTTTACTTCAGATAGATGTCCCTATGTGGTTCGTTATAAATAAATTACTCTGTTGCAATAATGAATATTTTTCTAACCAATTAGATTAACTATGACCAAATTTGCCAAATTGCTCACTTGGGTAATTAACATGTCTTGAAACAAATGGCACTGCTCTTGCATTTAAGGACCTCTAGCAAATCTAACAACAGGAAAAGTTTGTCTGCAGTGCGTGCAACATCTGTAAATGTCTGTGAATATATTTGTCTACAATCAAACAGCCTCAGGCTCTTCCTGTTTTGCTTGCTGTGTCAGTCCTGCAAAATCTGCAGGTTAACATACCAAAGAGTGTGTGCCACAAACACACATTTTTAAAAATGTCTTGTTTTGACAATAACGATAAACTGGTAGTCAAAATTTTAAAAATATTTTATTTTCTCTGAAGCAGAATCTTCCACATTTGAAAAATCTTAAAACTAATACTATTTAATAACAGTAACATAGCCTTACATAGTTCTCCAACAATGAAGTTCAGATTATATTTTTATGCCTTTTTTTTCCTTTTAGCATTTGTTTTAAACTTTTCAATCAATTTGAATTCATAGGCACATTTCAGAGTAGTTTTTCTTGAAGCACATTTCTAGACCTATGGATATCAACACACACATGCGTTATTGAATGATGTATGTCATCATTCAATAAGTTAGGACAAATGGACTTCTGAGTAAGATCAAATGTATACTCCAAGGAAACAAACATACGGATTTTGATCAACTTACAAAAGATGAAGTATATCTGAAAATGCTTGGGTTATATTTATTCCACAGGAATTCTCAGTAGCTGTGCCATCAGTAATTGGATTTTTACCCTAACCACATAAACATGTTCAGATTAAAGCAGGGAACTTTTGCTGCTGCAAGAAAGAATTCATTTATTTAAAAAATTAATTATAGAATTAAAAGATTTTTAGTGCTTAATGTAAAAAAAGAAAAAAAATCCAACAACACTACAGGAATTAAGAAAATGTATTAAATAATGTTTTATAAACTAATAAACCTTCAAAGTTGATTATTGTGTCACCTTCAAAAGTGCAAAGAACAAACTTTTTGTTCATTTATTAACTAAAACATAATTTTACTTAAGGACTCCATTAAATTGGACAACTTCCCCAAGGACACAGGCAGAATACAGTCAATGTATAGTTTAATTGCATTATGTGGAGATTAATTCTGCCTCATTAAGTGCGATCCAGGTTAGAGTAAGTGGTCAGAAAGTGGCGGAAAGGAAAGGATGATTTGGCCCTGAAAGCAGTGAAAGGATCACGCTCTGCATGAAGAAGAGGAGCTTGCGTGAAGAGGAAATGGTGCAGAGAAAAAGGGAGTAAGAGAGAAGCGGAAAGAAAAAAAAGAAAGAAAGAAAGAAATAATCAGGAGTGGCGGAGCAGCCTTGTGTTTGCAGATCTGACTCATTTCCAAAAGTCTCCTCTTGAGTAACTGCACATTAGGCAGGATCTGAGAACAGATGATCATTTCAACAGCACTATGTTCGACCTCCTTTACTCACTCACTGACTTGGCACGGTCACAGGGATGAAATCCAAAGTCCTTTTTTAAAAATTAGTTTTACTGCTGTTTTCATCAGCAGAGAACACATGAGCTGGCAGGAGGAGGTGCCGCCCACCATCCGAGGTAATTAATACGCAAATATTTCTGTTCTTGTCTCATATTTCTCAGTTATTGCTAAATCAGTCCCTGGGCCCTGCTCTTCACATCCCCTGCGCAGCATGTAAAATAATCCCCAAATTTCCACTCGCCACGGCTGGGGTTGTTTCTCCACTCTGTGGGTCGGTATGAAACAAGATCTAGTGGATCGAAGTGCCATGAAATTTTTAGGAGAAATAGATCAGATATTTGAGAGGAAATACCTACATGTTTGCCACAGATCAGTTTGTCAAATCTATCGTGTTTTCACATGTACTAAAACCACAGTGACACTATGTAAATACAAGTGCCTATTGTGCTCTTTAATACCGGATCTCACATGACATTTTTTTTTTCTTTAGCTGAAAAATTAATTGGTGGCATTTAACATAATTGGAAATGCTTTTGACTGAGATAATTTAGAAAGGACAGCAATTCGAGATCTCTTGGTTGGATATCATTGGTTTGTATTTATAAGGCCATCTCAAGTTGCACCATATGATATGCATCTATCTATCCATACAGTATATCATATTGCTCCAAAGTTAGGGTAGTCCCAACCACAGATCAAAGAGTGAAAGAATAAAACTACTTTACTAAAACTTGAAAAAGAGAGTGCCTTGTGAAGTATTCATACTTTTATATCAATGTAATTCCCACCTTTTATAAAAAAAAAAAAAAAGCACACCAACTTTCATGTATTCTATATTCAACAACCCTTCACAAAGTGGTGCACAATTATTAAGTGGGAAGAAACAAATATGTTTTTTTACTTGCAAAGTAATAAAATTATTTAAGAAAATTAATCACATTTAATGCTCTTTAAAAGTCAGAGAATTATTCAAGAGAATCTACTTTTGACTGATTTAATCTCACCATTTTAACACAGCTGTTTCATGAACAAGGTTTGAGAAACACCATCCACACAGAGGCGGGTGCATCATGCTGCGGGAATGGTTATCTCTATTGGGAACAGTGAAGCTGTTCAGCAGTGACTAGAAGCTGGAGGAGAGCTGCGGGCAAGCGGCTCCTAATCTCGACACTTCAAGATCCATGATACAAAACAATCATGGAATATATAATGTAAGGAGGCTGAAGAAGACTTAAAACTGGTATGGCGGTTTTCTGGTACTCTTAAATAAAGTCCAATGCCACCAGGTTATTGATAAAGTTGGGTTAGGTCATAGAATGACATCTCAAGGAATCAACAACTCTCAGAAACTTTGCTTAGGGGTATCTGAGTAAAGGGGGCCACGTCACACCTTTCTTATTATTGTGTTGGTCGAACACATAAAGTATTTCACAAATATGTTACAGTTTTTTGTATCTTTGCATGATAAAATGTGGCAAAAGTTAAAAATGGAATGCGCTTAAATTTGTTTTTACACAGAAAACTACTATCAGTTTAGAGAACTGATCAAAAACTTAACGTCTTCCTGTTGCATGCAATGCTTAACTTTTTAATATTTAACGGATGTCTGTTTTTTTATTCTTCTTCCCTTTTTGCTGAGAAATCAGCCGTATCGTGTGACGTGCTATCACTGAAAGGCAAATGACTGGACTTGAAGGGATTATTACCAGGACTGACAGGAGATAACCTTTCTAAAACGGCATGTAAATGAGGCTGCTACTCAACTGCTATCTGAGCACCTCTTAATAATGCCATGTGACACCAGGTGGGGAAAATGAATGTTGTGTGTGGGGATCAGGGCCCAACGTGGCCCCCTTCGGCTTAGGACAAATTATTGAATAAATAACTTAATAATTTTCTTTTCTTCTTCTGCTTTAACCCCATCTGACATTTCCATCTGCATTCTCTCTGGAGGAGAGCTGCGGGCAAGCGGCTCCTAATCTCGACACTTCAAGATCCAAACCGCGACACAGGCCTGCCTTGTCTGTATTTGAGGCAATTAGGCCACTTTTTCCCCTCACCGATATGATAACAGATGGGCCTTATATCTCCATTTGCTGCCCAAAAATGGTCATCAGCGTGTGGCACGGCCTCAGCGTCCATGGCACCAAGAGGCAGAAGGTGTCGGCGATGATAAAGATGGAAGCCGGCGGCTATAAATGGACTAATCTGAAGAGCTTGCACGCAGACATTTGGTTGAAATGGTTGGCTTCAAAAAGCTGTACTGGTCTCAATTGGCTGCATTATTATTATTTTTTTTATCCTTCGGTGATTTTAATATAGTTTTAAAAAACTATTTATGCTCATATCAGTGAATTAGTTTGAGGGTGCACTTTTTAAACAGACAGTGGCTGAGCTAATAAAGAGTTGCAATGAATAAATGACGTTATGTACATTTGTTTGATGTGATTTGTCACACGAAAAAAGAAAAGTGCGGGGCTTAAAACTTCCACACTGTTTGCTCAGTTAATTAACAGGCAGTAAATAGAGGGAGGGGGCTTTGAAATAGCTTGAAATGAATAATAACCTTTTAGGGTGAACCCAGAATTGCAAATGGAAGTCATGGTCAAGCCTGTTTAATCCATCGCTCTGAGCATCTCTATCATTTGTTTCATACTTTTTAATTCATTGTTGTTTTTTTCCCATTGACTGGCTTAAGAGGGCTCTAATGCGACATCTAAATTATCTAGGAAAAGTATTCTGGGGTTTTGCACTGATAGGAAAACTGTGCAATGCCTCGATGTGAGGAGTTAAATGTTTTGAAGGTCGCAGTTTCTCTCATTGATCTTGCAATGTTTGTTAATTACATTGTCACTGATGTTGTGAGAGATAATTAAGCCACTATGTTTATATGCATAATTATGTGCACTCCACATCAGCCTTTGAAAGACAGCAGTGAGAAAGAGAAAGAGGGAGCTGGAGAGAGAGAGAGGGAAAGAAAGACGGGGAGAGGGGAGAAAAAATCTTTTAATTGTGAGCTGAGCAGAAACACGGCAATATAGATGCCCTAGTTACAATCAACAAAGAGGAACTCGGGGAAAGAAAAGAGAGAGAGAAAAAAAAAACAACAACAACGCTCTAAAGACGAGATTTGCGACTGATGCGGGGTGCTCTCTCCATGCCGTCTTCAAACACCCGGCTTTCTTGTGAGCTTAAAAGAAGGAAGCCGGTGGAGGGAGAAAGGTGTAAGCCTGACTCACAATAGTTCAACATATTTACAGACAAGGCCCTTTTAAGGCCGCGAAATAAACAAAATGACTAATTAAAACCACAAAGCATTTTTTTTTCTTTTGCCTCTGAAATGAAGTCTGCACTCTTTTCTCAGAAGCCCCTGCCCCCGATTCTAACTGTGGCCAGAGCGGCTGCTGAACTTTCAGTGAACAAAAAAAAAGAAAAAAGAAGAAAATAGAGGCGATGACAAAAAAAGGGAGTACGTGTGATGTGACTCTGAGGCGCATACTTAAACCTAGATAGAAGCCCGAAAAACTGCTCAACCGAGGCGAGCGAACGCGAAACAGAACTTGTTTTTGCACCACAACAACCGGTTTCACCTGCAAATTGCTGTTTTTTTTTCTCTCTTCTCTCCGTGTGAAACTGACTTTATCTATTCTTATAACTGAGCTGAGTGTGTGTTTTTATTCATGTTTTTACAGCTCTGTGTTTTAACTTCTGCGACACAAGGCCACTCTCTCTTATAGTGTCTCGTTTCAAGGGTCACAAAATGTGCAACAACATTTTCCCAAAAGACTGCTGGGTGCCGCTAATTCTTCCCTGCTGCCGGTTTTATCTGTCTGATAATCAGTGAGTAATGCGAAGGGAACATGGTATCACAATTAAACAAGGGCCATTATGAGTAATTTTATAACGAGTGCTCGTTGCATTAAGGAATCTAAGACAAAAAAATAAAATAAAAAAAAAATTGGTTCGGAAAAAACTAAATAAGCCATTGCAGGATAACTTCAGCACTGCTGACTTTATTTGACAACTGATCACTTGGATTTAACAGCTGCAGAAAAAAAAAAAAAAAAAAAAAACGTATGTACCTCCGTGTAAGAGAGGAGCTTGAGGCAGTGGCTAAGTTTAGTGAGCTTAGGGGAAAAAAAATCAAAGACTCAGTATGTAATCCTGGGTGTAATATGAAGCTTAGACTGGCCCTGCCATGTGCTCTTGGCCCTCTGCTGCAGGGAGAATGTTTAAAAGCCCAGCCTTATCAGTCTTCCCCATTTTATGAATTATGTTTTTTTTTTTTTTTCAGAATTGTAAACCTCAAACAAGTTCCTTTCCCCCTCTTGACCTGCCAACTGAAACTGCCTTTAGAGTAATAATGTCACTGGCTATTCATACTGTAACTCTAGAGCCCGTCTTTCCAATAATGGGTACACTTAAGCTTATGTGGATGTGTGGCAATGTCACCTTTCCTTTCCTCTATCCAAGCTTTTGTCTCTTAATGCTATTGAGTGCTAACCACTGTGGAGCTGAGACAGAGTTAGTTGCAGATCTATAAAAAATACCGGACAGGGGGGGCCACAAGAGCTCATGGCACAAGATCTCGCAAGATTTTGCTTTAAAAGGAAATCTGTGTTGTCTGACTGCTGTTTTACTCAAGACTTTTAAATATGGCTGCTGGATTTGAAGAGAAAAAGTGCTACTTGGATTATTGCGTCGTGTGTCGTTGACAAGGTTAAGCTGGTTGATAACATATTGTTTAACAAGCACCGAAGAAGCAAATGTAACGATGACAGGATGCCAATAATTTGCAAAAATGGTAGAAATAATATGAAGTACCAATCAATAGTTGCTAACATCTGCTTTGATCCTTCCCAATGCTTTTCCAGCAATAGAAGTGCCTTTTAAATAGATAAACAAAAAGTGCATCAACAGAATCGAGGAACTGGACAAAATTTCTCTGCATGGATTTCAGATTTTTGAAATGTTAAATAAACGCAGAAAAAATAAAGTGAAATTTTGATCATGTCCCAAAGATATTGTTTGTTCTCAAAAACATGTCATGATCTGGATGCCAGGTTAAACATACCTGGAGAGGAGAAACTTGCTTGGCGACTCTGGCCCTCGCTTGGGGGCATGTAGCTGTTGTCCTTTGGAGGTCTCTCTTCAGTTTCTTTGTCATCATGGTAACTACCATCCTGAGAGCCCGCCGTGGCCTCTGCCTCCTCGCCGTTGTCCTCGTCATCACTGCAGCCCTTAGGCTGGACCATGTAGACGCCCTCGGGAGGACCGTCTTCGTCATTGCTGACTCTGAGTTCATGTTCCTGCTCCTCGTCGGGAGCAGGCGGCTCATCCCCGTACTCGCCATTGACCCATTTTTCGATGGCCTCGCGTCTCTTCTGGTCCTCTTCGAGGCTCTGGCTGAGGCTCAGGCCTTCTGGGAAGTTGGTCTCGTTGTCGTCGTAGTAGGAACTGCCGCGCTCGCTGTTCTCTGCTACGCTCTGATCTCCCTCTGCGTTTTGGGAGCTGCTGTCGTACACCACTTGGCGGCTGAGCTTGGCACAGATAGCGTTGAGTTTTAGGCCACCTTTCCTTTTGGCGGCCATCTTGGGTTTTCCTGAGGTCGTGTCAGTGCATAAACTCCTCTCAGCTGGCGGAAAAACAGAGAGAAAGATGGAAATGCAATGTGAGTAAAACACAGTTATCGACATTAAGAGGCGAGTCTTCTTTAGGGATTACCAGGGCAGAGGTTGTTCAAACCTATGGGAAAAAAACTGGGAATAAAAAACAGAAGTTTCTGATGCCAAATCCTCCCAGTATTAACTGACAACAGCAAAAGACTGGAAAGACTCAAACATACTTTTGGTCGGGTTTTAGCGCAGCGGAAAAATAGAACAACGGCACCAGCATCTAAACCACAGGGAGATAGGTATCAGACCCCCTACAGTACTACAAGCGGCTTGTACACGGCTACATAATCCTTCACATGACAGTGCTATATAGACACTGTGAAATGTTATCTTCACTCTCACCTCGAGAGGCTGTGGACCTGACACCGAGTGGGGGGGCTGCACAGCGTTTAAGCTGTCAAGATCGAAGAGTGAAAACGCTTAGCTCTTTTGGGCTTTTGGTGAAATCTAGACTGCATCTTGAAAGTCTCCTGGGAATGGGGATAACATGTCAAATACATACAAAATAATACATAAATATAGTTTTGAATTTTGTCCATACGACCACATACACTAACAAGTCCCAACATTTATTTTTCCAGGGGAGCCTCTCTGAACAATAGCACATGACAGAGTGTGCTTTGGGGCAGGAATGGGTGGCATTATTTCAATCCAAGTGGGGCTATCTTTATAACATGTCCTCTGATGAGGGAGGAACAGCTGCCTGTGACATTCCATATCCAGAGCTGCCTTTTTAGGGCAGAAACTGCACTCTGTTACCTTTCACTTCATTCACGGGACCACCAAAGTTCATTTTCTAAAGGCATTTTCAGAACAAGCAGTGTTGATTTTTCATTTTTTTCAGAAAGCCAGACGATTGTTAATATGATATATGGACTTAAGATTAGAAGCTGTGCTCCGTTTTCACTGAGTGCCTTCTTCACTTTTTCCACACTGTCACATTTTAGGACTATTCTTCTACTGGCAGGTGGACCAGATTCTCTTTCATAACTTGTCCTAAATTTAGCTTTGTCCATCTTCTGTCAAGTCTAAGCAACATCCTACAAGAAGCATTCCCACATCATGATGCTGCCACCCACAAACACAAGTCTTTTAGATATAGGGAAAAAGTTTCAGTCTCATCTGACAACAGCTGTGTTTGTTTTATGTCCATCAGATGGTTTGTAGGAAAACAAATTGAACAGATATTCTTATGCCTGATGGTATTTTTGTTCTCTAGAAAACTTCTGAGGCCTTCACAGAACAGTCGGATTTATGAGATTTAAAATGAGATGACATTTACTGAGGCAAAGGTTGCAAATATTTAAGGTAGCAGATTAAAAGGGCACAACACATACCACACTTTTTGGGTGTTTGAGATGAAAAAAAAATCACTGAATTTTCCACTGTTTTGTGTTGCGCTATCACATACAATCTAACTAAATACATTAAAGTCTGTGGTTGCAAAAATCATAAACCGTGAAGAAGTTTGAGGGCAACTAAGACTTCTGCAAGGCCGTCTGGAGACACTCGCAGCAGACATTGTCCTTGGTGCTGATTTAAGCACATGTCATTTCGGGATAGAAAAATGTGCAATATCTGAGGTAACAAAGTTCCACCTTACGGACTCAATCCACTTTCTCTATCAATGAGTATGAGCCTCTTCATTTTCCCCTCCGCCATAAAGCCAACCATAATCATGTGAGCCCCCTGTCGGCATTATGTAAATCACATTGGAGCAACATAAAATCCTGTTTTCATTTTCTTTTTGCAAAGCTGTGGAATCATTAGAGGATATGCAATTTGAAGCAGTTTACTGATCACCCCTGTTGCCAGACAATGAACCCTGCGCTACCCACAGATGCTTTCTCAGTTACTGTATTTACACTGCGGACTTCCTCTCTGAAACAATGACTCTCAGGAGTTACACAGTTTTCTGTGCCCCGTATATCAGACATGCATTACCGAGCAGTTTGGTGTTAAAACAATTGCAGGTGGAGGGAGGGGCCCAGGGTTTGGAAGGGGTTAGCTTTTTAAAAGTCGAGAAATTTGAAAAAGCATCAGATGTAAAAACTATTAGGAAGTAGAAGACATAAATTTAAAAAAACAATATATATATATATATTTTTCCAGAAATACACTCCAGAGGAAGGTTGAGGTCATTTGGGTGTTGCTTTGGATGTAATTTATTCTTTATATTATGCCTTAACTACTGACTTCCTTTGTTCAGCGATCTCAAGCTCCTTGTAGGAAGTGACCCCTCAACAGGGGCTTCTTTCCATTCGTACCTATTTTTGTAAAGTTTTTTGTTTACAAAGCGAAGCATGAGTGGATTACAAGTACATGCTGAGCATGGAACTGGCATTAAAAGTGGATACCACAGATTATTTGTCTGCTTAAACCAGCAACACAATTTAAAACAAATAAAATACTCTGCGCTCTGCTTTGTGAAAGCAGGTCGAACTATTATTTATGCTTTTGGTTTCTGTCCACAGCAGCTTTTTCCCCCCCATTGCTTACAGTAAGGATTGCTATGGAAACTCTAAGCTGTTTACCTCAAGTCGTTTGTGTGCATGATAGCGTACAATGAGATAAAATCTGCAGGGACCTACATGAAAGAACAACTTCTACCCCTGGGACCAGATCCTCCCACCTCTCTGAGAGTCCAGTAAGCATTCTGCCTTATTAATGAATATCAGAAAGAAAAACAACACTGTCACACGCCTCGGACATTATTTACACTCTGTTTTAGCCTCGTGTACTAATTGTCAAGGAGGAGACACCTCAGTAAGCACTTTGAGTTGGGGAGAAAAAAAAAAAAGCACAGGCAGGTTAGAACACAACAGCTGAAACTAATTTTTCCAGCTGCTTATGTTAACGGTGACATTATTTTTACTGGAAACAGAGCAGGACCACAAAGAAGAGCAGGCGCGTAGTGTCTGTAAAAGGCCAAAACACGAAGAAAAAGTCAACTTAGGTATTTTTGAATCCTTTCGCTTGACGTCAGGGTCCTTTTTTTTTTTAAATATATCTTTGGTCAAAAATGGGATCATTAGAGCTGCTTCTTCTCAGCCTGCACTGACAAACTATCTCTTACAAAGCTCTCCAAGCCCCACAGGTATGTTTGGGTTCTGATGCAGAATGTCTGTTCGCGTGCCAGAATAGTTGAAATCTTACTGATGCTATAGGGAGGGCATAATTTGTGTGAGCTTGCACTTTAGTCACATTGACCAGAGATAAATGTGCAGAAGGCAAACTGTACAGGTATTTCAGAAAGTATTCACACCCCTTCAATTTTTTCACATTTTGTCAAATTACAACCAAAACTTTAATAAATGTATATGATTTCAGGACTTAGATTAATACTGGCTCTCTTATCATTTTAAGCAAAATCCCTGGCAACAAAGTCAATTCAGAAATCTCTAAATTAGTCCTTCCTCATTGTGAAACATGGCAGTGGCAGCATCATGTCTGGAGATGCTGGGAAGCTGGTCAGAAATGAATTAAAGATGAATGCAGTTAAATACGGAGGAATATTTGAAGGAAGTTTGTTACAAGCGAAGGTAGGTTCAGAGTGAACTTGAACTACTTTGCCAAGAAGAATAGGAGAAAATCAAATCAGTCTCAAGGAGTAGAAAGCACTTTGAAACCTACTCCTGTGCTTCCAGCAAACTGTGGTTCTGCCATTAACTCAGGAAGTTGCACCTTTGGTCCATCACAAAACATCTTGAGAAAATCCAATAGATTTTAGGGCTGCAACATGACAAAATGGGAAGACTTTTTTTCAAGTCGCTGTCGTTGTTGCAGCTCTACCAGCAGCACCTTACATCCAAAGCAGTCTGGAATGCAATCAACTTGTGGAACGTCACATGAAAAATGGAATAACCTGATTTTGTTGTTCATTCAGGGAACGAGGCTGCCCCACAAACAGACCAGCTCCCTGCGGAGTTTCTGTTGGTATGAAGCGAGCACACAGGTGGGGGTCTGTATATATGAGAGGTAGATATTGCCTGTTCAAACCGAAGCTTATCTCTTCAACTAATCAAACACAGATTCAGGCCCCGTTGTAGATTCCTGCTGGGTTCCAACATGACTGACACGGGGACAACCCAACCACCCCCCTCTGCAATATCTTAAGTTAATTAATACAAACAAGGTCTGGGAGATGTCTGTTTAGCTCAGGATTATTTTACAATATGCGACCAAGAGAGCTCAAGTAGCTTTTTTTTTTAAAGTCTAGCTATAACTTTATGAACCTTCAGCAGATTAATCGACAAGGCTCCCAGTGTGTAGCTCAGTGAACCTTTCATGTCCCTGCCTCTCAAGGGAGATGCGTGTGACGGTGTGTGCGCTCGCCTCTGCGTATTTCAGGAAAAGCACAGGAAAACACACACAGACATGCTTGCAAAATGACAATGTTTTTATTATTATTTTTGCGTGTGTGTGTGAATTCACAGCTCACGAGAGGAGAACGTTCCCCCCCACACACACACACTTTTCTCGCTTTCCTGGAAACCACGAACAGCCGCCGCGAGCAAGTCGAGCGGAAAGCTACTGATGGACAACCACCCCGGCTGCACCCGGACCCCAGCATCTGGCCCTGCTCTCATTTTTTATTACAGAAGAATAACAATAAGCAGGTTGCCGACCCCGCCGTGAGATTTTGCCACAGTTCTCTAACAGTCGGTGCAGCGGATGCGGAGAAATTTCCATTTTTCTGCATGCATATTTAATTGAGTTTTGTCCCAGTGGTGCGGAAATGATTTGTTTTTTGCTCTCTGTTCACTTGACTCCTCTTCGGAGTCGCTAACCCTGATTAAGACGTTCCCGTTAATTTCCCAGCGCACACCTTTTTTTTGTGCATTAATGGTTCTGATCGTCTAATTAAAACTTCTCAGCTCGGCTGCTGATCACCGCTCGTTGTGCCTCTGACCTGAAGTTTTAATTGCCGCATCAGAAGCGATAATAATAATTTTGAGGTTCTGATGATTAAAAACAATGCCATTGCCAACTAGTTGATAGATGGGGGTTTAGGGGAGCGGAGAGCGTCTGAGAGAAAGTTTATGAAGAGAGGGGAATTGAAAAGGGGACTTTTATGGTGGCTCTTCTGTTACAGGAAGACTAATGTACGTGAATGCGAATGTGAACTGCAGAGCATATGGGAATTTCTAAGCCTTCGTGTCCCACAGAGTGTTCCTGAACAAACAGATTTGACTGGGAGTGGGAATAAGCCAGTCCCTGCCTCAGACCTAAATCTACCCCTGACTGATCCACTTTGGAGCTCTACCCAGTTAGCAGGTTTTCAGGTTCAAAATGATGTGAAATAGTGTTTTTCCCCCCATCTCTTTTCTCTGTTTTGTCATGTCTTCTGATCAAAATATGACACCTAATACTGAAGACAACCTGGGAAAACACAAAATGTGGTTTTCAGATGATCATTTGAGCAATTAAAGAATAAAACTTTTGAAACAAGCTGGCCCTAGGTGGAAAAGTAATTGCCCTCTAAAATTAATAACTGGTTATGCCACCCCTGGCAGCAGCATCTGCTGTTTATGATGCAAGGCAGTGAGTCTTTTCATGTCAATGTGGAGGAATTTTAGCCCACTCTTCTTTACAGAATTGCTCTAATTGAGGCACATTGGAGGCCATGTTAAATATCTCAATGTGATTTGCATCCCGACTTCAACAAGGCCACTTTTTCTAGCTACTAAATTATGGACATGCTGCTTCTTCCGGTCGCTGCTGCAAAACCGAAGGGCCCTTTTGACCTTAAGCCATTAACTGGCAACCCAAAATTCACATTCAGGATTTTTTTTGGGAGACAGCAGAATTCATGGTGCCATTATACTACTACTACCATGTTTGACTGCAGGTATGATCCCCCCCATAATTCTGTGTTCATATAATGTTTTTTTTTTTTGTTTTTTTTTCAGTATACGGAATAATTTCCAATTCTGAAGTTCTACTGTCTCTTTATTATTGTGCAGTTTATCCAGTCTGAGCTATTCTATGTTGCTTTTTAATGTCTTTATTCTTCTGTAAATCTACAATTTAACAGATACGGAGTTCAATATTTTCATACAGGTTTGGTTTAATTAGCTCAACTGTTTTTAAATTAGTGAAATCAATCATCAAAAAACTCCATCTTATTAATTCAGATTTTTTTTTTTTTTGTCTACTGAAACATTTAAGTAAGACCCAAAAAAAGCAAAAAATAAATAAAAATCTGTTGGAGTGCAATGTTTTTCACACCACTATACTGAAAATAATTGGGCAAAGGCAAGAGATGAAAAGAGGAACAAGCGAAAAACCGACGAGAGTCTGCTTATTTTCATGGAAAGATAGTGGCACAGGAGGTAAAATACAAGAGGCACATTGGTCATAAAGAGACGGAAAGGGGGAAAAAAAGGAACCTGGGCTGACTGTTGTTTTGTGTCATAAAACATGCTGTTGATGAGATTATATGATACGTGGATAACTGTCAAAACAGAAGAAGTGAGTTGGTTATGGTATTCGTTAAAACGGTACTTTCACACTGTACACAAATTGCACCGTTGATAGGAAATGATTCAGGCATGAGAGAGAGAGAGAGAGACAGAGAGATACAGAGAGAGAGAGAGGGAGAGAGTGAGAGAGAGGCCTTGCACCCAGGAAACTGCCACCAGCACATTTTGTTCTTTTTAACTCGCTTTATTTCTATTGGATCTGTTCGGTTTTAGCACACGATCAATGCTTGGCTTTAAAACTTCTGCACAAACACACACAAAGCTTCATGCTGTAACCCTTCTATGTCCCACACATCTCTTTTATTATTAATCAGTTGCTTGCACATCTGCCTGCTTGTTTTTTTTTGTGTGTGTGTTTTTTTTTCCTCTCTCCCATCAATAAAACACTTATTGCTTTTAGATCAGAATGTGACCTTGCGCGGTGTCTGCGGTTTTCCTGACCTTGAAGGACCCGTTTGGACTGTCTCACTCCGGCTCAGTTTGCGGGCTGTTATCAAACACAGGAGGCCCTCAGCCATGCGCCGCGCTGCCGTCATGCCAGGGCAAAAACAACAAACACGGCACCACAGGACAAAGGCAGAAACAAAGGGGGCCGCGGTGACGCGCTAGCCGACTCCGTGGGACAATAGGCTGAGGAAAAACAATGTGTATTTCGAGCGCAGATGGAGGAGGAAAGACACTGAACTTGAGGGCAATCAGGCAGGAAAGTTAAGATCTGAGGACAAATCCGCCCTCTGGCTTAATCACAAACAGGGTAATTATGGTTTTTCCAGAGCAGAGGACAAGCAATCTAAAATGGTTAAAGGGGAGTTAAAAAACACTGACATGAGTGACAAGAATCATCCTGACAGCGGCGCACCAAAACAGCCAACTTTTATTCAGTTTGCTGCTCAGGGTAATTTGCCGAACGCCGGGCGAACTTGTTAAAATTGTACATCAAATCTGGACTCCCAGCTGGCACCAGATGATGACTTAATTTGTGAATGTGGCAGCAGGAGGGGAGAACTTTGCTTTAAAAAAAAACAACAAAATAAAACACACACACTCTGGTGCGCGCAATCCCAGTACCCTCTGCAGGGTCGAAACAGGGGAAATCTATTCTCGCCGCTTTGTCTTGAGAATTGCGTTCGGTTTCACGACACCAGAAGTGCAATTTGATAAGCCAACCGGCACGGTAAATGAGCAGACGACCCCTGTGTCCCTCCCCCCACGGCTGGCGCGAGAGCGAGGCGGGGTATAGTACAGTGGAGAGGGGGCTCGACGGTGCACCTCTCGAGGGCCCTTGAGCTAATATCTGTACAGATTAACTGCTTCAGTTGTATTTTGGTCACGGGATCTCTCTTTGCCTTAGTGGCTTGTTGGGAGGGTGGAGGGGAGATGTGTGTTCATACAGTGTCAGTCAGATGGCTTTTTTTTCGTCCAGTGCGAAAACGGGCCCTGTTTACCCAAGACGTCAGGAAGATGGGCTGCGTGTCATTGCGTGTTATTATTATAATTATTATTATTTTTTTCTATTTGCGGGCTGTGTTTAATTCATCAGACTCCGAAACTTCCACAGCCGAGCGAGCCATCTTCACTGCCTGGCGCGTGCACGCTCGGCGCCTCAATCCTCCAGGGTAAACTCAGCACACGCTGCTCCATTAGTTATCAATTAAGACTGGAAGTCTCCACCTGGCTTACACACACAGACGAAACCGGCACACGCACGTGGCAATCTCCCTCCTCAGGAAGTCAGGCCAGACTGGAGTGTGGGTGAGGGCGAGCGCTCGGCGTGTCCGTGCGGGTGGCACTCTTGTCCATGAGGTTAACCTTGATATGAGGCCCTGTCAGGCCTGATAATGTCAATCAATGACAAGCCCTCACAGATAACCCCTAATGTGAAGCCTAAAAAGCAAAGCTGTTTAGATCTTTAGACATGCCCTCCTTCAACAGCATATGAATTGAATTACAAGGAAATGAGCTGTGGCATTTCTTTAATAAGACTCTTAAGACATTTTGACAGCATATAAGGGCCTGTGCTGGTGAAAAAAAAAGGAAGAAAGAAAACGAAATAAAAGCACTGCTGACAAAGCCTTCTCACGACAAGAGGTGTTGTGATGAGCAGATCCAAGTCACTCATGAGTGGAGTGAAGGAAAAGAGAAGTAGAGACGAGGAAAAAAGGAGAGGGGAGAAAATATTTCTTTTTTTCTCAAACTACCGGAGACCCCTTAATTGATTTCCAAGGTTATGTTTCAAATTTGTTTTTCAGACACGAAGGCCATGTGAATGAAAGTGCACCTTGAAGGAATAGTTTTTTATTTTTTTTTATGTTTGTTTTTTTTTTTTTTTTCTTGAAGTGAAGTTCTGTTTAAAAGATTGTAAGCAGTTAATAGCTTACCTGCGGCAGACAGCTGTAATGAGCCGTTCCTGGAAGGTGAAGCTAACAGCTAGCTATTCACAGAGAGGTTGACACTAAAGCAAACCGCTACCAGAGTAAAATCATTCCTGTACTACAACAGTCCAAGCAGTTCATGCAAAATAAATAAATAAAAAAAAGAACTTTTAAGTATCATCATGCTTGAATGGAACAGTTATTTACATAGAGACTGATGATTACATACACTGGAAATGAAGGTAGGAGGCGGTGTGCCACCTATGATATTCCCATATAAATCACCCTCTGAGAATGAGAGTCTCTGGTTAGACTGAGCAGCTAAGACAGTATGAGCATAAATAAAACAGTATTCACTTAAAACTTAAAAACAATTTAGCTTTTTATACAAAGTTCATTTTGTGCGAGAGATTTAATATGATCAGAAATCTTGGCCCCTCTGAAGCGAGCCATTACAAAAAGTTATTTTTTTTATTATTAAGTGAATAAATCTCGGGCATTGGAGTTTCTTTACCACATTACAAGTCTATTCTCTCTTGGTATACTTATTAGCTTCAGGTTCTAGGAGAAAAGCAAAAACGTACAAGGCATTTGCTTACTCAAACTATTGTAATTTTTTAACTTTAAATCACTTTAATTTTATATCAGTCAATTTGTTTGGAAACTTCAAAAACTTTGTTCTATAAGAGGAAGTGGATAGCAGTTTTAAGGTTCCTCAACCTCTCTCTGCACTCTACTTGGTTGTGTTATTAAAAATCTAAACTTTCCCTTTATTTTCTGCTTTTTATTTCATTTGGATAAAGTCAGTCCAGACTGTCACGTTCCCAGATCCTGCTGACCTTCCCTTCTCCATGCTGTTTCTATAATTTTTTCTCCTTGAAAAGATTGAAGAAGGCGACATTAAGCCCCTCTCCCCCTCCCCTGGTCCTCCAAACTCTGGAAAAAAAAGCATGTATTTCCAGACAGGATGCCTGTGCTGACAACATCGATCCCTGGCTACCATTAAAACATTTGCTCTGCCTGACAGACTTTCCTCTTTTGGACTTTACATGCAGGAGAATGAATCAAAGGTGCCTGTTAAAAATGTCAGTCCGAGCTGCTTGTCTGACTGTCCAAAAATGATCAAAGGAAGTCATTTTTATTGCTTTCTCCTGCAAATTTCTGTTCTTCCGCGTCTCCCTTTTATGCAGCACTATTAAATTTTTGATCAAAATACGCTGTTTACGTGGCTACGAGGGGAAGCGAAGAGAACGAGTCTTCCTGCTCGTGGGATTCAGATGTTGTAAGCCCTGTGGCTGTGGCTCATATTTGCTACAACTTTGGTTTGCGATGTGCAGCTTTTCTCTGACAAGCAGGATGGAAGTTGCAACAGCATTTTCTGATCACACCAGGCATTTTCAAGACTCCTCTACGTGTCTGTGTGGTTGGAGACATGTGGGTAGCTGCACAATCCACTGTATATGAATATATACTGTATGTTGAGTGGCTTTGACCAATATTTGGTGTACATGTGCATGCGCAGGGCATCGCACTCAGAGCTCTCTGTCTGGTGGCTGCAGGTCACGTCAATTTTTCTGAGAAACACGTTGACATTAATATTCCTCTTATAAAATGAAGAAGTAGAAAAATGTTGTGCTTTTACACAAAAAAGTTTGACGTGAGTTAAACATGACAGTGACAACCTAAACCAGCAACATTCGTGTTTCTGGGAGTTCAGTAGATGCAAGACTGTGCCATGGCTGAATTTGAAGGTGTGATAAAACAACACTCACATTAAAAAGGTGGGTGGGAATAAAAAAAAAAAAAGACTGTGAAACGATGAAACAAGCAAAGCTGCTTTGCAGGGGGAAAAAATACTGTCTATTTTGGGTCTCAGTATACCAAAGGAAGTGCTGCTAAGTTGACTCAAACAAATAAATTTGCTTTTGATAAAACCACAGCGACTACTTTTGCATTCTACACCAACCCCACTTTGTTTCCTGCATCTTTATCTTCATGACTTGCTACATTTATGAGCAAGCCTCTCACTAAATTGTCGAGCACAAACAACTGAGAGGGTTTTTTTAAAAAACAGCTGCAGTTTGGATGTGATTTTTCTTTTATTATTATTATCTGAAAAGCGGCAGGTTAAAATGAAACTCGTGGAGTGCGCTCACCTATCCGCTCTGGAAACCAGCTGCCCGTTTTACATTTCTGCAACATTAATATTCCTCTTATTATTATTTTAAAGTGAAAACGGATACTCTGTTGAAGTGCAAATCTGATGAATTACGGGAGCAGATTGCTGCTATTAATTATTAAAACCTATTTTATAAATATTCAGGTCTGTCATGCATCTAATAATGAACGCTTTAGAGGAGGTTACTTCCTGCGCGCATCCTAATGTGTCAGAAATATCGCTTTTAATCACGCTCGTGTCAGCAAGTAAGCCAAGTTTGAGCCTGCCAACAAAAAACATAAATAAGTAAAAATTAAAAATCCACCAAATCAGTGAAACTCAGGTGGTCCACGACCGTGCTCATCATGGCTCTTCGATTCACGCTGGTTCACGTGAGCCGAGTTTCTCTTGCCCCATCTGAAGACATAAGGAGAGCACCTCACCCTTCTCACTGTGGTAATTTGAATGGAGAATAATGCATCGGCAGCACTCTACCTTCTGGACACACCTAGTCCCAGCGCTACTGCTGCCATATGCCGTGTTGATACATATTCATCACACTTTCTCCTGTGTTAGAGTGTCTGTAAGCAACGGAGTCTAAATCACTTCAAGTGGGAAGAAAGAGAGGGGACGGAACAGGAAAGTTCTAACGTTCTTAAACACTTTAAATTCTCCTTGCTTCCAAGGTTCTCAAACTGAGGTAAAAGTATAATTGGAGGTCCTCTGTTGGCCTTTATGGGTACTCACAAGGCTATCAAAGTCAGGACGGGACCTTAAACAAGCCGTCCAAGTTCATAAAGCCTCCAAAGCAGCTGGATTAAAATGATTCTTCAAAGATGAGCGTGTCAAATATCCTCCACTGTGATAAAACGGTCTGACTGAGTGTTGTGACAAACGCTTGATGGAAGTTGTTGCCACTGTCAGTTTCAGAACCTAATCGATTTAGGAAGTAACTATTTGTCACAAAAAGCCAGACTGGTTTGGATAGTTATTTCTCCACTATGAATGAAGTCGACATCTGAAAACTGCTTTACATTGTTTTGAATGATATATATTGGAACTCTTACATGTGTTGTACGGCTCCCTGTGCGTGAAAGATTCATTTAGATATCTCTGCACTGTTAGTGGATATCTCACATCCACTAATAGTGCAATTCAAATATATTTTAAGCACACAGCAGCCATATTAGACGTTGAGCTTATGATTAGAAATAAGCCTTTAACTTTGAATTTCAACCTCATCTGACTTTCTGTTTTTCTCGTTTGGAAATTCTGACATTTGAATGAAAATTAAACTGCATTTTTCAACTAAACAATGGATAAGAATGTATTTTTTTTTCTTTTTCATACGAGGAGCACAATGAAAAAGTCCAAATCCTGCTTTAGAATATCCTGGCATTATAAATCCACTTGAAGTCAGCAGTTTAAAAACTGCCTCGCTTCATTTCATCCACATAAAACAAGTCCGGATGGTTAACAAAGCCTTCGGTGCTGCGTTCAAGAAGCTGTGTGAGTCAGCGCCAGTAGGCAGAGTTGGATAAACTGTCAGGTGGATGGTTTCGCTTTCACAAAATGAGTCGACGACAATGTACAACAACCTCCATACATCTCGGCAGCACTTGCACTCACCGGAGGCACACACAGACACACACTGTGGGGCACTCTGAGATTAACACTGTCAGAGCTACAATGATACCCCTTCATTATCTGCACACGGGCCCTCCTTCATGCACTCGCCTGCTTCACTGTCCTCTCCACTGCTTCTCTGTGGAGGTAGTAATTACTAAAGCTAACATTTCTTTTCTCTGCGTGTCTCCAGTTTCCCTCCACTTCTCTGTCTTTTCATTCGTTTTATGCAGTGCCTTGCCAGTTTTTTTTGCCAATACTCAGATCTCCACACACACAAACAATGAAGTGTGGATCGAGGCCCTGGTGTGATTCCCAGAGCTGCGAGAATATTTTCGGTGCCAAACGGATGCTCAAATAAAGCCACAACGTGGGTTCCAACATTCAGCTCAGTCAAACACATCCAAGAGTGAGATTCTCACAGTTTAAATTACAATGTTGTCAGAGTATTTTGTATTAATGTAACAGTTACAGTAGAAAAACATTTAGCCCTCATCATTTGGATTTTGATACATACACTAAAGTAAAAATCTTAGCTTAGGTGTAATGTCCACATTCCTTTTATGCAGAATGGCATTCGTTTTTTTTTCAGTTCTGCTTTTTGTAAAGTAATTGTGGAAGTTTAACAAGCTCATTTTACTTTGTTAATTAGTCGAGCTATTTGCTCAAGTAGCTATTACTATCAAAAGTAATGGCCGGTACTCCTTCAGTGTCTTTGCCATAATTCTCTGGGATTTTTTTCTTTTTCCGTAAGTGAGATAAAAATCTCTCGACCTTTTTTCAGCCAGTTACTGTCAGCGGAGAGTAATAGGTGGGGGAGGGGGAGGCACCGGTACGTTACCTTATTAAGTTAGCAATGGAAAACTTTACTGGTTTTGAAACCACAACTTTTTAAAAACTTCGGTACCAGCAACTGGCCAACATCTAACTCAGAGAAAAGCTTGATCTACTACAGCAATATCTGTTATACTACACATTGTCAATGTAACAGGCTGGGATCAGAGGGATGTTCCCTCTTTCATGGCATTTTTCATTATCAACAATGCATGCACTCTTTAGCTTTCTTCTTCCTCTCCCGCTGGAAATATGGCTTTATCAAAGGTGATGGCTTGCTCGGGCGCATTTTCTCAAACGTCTTCTTCAGCCTGCTTGTTCCCAAGCTGCTCTCGGGCAAACGTCACTCAGAAAAACCGGGGAAGATTTGATGGCGAGATCAAAAAGAGAGGGAAGGACAGTGAGGGGGAACAAGGAGATCGGAGGGAAAGGAGTGTTGGGGTGGTGGGGTGGGGGGTTAGAACAGGAACGATACCCTCCTCCCTCCCCAGTGTCTGATACCAACGGGAGTGCTGAGGGTAATTCCTCCAAGCAGGGCCTGTGTTTTCAGACGCAAAGACAACAAAACGCAGAGCGCTGCCCTGAGACATCAAAATGGGCGATTTTGACTTCAGAGGGTCTTCTGATGCTTGAGGAGTTGTCAGAGTCGGGCCGTGGGGGACCGAGCACGGAGAACAGAAGGTACCAGCAGGCTGTTAACAACCAGTGCGGGAACCACGCCAGAAAAGCCGTCTCCTCCCAAAATGCCAGTCTGCACCAGATCACTGAAGGCTTCAGCCAATCTGTAAAATCTCACCTGATCACTTTCATCTGTTGAAAGTTAAACAGCTTAAAAGTTTACCAGCTGCTCTGATGCTAAAAGTAAAAGAGAGAACTTAACACAAACACTTCAACAGGTGCCTTGAAAGGAGCGGCAGCGCGCTCTTTGAGTCACACAGAGATCCTCATCAGCAAATCAAAGACCTGCTACTTTCTTTTGGGAAGACCCGAGCTGTGTTGTGACACGCAGAGAGGGATGCTCGCATTTTCTCCCCTGTTGTTCTCGCTCATTCTTGGAGCGTTAGGCTCAGTCTAAATAGCCCGGAGGAGATTAGGCTGGCTCATATTCAAATGCACATTTCTCGCACTAAAAACCCCACTCCACGAGCCGGGGGCCGACAAGAGGCCCGCGCAGGAGCCTGCAGAGGAACGGCCAGTCAGAGGGGATCCTGTCACGCGCATAAATCAGCTGAGAGGAGAAAGAGGAGACAGAGAGGAAGAAGTGAGGAAGAAAAAGCTGAGGTTAAAAAAAAAAAGAAGAAAAGACAAACAAGTGTTGGCTCTGCTATATGGGTTTAGTTAGCTCCAGAGTTAGTGCATGAGTTATGGCTAGTGAAGGGCTGAGGGACGCTGTATTTATGAGGGGACTGAGTGAGTGTTAAATCCCTGGTAAGAAATAAAGTCGTCCCTGAGCGAACGGGGGAAACATTTCACTCGGTCTAAGAGGTGCCTTGGAAAAAAATGAAAGCCATCCCTCTTCCTGAGGAAGCGCTGTTTAGTATTCCCTTAAATTGCTTTATTTCTTATAAAAATGTTGCAGAGCACATCCAGGCACGAGATTCCCACATTATGAAAGCTTTGGAGGGAAATACCATCATTTTATGGTAGTTAGATAAAAAAAAGAAAGTATAATGTGGTTATTTTTTTATAATATTTTAAGCAGAAAAGCAACAACCATTCTCATCTCTGTTAAAATTATTTACAGTTATACAAATGTTTTCTATAACATTTTCAGATTTTGAGATACCAAACTTAATTAAACATCTTGTAGCAATCTACTCTTTATATGGCAACACAAACAAGCTGATATGAGTCAGAGTGTTTGTCTGGGTGGAGCCTTAAGCCTTAATAAGCCTGGACGTGTTTCCAAACAGAAAAGTTACCTTTGTTGTCAGGGAGTTAAAAGTGTTCTTTCAACCAGCTGACTGACAGTGCACAGAAACAGTCAGGGGAGGGGCAGCGCCATCTCTTTAAAAAGGCTCTAAACTGCAGGATTAATGTGATGAAAACCTCAATATTCTAAAACTCTTAATGCCTAAACGCATCTAGATACCGAACCTGCATCTTTGGGTATGAGAAAGATCTCGAGTGAGCACGCACTAAAGCATGTGTTCACAACTCAAGAAGAGGAAAAGACTCTGATTCCTCTAAAATTGCATGCAGATTCACCGAGGGATCCTTGGCTAAGCAGAGGCTGCCAAAATACATACTGCACTTGTTGCAGAGGAAGAGTTCATCCAGGAGTTTTCCATTGTGGTTTTACTCAGGGAAGAGAAGTCACTTTCAATCCAAATATTCCTTATTATCTTTCTAACTAAATTAATGTGATATCCATTTATCCAGTTGTGTAATTCTTTGGGAAGAAGAAAAAAAAAAAGAGAACACATCGCATGTTAAACAGATTTGGGAGGCTAGAAACAAAGGAAGGCTCATGACCAGAGGAAGAGGAAAAGCTTAACGCTGCACATTGTGCACGTCCAAGTTTCACACAGACCCCTCTCCAAACCCCTGCAGTAGTAATAACAATTATTACTTAAAAAGGCAATATTTTTACATTAACTTAAAAGGCTATATCTTTTTCTTCCCCTCAAGCCTGTGCGGCCTCACTTACCCTAAGTATCTTCATAAATCAGCGGTTACTGTTAACATGTACTCCACAATTCAGTCATCAATCTCCTACCAGGTCAGAGTGAAAACAGAGGGGGAAATGTCTGCTTAGTAAAATGTCTCTCTCGTGAATGCTGCTACCACCACCCACTACTCAAAGACAGAAACACACGCGCGCACACACAGTGTGTGCACAGAGCAGCAGCGTATAGAGCACATCAGTTAAATAATAAACACGCGCCCGGCACACGGCAACTGGAGCGATCCTATGGGACGCGGGAGCGGTTGCCAGATCGCCACGGTGATGCAAGCCAAATTCAATTGTCACTCTGCTGCTCCCATTTGTTCTCAAAACAAATAAACAGCGAAGGCGGGGAGTTGGAGAGCCGGGCCAACTTCTGCCTCCACGAGAAATCTCAGGCCCGAGCCGAGAGGTGCTCGGCTGCCCGAGACGCAGACGCCGGCAGGGCCACATGGAAACCTCTGTTTACGTTCAGTGTGTTTATTTAAGCAAAAAGGGAGAAAGTTGAATTGTCCCACAAGGAGGACTATTCTTCTCTCCACGAGGAAAGAAAGAACTCTTTAGGGATTGTCTTTTTTTTTCTTCCACAATTGCTATTTACATGAGCTAAAAGTAGAAAATCCCTCCAGTGATGAAGCACTTTGTCACAATATCAGCACCAAAACAACCGGATGGATTTCATGTAAGTCTGCTGACAACACTGTGACAAATCCAAAAAGACCTCAACTTTTTCTACTTTTTTAAAAGTCATATTTTAGTGGATAAACTCAATAAAAACAAATAAAGTTGCTATATTTAAAGTTGAGCTTAAAAACATTCACCCAGATTGAAATCTTAGGTAATTAAATGTTCAGTGCAAATTAGTGAAAATGTAATTCAAAATAAAAAAAAAGTAATTCAATAATTCAACTGCTTTCCTTTGAGTAATAAATGTGACACATGGATTGACAAGGCCTGACGGAACAAGTCAGAGAGAGAACTGAAACATCTTAAACACATTTCAGCTCTAAATATCTGAATGTGTGCAAAAACTCGCTAAATGTTTTC